>NC_058130.1:66917000-67087561 GCF_016433145.1 Gracilinanus agilis
TCCTTCCCTTCCTCCCTTCCCTCCTTCCTTCCTTCCTCTCTTTCTTCTTCTCTCCCTCCCTCCCCCTTTTCCCTCCCTTCACCCCTTCCCTCCTCTATTTCCTTCCCTTTCTCCCTTCCTTCCTCCTTGCCTTCCTCCCTTCCTTCTTCTCTCCCTCTCTCCTTCTTTTCCCTCTCTCCATCTCTTTCCTTCCTTCATAACTTCCTTCCTTCCTTTCTTCCTTCCTTCCTTCCTTCCTTTTGTGTATGACACTCTGTATTAGGTATCATAGTCTATAGTGATGATGACAAACCTTTTAGAGATGGAGTTCTATGCTTACCCCCACTTCCAGAGACCATTTGCTATGCCCCACCTCACCACCAAGTGCCAGGCATGCCCTGCCCCACTTATCCCACATGGGGAGGGAGAAAGCATTCCCATTGAACTGCTGGGCAGAGGGGTGGGTGATGTGAAGAATGTTCCCAGAGAGTGGGGCAGGGGGGAGTGGCCCAAGTGCTCTGATTCCCTCTATCTCTGCTTCTTGTGAGCTGCCCACTTTACCCCCTTTGTGCTCCTATTGGGCTGCTAGGTAGAGGGGCAAGTGATATGAATAGAAGTCATCAGACATGGTGGAGATAGGAAGGGAGCACCTCTGCCAGAGTCATTCTGCCTTTCTAGTAACAAACTCTGGGGGGAGGGGGTGGCCACATGCCCACAAAGAGTGCTCTGCATGCCATAGGTTTGCCATCACTGGTGATTAATATAAATAAGATATTTCCAAACACCATGGGCTTATAGAGTACTGGGTGATGAAACAAGTTTAAGTACAAAACAAATACAAAAAAATTACAAAATACAAGAGAGGAAGAGACAAAATGCTCTGGTGAAAGCAACATGGAAGAGAGGAAAAGAAAAAGAGAGAGGAGAAGAAAAAAGAAGAGGAGAGGAAAGGAGAGAAGAGAGGAGAGGAGAAGAGAAGAGAGGAAAAGAGAGAAGAGAAGAGAAGAGAAGAGAAGAGAAGAGAAGAGAAGAGAAGAGAGAAGGGGAGAGAGTTTTTCCAGTAGATCTTGTTTTATTATTATTAATTACAGTCTGTCTTCTCATAAAGAATCTGTTTCCTTGTTTCAATCATCAATTCAAGCATCCTTCTGTCCATCTAGTCATCCATTTATTTAACAAACATTTGTCACAATTTGGTTGTCATAATTTAGTTGGACTGAATTGACAAACATGATTTTTTCAAAATTGGCTCAGTTTATAAACCCAAAGATCCCAGATTTGGGGATAAGAACTCACTATTTGACAAAAACTGGAAAACAATATGACAGAAACTAGGTATAGACCAATATCTCACTTCCTATACCAAGATAAGATCAAAATGGGTATATGATTTAGACATAAAGGGTTATACCATAAGTAAATTACTGGGAAGTAGAATAATTTACCTGGCAGATATATGACAAAGGGAAGAATGTATGACAAAACAGGAGATAGCATTACAATATATAAAATGAATAATTTTTATTATATTAAATTTAAACGTTTTTGTGCAAACAAAACCAATGTAACCAAAATTAGGAGGAAAACAACAAACTGGGTGGGGGGGAATTTTTCATAGCAAATTTCTCTGATAAAAGTCTAATGTCTCAAGCTAAGAACATAAACTAAAAACTAAGAACTAAGTCAAATTATAAGAATACAAGTTATTACCCAATTGACAAATGGTTAACGCAAAACATGCAGTTTTCAGATGAAGAAATCAAAGCTATCAACAGTCATATGAAAAAATGTTCTAGAGAAATTCAAATTACAATTCTGGGGTACCACCTCACACTTATCATGTTGGCCATTATGATAGTAAAGTCATAAATATTGGAGGAGATGCTGCAAAATTGAGACACCAATACATTGTTAGTGGAGTTGTGATCTAATCCAACCATTATGGAGGGCAATTAGGAACTGTGCCCAAAGGACTATAAAACTACACATACCTTTTGATCCTTTATACCACTACTAGGTCTTTATCCCAAAAAGATCATAAAAAAGGGGAAATAACTTACTTGTAAAAAATATATATAGCTGCTCTTTTTGTGGTGGCTAAGAATTGTAAATTGAGGGGATATCCATCAATTGGGGAATGACTGAACAAATTGTAGTATATGATGATGATGGAATACTATTGGACTACAGGAAACAATGAGCAGGATGATTTCAGAAAAAGCTATAAAAGTCCAGAGGAACTGAAATAAGTGAAATAAGCAGAACCAGGAGAACATTGTATACAATATTGTATGAGGATCAACTATGAAAGACTCAGTTGTTTTCTGTGATACAATGATCTAGGACAATTCTGAAGGACTTATGACAAAGAATACTGTCCACCTCCAGAGAAAGAACTCTTGGAGTCAGAATGCAGTTCAAAGCATACAATTTTTCATATTAGTTTATTTATGCTTTGATTGGAGGGTATTTTATATGAAAATTTTCAATGACAACGATGACAATATGGAAGTAAAAATAATTGGCTTGCCTAATTTGTCTCTGAACTAAATTACTCAAGTGAATTGACCAATATGTATCTATGCAAGTGCATATTTGTGTATGTGTACATATATGTGTTAGTTCATGTGTAATTTGTATGTGTATGTGACCCTGTGTGTTATGGGAAGTAGGGAAGGGTCTACATATGCATGCATATATCTGGGTTATGCTGTGTGTGTGCATGTTGTTCTTCTTGTGCTTTACAGTTTCAACCCAGCATTTTCCTGAAAACTTTCCTGTAAGGAAGTTAACAAATATAAGAAATGAAAACCTGAAGTGTTTAATGATTTACTCACCCACCCTGCTAGTGTCAAATTTGGTCCTTGAAAGTCATGTCTTCTTCCCTTTCCACAGGAGTATCATATGTAAGTAAGTGTTGGTTTGAGTGGGTGTTTCTGTAAGCATATATTTGTTCATGTTGTAGGTGTGTCTGTTTCCATCTGTATGTTTTAAACCATAGCTACCTTCTCCCACTTTCTCAAAATCTAAAATACATTAAAATTTTCCATAATTAAACAGTGCTGGAGGGACCCAATGATAGAGAAGACAATTGGCAAGAATCCCAGTTCAGACTGGAAAATGGGGACTCAGGATGGTAACTCTCCTAAAGAATGACAGTAATTAAAATTAATGAGAAATTGCTGCATTCCCTGCCTCTACCTTCTGTCATACATATACCCTTAGGGTACTGGTTGGTCTCAGGTTCAGAGGAATTCGGGGAGCCCTAAGACACTAAGCTTCTACTCTATGAACCATGTGATCCAATGTGCCTTGGGGAGTTTCATTCCTAGAAACACAAGGGTGTGTTCATTCTCTCTTGTGAGAGAGTCCTGGGTATAGAGGGAAGAGAAGAGAGAGGAAAAGAGGGAAAGGTTAGCCTATGGGGTAGCTCAGAAGAAATAAGATAGGATTAAATTTTTCTCTTTTTTCCCCTAATAGAATAACCTGCTGATCAAGAAGGAATGATTCTAGCTATGTGACTTTGGGGAAGTCACCAAACTTCTCTGGATCTCAGTTATCTTAAATTCTTTCAAGTTCTAAACTTTAGGACCTATGAACTTAGACAACCCTTATTATAGCCCAAATCCACCTCTTCTTCCATTCTGAGGATGAAGTTAAGGACATAGATAGAAGGGTTAACATTGTACAGAGAAGGATCCACCCCTTTTCCTTTGGGAAGAGGGAAAGAGATCATTGGGGGCCAGAGAATGCAGAAAATCTGAAGTGGAGAGAGCTGAGGGAACTTCCATCAATGAACTTCATAAGAATTTTTAATAATTTCTTTTCTTCATATCCTTAAGTCTCATCCATGTCCATAACAGATCTCATTATCTTTTCTCCTAAACCTATCCTTCTTCCTACTTTTCCTATTTCTGATCAGTGCATCACTACTCGTAGATTATTAGGCTCAAAACCTAAGGGCATTCTCTTCTCTTCCCTCTCCCTCTACTCCCCTCCTAACTAATCTATTGTGAACTTTTATCAAAATATCTACATAACATTTCTCAAATCTGTTCCTTTCTCCATTCACAAAGCTATCCTATCTTTCTAATTCAGATCCTCATCACTTCCTGCCTGAACTATTGCAGTAGCCTCCTAATTGATCTCCACTTAGGAAAGACTGCATGCAATCTTTCCCCTTTAATCTATCTTCTGCTTAGCTGCAAGATTGCTGTCCCTAAAATACAACTCTAATTATATCATTCCCCTGCTCAAGAAGTTTTAGTTGTTCCCTAGGAACATCTAAGAATCTCTAGAATAAAATGCAAACTTTTTGTTGTTATTATTGAGTTGTGTCTGATGATCTGAGACCCTATTTGGGGTTTTCTTACCAAAGATACTGGAGTGATTGGCTATTTCCTTCCCCAGCTCATTTTGCAGATTGAGGCAAATGTAGCTAAGTGACTTGCTCAGGTTCACACTGCTAGTAAGTGCCTGAGGCCAGATTTGAACTCATGAAGATAAATCTTCCTGATTCCAAGTTCAGTGCTCTAACCATTACATTATCCAGCTGCCCAAAAAGGAGTCTGAAAGCTCAAAAAGTTTCATTAATTCCCTCAGTTACCCAGCTAATTTTATGTTTCCCTCACAGTCACCAAGCTAATTTTATGCCTCACTCACTCTATACTCCAGTCAGATTGGCAATCTTGTCTTTTCCCCACACACAATATTCTAACTCCCACTCCTGGGCTGTTGCACAAGCTATGCCCTCTGCTTGGCATATTCTTCCTCCTTAGTTCCATCTCTTGGAATCTTTACCTTTCTTCTAGGCTCAACTCAAGTACCATTTCCCACAGAAAGACTTTCCGGATTCTCCATAGTTAATACTTCCTTGCTTCCTGATTATTTTGTATTTTATATAGGCATATATTATTATATATAATTATTTTGAATATATTTTGTATTTAAGTAAACCAAGACTCTATCAGAGTTCTAGACCTGCTTCTAAAACACTTACTAATCAGGTGACCTTGGGCAAGTCATCTTTCTTGGACCTCAATTTCCTCATCTGTGAAATGAGGGAATTGAATTTATATGATCTCTGCAGATAACTATATTGGTTAGTTGGTTATTGATTTGGTCCTACTCAAAGAGGACCAAAATTATATCACTGGGGGTATCTTTTGACTTGTGCATAAATTGAATTTAAGTGAGACAGAATTGTACAAAGTACACAGTGGATAAAGCACTGGACTGAGTCAGGAATATTAGTTCCAATCTTGCCTGACACTAGTTGTAGGACCCTGAGAAAATCATTTAGCTTCTGTCAAATTCTATGTCTCCATCTGTAAAATGGGGATAGTAAAAGTACCCACCTCAGAGGGTTGTTGTAAGGATCAAATGAGATACTATCTATCTATCTATCTATTTATCTGAAAGGCATTTTGCAAACCTTAGAAGACTATTAAGATAACTATTATTATTGTCAGCACTAGTCAAAGCAACTGTCTATCATAGAAGTATGTGATTACACAAGATTGTCTTATTTTGGCACAGGAAATTAGAATGACTGAATCTCCAGGTGTGATATAGCATATTTTACCTCTCAGCTCCCTCTGCCACCATCCTGTCCCAAGTGATTGTCGACTAAGGAGATCTAGGAATTCCCAAAGTCACAGAATCGCAGTGTTGGAAAGGGCCTTGGTGTTTTCTAGAATGATGGAGTCAGTGCTAAATCAGAACTCAGAAATCACCTAGTCCAATCTCTGAACTTTCCAAATAAGGATCCTGAGTCACCCATTTAGAAGAGCCAGCATTCAGACTCGGCTCTCTCCCTTCTCACTAAGCTTTCCCTGATCAGAAATGCCTTCCATAGCATCCCCCAAGGTGGTTATCCTGCCTCACTTGAAGAGCTCCAGTGATCTTATGATATGGTGCAACCATTCCACTTGGCTGCTCCATCTGTTTCTTTGCTAAAATATGTAGATTCTTCCACGTTTTAAACACTGAAAAGAATGTAGTTGGAGAACCATGCCATTCTTAGACATCTCAGCACCCAGATTGGAAGATTTGAAAGGCACATCTGAATAATTCAAAACAAACTCAGTCTTCCAGGAGAAGTTCCCATAGCCTTTCCTGGATATTATGGGACTTAGTACCAATGGGAGACAATGGAAACCTCTCTCAGAAAGTGATGCTTATATTTAACACACAGATGTTCATGGTGCATCCCTGAAAGTGGATGTTGTCAAGAGGAGATATCTCTGAATTACAATAGGGGTGAATAGAACCCAGGTGGTCTGATGACTTGGGTGAGGGGGCAAAGCTGGGCAGGGGGTGGGGCTGCAAAGAGGCCTGAAATTGGATAAAAAGGACAGAAGGGCTAAACAGCTTTGCTGCCCCTGTAATCCTCTTTCAAAAGGCTGAAAGCTCTTCCGGTGTCTTGCTCAATGATGGGAGCAAAAAGCCCAGACTACACTCCAGCTGTGATGGGAGCTAATGAGATGAGAACAAGTCCTCCTGAGCTCAAAGCACATGATTGTCCAGTCTGAGTGAGAATAGGTCTAGGGAGCATGAGGGTTGCCATTCTCATTCCTCTACTATTCCTAACCTCCCCCCACCACACACACACACACACACACACACACACACACACACACACACACACACACACACACACACCATTTAAAAAGCTTTTGCTAGCCTCTGTCTTTTCCAAAATAGGATTGAATGAAAATAGGATATAGCCAAAACTTTTCCTCAGCAAAGGTGTGAAAATAATAGGGCTAGGAGAACATCAGACTAATCCCTATGCAGGGAATGGTGATTTGGGAAGAGGGTAGGAGTAGATCAGATCTTTACAAGAACTCTAAGAGATTTTAAATCCTGAACTAGGTGGATACCAGGGACTTTCAATAGAACTGAAATCCAAAGGATAAGAAGAGTGGGAGCATATATCACTCCATCAAGATTTGGACTGCCAACCAGGAGAACATTATACACAGCAATATTGTGTAATAATCAACTGTGACAGACTTAGCTACTCTCAGCAATACAAGAATTGGGACCAGTTCTGAGGGACTTAGGACAAAGAAAGCTATCCACCTCCAGAGAAAGACCTTTGGAATCAGAATGCTGATCAAAGCATACCATTTTTCACTTTAATTTAATTTAATTTGGGTTCTTGTTTGGGGGTTTTGTTTTTATGTGATTATTCTCTTACAAAAATGAACAATACAGAAATATGGTTTGCATGATTAAAAAAAAAAGATTTAGGCTTCAGGAGCTGACCATTCCTCTGGCTCAACCTGTCTCCTCAATTTGTCTCAGAGACTTGACATTGCCTATTAACCCAACTCCACTGAAGTCCTCCCCTGTTGTATGATAGATCTGTCTCCCCTTTGCAAAATCCCTGTTCAGCCAGTCAGTCAACAATCTTTTTAGTTATATTTACTGTATTTTAATTAACTGTAAATACTGTATTGTATTTAGTTGTATTTAGTAAGTATTTACTATGTATTAGACAATGTGCTAGACACTGGAGATAAAAGAATAAGCAAAATTATGGTCTCTGCCTTCAAATTATCTATGCTATAATGGAAAACATCTAAATAACTAGGTAGTGAGATATATACAGGATGGATTGAAGGTCATTTGAAAAGGGAAAGAATTAGCAGCTGGGATGACCAGGTAAAGTTTCCAAAAGGTGAGACCTGAGCTGAGTCTTGAAGGAGGTAGGAGGTAAGAAGGAATAAGGATAATATCACAATATCAGTTAAGGAATAGTAAATCTGCCAGAACCTATAATGCACATTTCATGCAACCTCCATGAGAGAGCAAACTATGGCCAGAGGACCAAATTGGAGTTCATGAATGGTCCAGTGAACTAAGAATGTTTTCGAATATAAATATATATGCATATATATATATATTTGTATTTCTAGTCATGGAATATTAACTTTTCCTAACTTGTGAGCCAAACAAAAACAGGTGGTGGGGTGGATTTGGTCTTAAGCCATAGTCTGCTGACCTCCTTCCCTGAGAAGATCCTAGGAGATGGTCATCCATTAAGCTCCCTTCCTGACTCATCAATAGCTGCCTACATTTAGAACATAGAATACTGGAGCTGGAAAAGACTTTACATAGAACATTAGAACTAGAAGAAGTCTTGGAGCAGAATGACAGAACTGGAAAGCACCCTAGAACATTTCATGCCAGACATGGAAGGGACCTTAAAATGTTGAAAGTCAAAGCTAAAAGGGAGGTTCAAGATCATTTACCTGATACCCATTACTGACTCTCCAGGCTCTTTTACTTCTGAGCCTTCTCATCCCCATTTTGAATCCCCTGGGCAAAGACTAAGCCAGCAATTTTAATTAAAATACTTGATGTCACATTGTAACGGTAATGTAATGGCTTGCCAATTGGCTAAAATAGAACTATTATAAAACCTCAGGAAAATTCCTTAACAGCATACCTCAAAGCCCAAACCAAACTACTTCCCCACTTGTAGGGACCAAAAACTGTGTCTATCTGGTCCTAGCCCCTTAGCCTTACTCCCCAGAGCCCGATATTATGGGTTACCTCTTGGGTGATGGAAAAGGGCCCACTTCTTTACCTTTGGGTCATTATAGCTGCTCACCACAGGAAAGCTGAGAGATGAGATAGCTGCTACTTCTGTTCCACTGGTGGATGAACAGTTTCCAAAGACTAGATGAGTATTTCCACATCAAGTCTCAAGACAGACATCCACAAGAATGATGAAATCTCCAAGAGCTGCATCAGCACCCAAAATTCAATCTTGGCTGGGGTGGGAGAGGACATCTCTACATCCATAAATCCTTCAGCAAGATAGGGAATTCCATGCCACTTTTCTTCCTTCCCCCAACTCTCTACTTCTTTTTTCTGGCCTCCTCTGTGCTTTTGATTGCTCCAACTTTGCAAGTACAATAAATATGTATGTATATGCATACATATGTGTGTATCTTCTTTGTATGTCATTTCCCCCATTATACTGTGAACTCCATGAGAGCAGGGACCATTTTGTGGCCTTTCTGGGTATCTTCAGCTCTTAGCATAGGACTTGGCATATAAACAGTGCTTAATAAATGCTTGTTGACTATATTTTTAAATCATGTGGGGACTTTTATTTTTTATTGATGCCTTATGTTTTTATATCACAGTCTTTATATAAAAACACATACATTCCTCTCTTCTATGATTAAGAAAAAAGTTTTGCAATACCAAATGACACAATATTTGACAAGATATTCAGTATTCCATGCCTTTGTCTTTAACCTTTTCAATAAAATAAAGGTGGTACATTTCCTGATTTCTGGTCCAGGGCCAGGTTCAATGATCATTACAAAATATTAAGCTTCACTTTATATTTTTAATTTAAATTACTAACCATTGTGTGATCAAAATTATTAGTTGCTGATTTTTCTTGGTTCTTCTAACTTTATCCTGCATCAGTTCATATCAGTCTTTTCTTTTAAAACTTTTACTCATCTCTCTATAACACATCTTTGTTTGCTTCTCTTGGACCAGGCTTTCTCCAAT
Organism: Gracilinanus agilis; assembly: GCF_016433145.1. Classification (NCBI taxonomy): domain Eukaryota; kingdom Metazoa; phylum Chordata; class Mammalia; order Didelphimorphia; family Didelphidae; genus Gracilinanus; species Gracilinanus agilis. Next base: position 66,926,523 of record NC_058130.1, read on the forward strand.
CCCAAAGTCTTATGGAAATGTGGTAAAATAAATAAGTTCTCCCTCCCTAAAGCTTAGCCTAGTGCCTGACACATAGTAGGTACCTAATAAATGTTTGTTCCTCTGTCCCTTCCAAGGCAAACCATCCCACTCTTGCTTAACTCTAACTATTGGGAAGTTTTTCTTTATACCAGACTTAAATTTCCCTCTCTGCAGCTTCTAATTCTGTGCTGACTCAAGAAGCAGGGACAAGATATCTTCAGTGCAGGGGGTGAAAAAAAGGGAGGCAGAAACTAGTAGTTTATCCATTTGATATCCAAAAAACTTGCTGTGGATCTAGCTCTGACTTAACTTCTAGTCCCCCAAACTGACTTTTTGCTTCCACTTTATATCTCTTTCATGAACTTTTTTGTGTTCTCATGTCTGAGCCTACCTGAGTTCTCTGCCCAGGACCCCTACTTCCTCCAGGATTGTCCATCCCTACTCCACTTGAGATTATCCAGGATCAGAAACCTACCCTTTAACCCTAATGTTTCTGGACCTCCCTCATGCCAACTGCCCTCCTATTGTCTGCAGGTACAGCTTCTCACAATCATCCATCCTCTCCCAAGGGCCCCATGATCTTTGGGTCAGATTGGCCTCCCACTAGCTTTCTCCTGCCATTGATAAGACTCCATAATTAGCATTTCTTTTTCTTACAATTGCTTCCACGGCCACACACCAAATCTCCAAGGAATTATACCTGTTGAACACCCAGACAATGACTCTCAGAGGAGGTAAAATGTGCCCAAGTAATCAGTCAGGGGCAGAAGCAGGCTGTCTCTAAGGAGCCAAATTCCCTGCTCGACCTTAGAGAGGCAGAGTTCTAGTTCTCATAGGTCAGAACGGGAAGTTCAGCCACCTCTTTGAAACAGACCCCTCTGTCCCAAATAGACAAAACCTTCCCACGCTACTACATCATAGAAGCCAGACAACCCCAGTGAGCTGTACCAGTCCTTTGGCTCTCTGATCCCCACTAACTTCAGCATGCACTGTGCCAGTCAAACTTTTCTGAGGCAGGGGCTGGGGTATCATTTCCTCTTTGGGGGAGCTCCTGGCTTTCCCCTCTGTTCGAGCTTTTGTTGACAAAGGACTGGATGTTCTGGGAGCTCTGAATGCCTCATTGCTGCTATTTGAATGGAGTGTCTCAACTCACTTAACCTACTTCCACACCACGTGGTGAAATCAATCCAGGAGATGAGCTCAAAGCTATTCCTGCCCGGTGACATCACCGAGTTAGGGAGGGCAGAGGAGGGGGAATACACCAAAGGACTGCCAATCACAACAGGAAAGGAAGGACACACACACTCTCTCTCTCTCTCTCTCTCTCTCTCTCTCTCTCTCTCTCTCTCTCCCAGAGCAAANTCTCTCTCTCTCTCTCTCTCTCTCTCTCTCTCTCTCTCTCTCTCTCTGTCTCTCTCTCTCTCCCAGAGCAAACCCTGATATGTTCCTCTGCTCCTTTTTCAAAACTTAAAAAGGTTTCATAAGATTTTAGAACTGAAAAAGTCCTTTTGAGTTCAAAAATAGTCATTTTACAGATAAAGAAACTAAGACCCAGAAGTGATCATTCATTCAATATTGCTCTCTGTCAGGCACTGTGCAAGCTGCTGGAGTTTCAATGACAATAATAATAATAATTATCATTATTATTATTATTATTATTATTGCCTTCAGGGAGCTTATAGTCTACTGTAGAGAAATAACACACACAGGTAAATATTGTAGCTGGGCATTTAGAGACATGTGCCTCACTATACCTTCTCTGCTTGAATAAATTTTCACCTCCACCTCCTTTCCATTGGTGAGTTGGACTCTGCCTCTGGCTTTGATAGGCAAGATTTTGCCTTATCTTACCAAGGTTCAAATCTCCACAACCCTCCTTGGTCAGCTCCCCACCAGCTTCAAGCTCTGGCACCTACTTCTGCTCTTATTTTCCAACTCCTCCATTAGTATGTAAGACCCTTGAGGGCAGGGATTATCTTGCCGGCCTTCAGTTTAACATAGTTCCTGGCACATAGTAAAGATTTGAGTAATAATTTTTATCAATCTACCATTGGTCTATTAGTGGGGAATGTTTTAGAGATGAGAAACAACTCTTCCTATGAGTAATAGGGCCAAAATTAGGACCCAAATTTCATTCCACTATTCCACACATCCAACCTCAATGACTCTAGAATGGAAAGAACTTTAGAGATCATCCAGGCTAGCACCTATTTGAGGCATAAGCCCACTCTAATCTCAGCAAGGAGTTCCCCAACATTTGTCTGAAGCTCTCCAGGGACAGGGTTCTCACTGCCCCATAAGGCTGTCCCTTCCAGTTCGTGGTTCACCAGTAGAAAGGGGTCTGGATAATTAGGAAGACAGAGAAGTTGAACTGTGGGTTTGGGGTGAAGTTACTGCTGCTAATAGCCCTAATAAGGACACCAGACACTCTTCTAGTCTGACAGTGGGTAAAAACAGAGAGAGCCTGAGACTGTAGGCTGATGTTTGAATTGGCATGTTATACTGACTGCAGCAGTTGATTTATGTGTTTTGGAGGACAGAGCAAGAGACAGGTGAGGCCTTTCATGGAAGAGCAGTGAAGCCCTGGAGAATCTGGTAACTTGGGTGTCTCTCCCTGTGTGTCTGTATTTGGGCTTCCCAGTTTTGTGTGTGCCTAGAAAAGACTTTGTGCATTAAGTTGTGCTTCTTGACAAATTGAACACAGTACAAGGAGTGGACAAAAAGCCCATTACAATCTGATTCAAGCCTATTTTTCCAGGCTGATTACACATCATTCCCCCTTCACATACTCCAAGCTCCAATCAAACTGGCTTGCCTTCCATTCTTTGTACATGGCTCTCCATTTTCCATGTTGCTGTCTTCCTACAGATTCTCTCTCAATCCTAGGATAAGTATCCTCCTCCTCTCTTCCTCTTGGAATCCCTACCTCCCTTTAAGGCTCAACTTCAACACTCTATCTACATAATGTCTTTTTATAATTACCCCAATTTTTAACTAGCCAGAGACAGAGTGCCTTTGACTGAAATCTCTGAGCCCTCTTCTATTTTCCCAAACGTGCCAGTATTGTGAGACCCTGGCATAGGGAACTCACAACAAGAATAAGAATAGGAGGAAAAACCCTAAAAATTCCAAACACATATATAAAGGGTCAGCATCTCACTGTGTCATCAGAGATGACTAAGATCACAACTTGGGAGCCACTGGGTAGGACTTGGAGTCATAAAAAGCTGAGTTCAAATCCAGCCTCACATACTCACTATATGACCTTGGATAAGTCACTTAATCTCTGTCTGCCTCAGTTTCTTCATTGTAATATGGGTGTAATAGTAGCACTTACCTCCCAGAGTTACTGTGAGGATCAAGTGAGATAATATTTGTAAAGTGTTTTGCAAACCTTAAAATAATATATAAATGCTATCATCATCACCATCATTTATTATTATTGGAATAGGACATCTAATATTCTCTTAGCGTAATGTGTCTGTCCAGGGATAGTTCATTATTTTCAATGGACATGAAGAGGACAAATTTTATTTTATTCTCTTAAGCCCTAAGTTTTGGAGGCTCCGTTAAAAACCTCAAATGATCTAATGATGAATTCGCCTTCAAAGACACACTCACACACACACACACACACACACACACCACAAACACAAACACTTCTTCTAAGCTAACAAGGCAATGGACAAAGTGTCAGGAGGTCAAAGCTCTAATTCTAATTGCATTTAATCATGATATGTTGGCCCTTGAGGTAGGCACCTTGGAGAGCAGCAACCCTAAACTCCTAATAGGTGGAAGATGAGGAGGAACTCAGCAGAGGTGTGTGTAGATAGATCTGTGATCTTTCATTCTCAGAGGACCCATGACATCAAAGGGTGATGCCTTGATTGGATTGTGAGTTGGATTTAAGTGAGGCAGAGTTACACAAAATGACCAGCTAGAAAAGGTGCTTCTGCTACTCCCATTCTCATGGAGTTAATGTGAGGATCAATTAACCAATCAATTAGCAATCATTTATTAAATCTCTACTCGATGCCAGGCTCTTTGCTAGACACTAGACAATCAAATACAAAAAGTGAGATGGTTGTCTTCAGAAGGCTTATATTCTATGAGGAGATACAACATAGTGACAGATAATAAATACAAAATATATACAAAATAAATATGTAATAACTGATTTGGAAGTGGAGTGGTACACATAACTATGGAAATCAGAAGAGGTTTCTTGAAGGAAATAGGACTTAAGGTGAACTTTGAAGTATGTCTTAGTTTTCATCAGATGGCAGTACAAACGGAGGGCTTTCCAAACTTGGGAGTCAATCTATGCAAAGGCATGGAGGTGGAAGAAAGGAGGTTATATATAAGTAGAGATAAAATAAGGTATAGTATGTGGGGAAACACTAAAGAAAACAGAATGCCATACAAATGTAGACTATGTGCAATAGGAGGGAGAATTCTGACCTTGGAGTCAGAGGACTGAATTCAAATCCCCAGCTCGCTGCTTCCTTACTGCCTGGGGAACCTTGAGCTCCAAGTCACTTCAGGTTTTCTGGGCCTTAAATATTCTCATTTTATTAGATGACTGATATAGTTCCTTCCAGCTCTAAATCTATAATTCTATTTAATTTTAACATTGTCTTCAAATAAGGAGAATTTCTATTTTGCATAGATTTGAGTTTTTTAAAGAATATATTATATTTAATCTTGTAGTATAAGCATTTACCCTAATTGTCTCTTCCTTCTTCTGACCTTCCTTCTGCTCTGTTCTGGATAATTTGTTCATGTGTCATTAGTATTCTTTTCTTTTAGCTATCTTGAGAATCAGTCCCCCAGCATCCTCAAAAATGATCACTTTTAGGACAAAGCTCTTCTGGGTTTGCTTGGTCTTATTTGGCAGTTCCTCCTATCTCTTTTCTCTCCGAACATTTCTATTTCTTCATATAGCACACTGGGTTTTTTCAGTCATTTTTCAGTCATGCTTAACAATCTATGACCTCTTTTGGGATTTTAATGGCAAAGATCCTAGGGTGATTGGCCATTTTCTTCTTTATCTAATCTGACAGGTGAAGAATGGAGACAGAGTTAAATGACATATCCAGGGTCACACAGCTAGTAAGTGTCTGAGACCAGATTTAAACTCATAAAGGTGATTCTTCCCCAAGCCTAGTGCTCTATCCATTGTGTCACCTAGCCACCCACTGGGTACTTTTATATATACTACTCTAAAGTGGTCTTTATGTTAAAGATCATATTAGATAGGGGGCAGCTAGGTAGCTGAGTGGATTGAGAGCCTAATTAAGAAATGAGAGGCCCTGGGTTCAAATTTAGCCTCACACATTTCCTAGCTGTGTGACCCTGGGCAAGTTACTTGACCCATAATGCTTACCCTGTACCATTCTTCTGCTTTGGAACCAAAACACAGTATTGATTCTAAGATGGAAGGTAAGGGTTTAAAAAAATCAAATTAGGTAGCTCCACCATCATTAATGGAGAAAATAATTTGCTATAAAAATCTTGACAGACATTGATTGTCATACATTGTTAATGTCCTACAAATGCCCATTTGATGAATGAAACTATTCAGTTCAGATATCTTTTCCATTTTTCATGTTTGTCATCTTCTTTCCAGTTTTGTACTTAATTGTTCTTAGAATGATCAAGATTAATTGAGTCTCAATCTTTCTGCAAACACGTTTTTCTATCACTGCCTTCTGGTTTAATGAGGTGATGAAAGTCATAATCTTCTACTATTCTCCTCTATAAGATCTAGGAAATAAATTCCTATATTAAGACAATCACAAAACAATGGAGTTGAAAGAGTCCTCAATGGCCAGCTAATCCAACAGAATCGTAATTCAATATAGTTAACAAATGATCATCCAGATTTTGTTTAAAATCACTTAAGAAAGCAAATACTTTATCTTATCTCTTTGTCACGAAGAAAGAAATGACTGATAAAGGCAACACTGATTATACTAAATGAAGAATAGTTATTTGAGTAATTCGACCTCTGTCAGAATTTTTTGTTATAAAGATTTTTTCCCAATTTGTTGTTTCCCTTCTGATTTTGGTCACATTGTTTTTGTTTGTACAAAACCTTTTTAATTTAATATAATCAAAATTGTTTATTTTATATTTTGTAATATTCTCTAACTCTTGCTTGATTTAAAAATCTTTCCTTTCCCAGAGATCTGACAAGTATACTATTCTGTGTTCACCTAATTTACTTATAGTTTCCTTCTTTATATTCAAGTCTTTCACCCATTCTGAATTTATCTTGGTGTAGGATGTGAGATGTTGATCTAAACCTAATCTCTCCCATATTGTTTTCCAATTTTCCCAGCAGTTTTTGTCAAATAGTGGATTTTTGTCCCAAAAGTTGGGCTCTTTGGGTTTATCATACACTGTTTTGCTGACATCACTTACCCCAAGTCTATTCCACTGATCCTCCCTTCTATCTCTTAGTCAGTACCATATTGTTTTGATGAATGTTGCTTTATAGTATAGCTTAATATCTGGTACTGCTAACCCACCTTCCTTCACATTTTTTTCATTATTTCCCTTGATATTCTTGATCTTTTGTTATTCCAAATGAAATTTGTTATAGTTTTTTCTAATGCAGTAAAAAAGTTTTTCGGTAGTTTGATAGGTATGGCACTAAATAAGTAAATTAATTTGGGTAGAATGGTTATTTTTATTATGTTAGCTTGTCCTACCCATGAGCACTCAATGTTTTTCCAGCTGTTTAGATCTAGTTTTACTTGTTTGGAAAGTGTTTTGTAGTTATGTTCTTGTAATTCCTGTGTTTGTTTTGGTAGATAAATTCCTAAGTATTTTATATTGTCTAGGGTGATTTTAAATGGTGTTTCTCTTTCTACCTCTTGCTGCTGTGGTGTGTTGGAAATATATAGAAATGCTGATGATTTATGTGCATTTATTTTGTATCCTGCAACTTTGCTAAAGTTGTTGATTATTTCTACAAACTTCTTAGTTAATTCTCTAGGATTTTTTAAGTAGACCATCATATCATCTGCAAAGAATGATAGCTTAGTCTCCTCATTGCCTATTTTAATACCTTCAATTTCTTTTTCTTCTCTAATTGCTACTGCTAGTGTTTCTAGTACAATGTTAAATAATAGAGGTGATAATGGGCATCCATCCTTGTTTCACACCTGATCTTATTGGAAAGGCTTCTAATTTATCCCCATTGCATATGATGCTTGTTGATGGTTTAAGATATATACTGTTTATTATTTTTAGGAAAGGACCTTCTATTCCTATACTTTCTAGTGTTTTCAGAAGGAATGGATGTTGTATTTTGTCAAAGGCTTTTTCAGCATCTATTGAGATAATCATGTAGTTTTTGTTGGTTTGCTTGTTGATATGGTCAATTATATGGATGGTTATCCTAATGTTGAGCCATCCTTGCATTCCTGGTATAAATCCCACCTGATCATGATGAATAACCCTCTTGATCACTTGCTGGAGTCTTTTTGCTAGTATTCTATTTAAGATTTTTTCATCTACGTTCATTAAGGAGATTGGTCTGTAATTTTCTTTCTCTGTTTTTGATCTACCTGGCTTTGGAATCAGTACCATATTTGTCTCATAAAAAGAGTTTGGTAAGACTCCTTCTTTGCTTATTATATCAAATAATTTGTATAGTATTGGGATTAATTGTTCTTTGAATGTTTGATAGAATTCACTTGTGAATCCATCAGGCCCTGGTGATTTTTTCTTAGGGAGTTCTTTAATGGCCTGTTCAATTTCATTTTCTGATGTTGGGTTATTTAAATATTCTATTTCTTCTGCTGTTAATCTAGGCAATTTATATTTTTGCAAATATTCATCCATATCACCTAGATTGCTAAATTTATTGCCATATAATTGGGCAAAATCATTTTTAATGATTGCCTTAATTTCCTCTTCATTAGAGGTGAGGTCTCCCTTTTCATCTTTGATACTATTAATTTGATTTTCTTCTTTCCTTTTTAAAATTAGATTAACCAGTACTTTGTCTATTTTATCTGTTTTTTCAAATACTAGCTTCTAGTCTTATTTATTAATTCAATAGTTCTTTTACTTTCAATTATATTAATTTTTCCTTTGATTTTTAGTATTTCTAATTTAGTTTTCATCTGAGGATTTTTAATTTGTTATTAATTTTTATTATTAATTTTCTAGTCTAATTACTCAAATATACAAGGAGCTAAGTCAATTGTATAAAAAATCAAGCCATTCCCCAATTGATAATTGGGCAAGACACATGAATAGGCAATTTTCAGATAAAGAAATAAAAAGTATCAATAAGCACATGAGAAAGTGTTCTAAATCTCTAATAATTAGAGAAATGCAAATCAAAACAACTCTGAGGTACCACCTCACACCTAGAAGATTGGCTAAAATGATAACAGGGGAGAATAATGAATGTTGGAGGGGATGTGGCCAAATTGGGAAGTTAATGCACTGCTGGTGGAGTTGTGAACTGATCCAACCATTCTGGATGGCAATTTCGAACTATGCCCAAAGATCAATAAAAGAATGCCTGCCCTTTGATCCAGCCATACCATTGCTGGGATTGTACCCCAAAGAGATCATAGATAAACAGACTTGCACAAAAATATTTATAGCTGCGCTCTTTGTGGTAGCAAAAAACTGGAAAGCAAGGGTATGTCCTTCAATTGGGGAATGGCTGAACAAATTGTGGTATATGTTGGTGATGGAATACTATTGTGCTCAAAGGAATAATAAAATGGAAGAATTCCATGTGAACTGGAAAGACCTCCAGGAATTGATGCAGAGTGAAAGGAGCAGAGCCAGAAGAACATTGTACACAGAGACTGATACACTGGAAAAATCGAATGTAATAGACTTCTGTACTAGCAGCAATGCAATGACTCAGGACAATTCTGAGGGATTTATGGAAAAGAACATTACACACATTCAGTGGAAGAACTACAGGAGTGGAAACACAGAAGAAAAACAACTGCTTGAACATTTGGGTTGATGAGGACATGATTGGGGATGTAGACCAGAAAAGACCACACCAATGTAACTATCAATAATATGTAAATAAGTCTTGACTATGGGTGGGGGGTAGGGGAGGAGTGGGGTTGAGGGGTTGGTGAAGGGTAAAGTAAAAACATGAATTATGTAACCATGGAAAATTTTTCTAAAAAAAAAATTACTTAAAAAATAAAATAAAATCACTGAAAAAAAAAGAAATAAAGAATAGTTAATACATTAGATGACAGAATCAGAATCCAAAAAAAGTTTTATCTTCAGAGGTTATCCTATTAAAAAACCCCTAATAATCTCAATAATCTCACAGCCAGCACCCTACCACTTATTCCTGCAAGCTAAAGGCTTACTGTATTTATCTCTACTGTTGAAAGAACCCAGCTGAGAAATTTAAAGTTAGAACCTAGAAAAATCAGTCACGAAGAGATCTAGCATTGTAAGACTTTATAGATCTGGACTTTTTAATCACTTTCTGTATATAATTTGGGAGGCTAAAAGTAAAGGGAGGAAAGGGGAGTAAGAATGTGCCATATTCTAATAGGTATATATTGATTAGTCCAAAAAAGGGATTCCAGGATAGTGAGGAGGATGTTGGAAGCTATGAGAAACATCGTGTTGAGAAAACTTTCTTGTTTTTTAGTCATATCTGACTCTTTGTGACTCCATTTGGCATTTCTTGGCAAAGATACTAGAGTGGTTTGCCATTACCTTCTCCAACTCCTTTTCTAGATAAAGAAACCAAAGCAAATAAAGTTAAATGTTTTGCCAAGGGTCATACATCTAGTAAACTTCTGATATATATTTGAACTCAAGTATCCTAATTCAAGTGTGCCTAAATATTATATTACATTACAGCCCCATGAAAATTTATACTCCTTGAGAATAAGGACTGATATTTTTCTATCCTTCCAGTGCTTAGCTCAGTAACTGGCACATAGTAGGCACTTAATAAGTGCTTATTGACTGACTGATAAACAGGGTTGAAAGTCCTAGATTTGCCATCAGATTCTCAACTGGATTTGTGATTCCATTAACTCCAGAGTGTACTTCTAATCATTTTATCTTGTGATATTCTTTAGCATTTACACACTTCTCCTTTTGGTATATAAACCCTAATATCAAAGGCTAGCATTTGTAGAGAATTCTAAGGCTAGCAAAGTATATTACCAACTTCATCTCATGGGACTCATACTATAAATCTATGGGGTACCTAATTAATTGCCACTATATTATTATTTCCATTTTATAGATGAGGAAACTGAGGGTCAAAGGTTAAATCATTTGCCCAGGTTTGAGCATCTAGTAAGATTTGAACCCAAGTCTTCCTACCTCCAAGGCCAGCATCCTACTCACTGCACCTATGTTTTTGTATTTGGGAGTGTTTGGAACTGGGAGTAAGAAGAGAAGAAGATGCCTTACTAGGGCAGGGGTAGAAAAAGGAGAATAAGTAATTGTGGATTGGGTGTGGCAGATATCCAAATCCTGGGAGTTGAGAAACTCTTAGACTAGGGAAATCCAGAGGTTTATGGTCTCCTGTTCAGGTTTAGAAATAATTCATGGAAGAAGAAAGTCCCTGGGGCCCAGGGAAAGGTACTTGGGACTGGTTCCAAAGGAGGAGCTAAAATCTCTGGGAATCTGACTGAGATAAGCTAGTCTGAAGGCCAATGTCCTGATCCTCCCTCATACTTTCATGTGGCAAAGGAAGAAGACTTCTTTTCTTAAGGCTCCAGAGGACAGAACTAGGACTAAGTGGAGAGGAATGGTACAGGAACTGACTCAGTCTATGAAGTTTCTAATAATTAGAGCTGTCCGAAATGGAATGGGCTGACTTACTAGGTTGTAAGTCTTCTATTGGAAGGGAGCCAAGTAATCATCTAGTCAAATCCTCAGTTTGAAAGGTCTTTTCTCCAACTTTCCCGACAAGAGATCATCTTGCCTCAAATTGACTAGGGAATAGGTCTGAAGAATGGCAAACCCCACAAAGTCAACTAGCTCAAAAAGAAGAAAAAACCAGGAGGCATAAAATCTTCTTCTGGCATTTAAAAATTATAGTTTTAATGATCCAGGGTCTAGAGACCATCTTTCTACCCTCTTGACTTAAAGACTGCCAATGAAGTAGAATCCACTACTTCAAGGGAGTCCATTATACATTGGGATACCTCATATTGCTAGAAAGTTTTTCTTTATATTGAGCAAAAGTCAGCTTCTGCACCTTTTAGCCTATGTTCCTTGTTCTATTGGCTGAAGCTGTCTGCCCCATGATGGCACTGCAAATACTTGCACCCAGACGGCATGGGTATCCTTCATAAGTCTTTTCTTCTCCAAGTTTTCCCATTCATGACCTCCTCCAGTCCTACTACCATTTTGGTCAACCTCTTTTGGTTGTGTCTTAGTTTTGCCAATGTCCCTTCTAAAAGGTAAATGCCTGGAACTGCTTTATGAGTCAGTCATCAAAAGAGGCTAACATGTCTTGGAACGGTGTGTAGTTTACCCTTCTAGGATGGAATCTAGATCCCCAAACCAACTATGTGGAGCTGGGTGGCATATGTCAGACCCTTTTTCAGCATTGTTGTTCAAGGAATCAACCCCAAGAGAAGGATGTGGCAGCCTAGGAGTGGTGGCAGGAGGGGAAATCACCCAGTCCTGGGGCCCGGCTCCACTCTTAGTAAGGCCATAATTCAAAGGAGCAAGTCAGATTTTTTTTCCTCCCCTATTTTATTTATTGCCTTTATGTATGTGTGTATGTGTGTGTGTGTGAGTCCTACTCTTTGAACTTCAAAGCATGAGTTTCAGCCTGATTTAGCCAAGGTGTGACAGTCCTGTCAGTCCATGGGCTTGCCCCCTTTCTCAAGCCTTGGCAAACACCCTCAGAGGCCTCTAAGGGGGTACGTCTGGCTGACTGGCTGGCAGGGCTCCTGCAGAAGAGAGGGGCCCCATGTTCTCTGTGTCACTGGCATTCTATGCTCAGAAGGTCTCTCCTTGGGAAAGCTCATAGGCCTAGGAAAACATTTCTGCCCAAATCTTTTAGTCTTGAAATTGAGTCCTGATACTATGGTTCCTAAATTCTCAATCTTCAGGTTAAATATCTTTGAGTACTGCTGCTACATGCACCCAAAGTCAAGGCATGACCAGGCTACAAATGGTCCTCCAGCTAGGGGGACCGATGCATTATTTTTTGCTTAGTACAAAGGAAAGAATGTTCAATCTGAAGTTTCAAAGTGGACGAAGTGACCCAATCAAGGTCATATCAACAAGGAGTGACAAAGCTGGGGTTACACACTTAGATTTGATCCAGTCCTTGCCCTTATGGAGCTTATGAACTAGAACAAGGATAAGACCCCAACACAAATAACTCTAATTCACAATATTACACACTAAGATTCTAGGAGGAGGAGAGAGAGAGGAGCAGTACAGTTTAAGATCATAGATTTAGAGTTAAAAGTGACCTTCTATCTAGAGAGATGACCTTAGCACCCAGTCCTGCCTCTGACATACTCCCCATGAGATTCTAGGCAAGTCATTTAACTTGTCAATGAGACAAACTATTTTCTGAGACCGTACATTGCAGAATAGTAATTGATATGCATTGGTAGAGAAAGTTTCTTTACTCCTAAGTTCCCTTCATTAATGAAATCACAGATTGGTCCTATGGTGAGGGAGGGTCAGGGTAAGGGGAGGAAATGGTGGAGAGTACGTTATGAGGCAAAACATACAGAGATCTTAATAGCATGGCCTGGATGGTGTCTATTATTTTGATACCCTTGCCAACATGCATGCTAAAGGGTGCTACTCCCTCCCCCCTCTCCACATGTACCTAAGGACATTTCTTACATCACCCATCCCTCTGCCCAGTAACCCAATGGGAGTGCTTCCTCCCTCCTCTGTAAGGGGGCAGGGGGCTCAAATGTGGTGTGTGATGCACTGCATTTTGGGCACTCAGTCTTTAAAAGGTTCCCCATCACTGGCCTAGGGCCATACTGGGTAGAACCTGGAAGATGCAAGAGAGGAATTTGGCCTTGAAAGTGGAATTGGGATGGGGGAATGGGGTGAGCATAGCAATTAATATATTCCTGATTAGAATAAACTTTCTTTTCTAAAACAAGTGATGATTTAACAAAACTCAAAGTTTTTTGTAACTACTCTGTTAATATAATAATAATAGTTAACATTACTATACCTCTTCCTGATCTTAGCACCAAGTTCTGCCTCTGACATACTCCCCATGAGATTCTAGACAAGTCATTTAACTTGTCAATGGGACAAACTATTTTCTGTGACTATAAATTGCAGAATAAATTGCCAGGCACTGTGCTAAGCACTTTAAAAATATCATCTTATTTGATCCTTACAACAACCCTTAGAGGTAAATGTTATTATCCCTATTTTGTGGATGAAGAAACTGAGGCAAACAGGCATTAAATGACTTGCCTATGATCTCATAACTAGTAAGTATCAGAGGCCAGATTGGAACTCAGGTCTTCTTATTTCCAGATTTGGCACACTATTCACTATGCCACCTATATAGAAATAATCAAATAACTGTAACTGAGCTCTCACAGATTGAATTGGCAGACTCTGGTTTGAAATAACAGGTCTAGATGCAACCAAAATCAAAACAGCATTAAGCAGAAGTCTGGATTCTTCTTTGGCAAAATGCAATGCCTCTCTCACAGAGTCTCTGAGCAGAATATATGAGATTGTGTGTTTGTGTGTGTGTGTGTGTGTATGTGTGTGTGTGTGTACACACGCATATACAAGCTTTGCACATTATAAAGTAACTTCATTGAAAGCCAGGAAAAGATCTTAGAGATCATCCAGTCAAACACACTCACTTTGAAGAAGATATATTTGGGGTTTAGAAATGGGAACTGATTTCCCAAGGCTATGGCAGAGGTGAGAAGCCACAAAGGCAAGATGGTGGTGAGAAGAGCAATGGAGGTAAGAGACGTTACTTGAAATCCCAGATCTGCCTTAGCCAGCTTTCTGGCCTTGGGAAAATCCCTTTATCTTTCCAAGCTCCAAATTCCTCAGTTTCCTTCAAATAGGGTGGCTAGACTCCATCATTCTAGGGACTCTTCCAGCTTGATGAATCTGTGGATTAATGGATTTGGATTTATCCAAAGCCAGTGCTTTTCCCTCTAAACAAGCACCTACTAGTGTAGGGGATTACTACCACCATTAAGAAATATGCTGGGGGAGAAGAGCCAAGTTAGGTCCAGAGCCACTGGGGAGAGAATGGCTGTCCCATACTCTATAAGTCCAGGATGTGAGGTCAACGTGGCTTATCCTACATTCCCACTCTAGCCAATTTAATTATATGCGCTGATGAAAACCAAAGATCATTATAGTGTGTTCGAAGTGGAAGGGACCTTGGGGCACAGAACATTAGAGTTGGAGGGCATCCTAAGGGTGATCCAGATGTCCTCTTTTATAGAAGTAGAAGTTGAGAGGCCTGAGATGAGAAATAACTGTCACTTAAAGTGAAAAAGAGACCTTAAAACAGAGAACATTAGAGACAGAGAGGAAAGCTAGGGATCTTTCCCATTAGGACTTTCTTTGTATACCCAGCACTTAGCACAGTGCCTGAATCATTATAGACCCTTAATAAACGCTTATTGCCTGATGGACTTATTTTACAAATGAGAAAACCAACGCATAAAGAGAAGAAATGGCCTGCCCAAGACCATACAGCTATTTTGTGGAAAAAGAATTAGAGGAGAATGACGCTACTCTTCCCACTAAACCATACTGCCTCTTCCTACACCTACCACATTCACATTTTCTGAAGTGTTGAAATGGTAAAAGAAGGAAAGGAAAGGAACCAAAAGAGATATGTGGGTTAGTTCCTTGTTACATTTTTATTTGTATTTTTCATGGGGTGCAGGTGATGAATTTATTCCCTCCCCATTCCAAGCAACCTCCAATGAGCTTTCTTGTCTCATGGAACCTTTTAGACTTGTAGAGAAGGTAGTTTGTTGTGGCCTAGAGTAACAGACCCATTTGGGAATGCATGCTGTCTGCTGGGAATGATTTGGGGGCCATAAATTTTCTACTGCAAAGCGGTAGACAGAGCTTTCCTAACATTGAAAAGTTTGGACTTGTCTGAAGGGGAACAGTTTCACTGAAGTAATGCGCAGTTCCAACTATTTGTTATTACAAAAGTTGATTTTCCCCCCTTAAGGTGGAATCCTCGTCAAATATTATGCTTTGCTCTAACTTGTTTCATTTTGCATGAAACAAAAATAAAAATAGCCACCTCGGTGTGTGTAGCCTCGTGATTGATCTCCCTTTTCCTCCTCCAGGTTCTGAGGAAGAACAAATCTCCTGTTTATGACACAGAGTCTTCTAGTCAGGGAATGTTAAGCATGTCGAGAACATGTGAGATCAGTGATCACTCTTTTGTTTTATGAAGGAGGAAACTGAGGTCCTAGGGAAGAAAGGACTCAACCCAAGTCAGATAGCTCCTGGGTAAGTAGATCCAATCCTCATGCTTAGGCTTCCCACCCTGACCCTCACTAGAAAATGCCTCATTGTGCAGTTCTCATTCAATAGACTCACCGGGTTTAGAGCTGAAAGAGAGACCTTAGAGATCATTTAATGCAACCATCTCATTCACAGAGAAAGTAACTGGATCCTAGGGAAGGTAGGTGGCGGTGCCAAGGTCATACAAGTCACCCAAAGACAGGATCTTTATCCAAGGTTACTGAGTCCAATTCTTTCCAAAATGAGGTTATGCTGTCTGTCTTTCTGTTTAAGAACCCATTAGTGCTGTGTTAGGTTGGAGTTGATCTCTCACTCTCCTGGTCATCTTTGCATCAAGTCAACTGTTTCCATACTACTGAGCACAAGGCTTTTATTGTTTTTGCTGTCATTGAGTTGTGTTTGACCCTTTGGGACCCCACGGACCATTGCTAACCATGGGGTTTTCTTGGTAAGGATACTGGATTGCTTTGTCATTTCCTTCTCCGGTGGATCCAATAGATCCTTTCATCAGGCAGCCAGTTAAGTCCCCCAGAGAGACATAGCTAGGAAGAGCCAAAGGCCACATTTGAACTCGGGTCTTCCTGACTCCAGACCCAGTGCTCTAACCACTGAGAAACAGTTTCTTCTACTGAGAATAAGTTAATAAAGTGAAAGATTTATAGAAGGAATATTTTCACTACTTTCAGTGCCCCCCCCAACCACTTTAAATATACCTATGTCTAAGCAAACAGTTGATGTTAACTATTCATCAGTTTTGTCTAATTTTACAAATAGATTTCCTAAGGCAGATGTGTCTAAGGTAGGGCATCAGATTAAACTATAATCGGTAAATGCAATAGAATATAAATAGTATTAATTTGTGATTTTATAAGTCAATAGGTGGCCAGTATGGTCCCTTTTCTATTTTCCCTCCTTTTCTATTTGTTTCCCTCATGGCTGATTCTTTGTGATTTCATTTTGGGGGTTTTCCTGGCAGAGATACAGGAATGGTTTGCTGTTTCTTTCTCCATCTCATTTTAAAGATGAGGAAACTGTGGCACAGTTAGTGCCTGAGACTAGATTGGAACTCAGATCTTCCTGATTTCAGACCCAGAACTTGATCTATTATTCCACCTATCACTGTTCTGAGGAACTTGACAGACAACACTTTCTACTTAGAAGTAATAAAAGTTAATTTCTTTTATATTTGTTCTATAATTCAATAATCAGACAAATATACCGAGATGTTTGAGGGCAAAGAAATGATTGCAGCTTTTGGGTACTGTGGTCCATCAGTCCATATCCGTGTGAATCATGAGAGTTTAAAATACTTTGCCCAGAGAGCCAACCTGTGAGGTTCTGAGTTCTCTGACCTAAGGGGGACTAGTTGTTAGTACTCTAGTAAAACATTTTTCTCAGCACATACATGAGTTAAATCATTGTTTCTTCAGTCAGTGATCAGAAGAAGGGCAAACTGCTCAACTTCAGAGAGGTGAGGAGCAGAAGAGAATCAGCTAAATGAGAAGAGGCTTCCTACTGGTCCAGATTGCTTCTGAAGGGGCCAAGAACATCAAGGCTGCCACTCAAGTTGTAAGCTGCCCTGAGCCCATGGGTTTCCTCACTTATGTAATTCCCAATGAGATTTCTACAAGACTTTGCCTATCACACCCTATTAGTGACTTCATGCATTGATGGGAGAGAATGACTCAGGTTTTGAGGTGGGTTGTGTACTGTATTGATTGCTTTTCCATTTTTTAAATATCGAGTAACTGTGGCATTATGATTATTCTTGCTTTTGTCTTTTTGTTAAGTAAATGGTTTATGTTTAAGAGCTAATGATGTCATGATTGGTTGTTGTAAATGTGATTGATTTTGTATAAATGGGAAGCACAGTGGTGGAGACTCAGGACTACTACAATGGTGAGCAATAAGATTGTAACCCACACAAAAAGATTACTTCTTAGAACTGTGAAAATTTACACTGTAGAAGACTAATAGTGGCGTTTCTCTGGGAATCTCAGATTTGTCTTGTGACAGTTGGTTGGGATGATCAGTCCAATTCTGAGAGAGAAAAAGGGGTCATACCACATGGGGGCTACACATATAAAGTGCTTTATAAATCTTAATGTACCATATAATGAAAAGTAGCTTCACTTAATGGATAGAGAACTACCTTAGGCGTCAGGAAGATTTGGGTTCAAGTCCCACCTCTGACACTGACCCCATAACTCTGGGCATGTAACTTACCTTCTCTGTGCTCCCTATCTTGAACATGATAAAATGAAGTGAGTATGATTTAAAAAAAACAAGTTGAAAATTAATTTGCTCAAAGTCATGTGAGATGTTAATGACAAAACCAGCAATAGAATCTATCAATCAATAAATATTTATTAAGAGCCAGTTGGCCTTCTAGTGAAGAAGACCTGGCTTTAATTTCCGCCACTAAGATTCATTGGACATGTGACCCCAAATCGTGTCACCTCTCAGTATTCTGGGCCAGCAGTATCAAGCATAGGTCTGTAGTCACTTACAGGTCAATCTATGACCCATAATGCTTCTGAGAGCAACTGAACCAGATTAAAATGTAATTGGGAAATATTTAACAAAAAAAAATTAGAGAATTAGTGATAGGAATAAGGATTGGTCTATTAATTTCATTGGCAAAGTGAATTTCTAGATAAGGAGCTCAACTCCCTCTATATATGATGGTCAGCATCTTCCCTCCAATATATAGTTGGCTAGAATGCTGAGAGGTGTTGTAGGGAAAATTACAGAGGTTAAGAGAATTGCCCACGAACACACAGCTGGCCTATTTAAGAGACTGGATTGGATCCAGGACTGGTTCTCTATCTACCACTCCACATCACCTCTCATTTTGCAGAGAAAAAAAAAAAAAAAAGGCGAATCCAGAGGGAAAAAATGTGCTCAAATTCGCATAGCTGTAAATGACAAATTGGGACCTCATTTTCAGGCCAGGGCTTTGCACTCTACATCACATTTCTATGTTGAAAATATGGAAAGGGAGTTTTTTGGGGAGAGAATTTTTCATTTGGATATTCCTTCCCATTTGAAAGGGTAAGATAATGGCATGTATGGACATAGAGGAACTGTAATAGAGAAGAAATAGGCCATTTCATTTATAGATCACAAATTCCTCTTTTACCACCTTTTTTATTTGTAAAGAGAAAGATAAGAACAAGGGGGGGGGGTACAAAAGGATAGAATGGAAGGAAATGCAAATTTAATCATCACAACTAAATGTGAATGGGATAAACTCACCTATAAAATAGGAGATGATAACAAAATGAATTAGAGAACATCTGACAATATATCATTAATAAGAAACACATTTGAAATGCAAAGATACACATAGAGATGAAATTATGCTTTCGTTGAACTAAAAAACAATAACAACAGTAATCATCATGATTTCAGAAAAGGCTACAGTAAATATATATGTGATAAAAAAGAGATATAAACAGGGACATTATGTTATAATTAAAGTTATCATAAATAATGAAATATCAGTGCTAAATAAATACATAGCAAGCAGCATTGCATTTAAAGTATTTTTATATTTATATATAAATACATCTTTATATAAATATTTTAAAGAATTGGAAGGAGAAATAGTCTAGAATAAACAACCAGAGATAAACAAGAAAGAAGTGAAAGACTTGAATAGAACTTTAGAAAAATGAGAGATGATGGATTCTTAAGTGTTACTAAATGTGCATATGACAACTTTACCAAAACTGACCATGTGATGAAACATAACGACCTCTCAAAAATGTAGATAATCAGAAATACTAAACATATCATTTAGTTATCACAAAATAACAAAAATTATATTTAACAGAGGGCCCTTAAAGATAGATGTTTAAAGTAATTGAAAACTAAATAGTATAATTGCAAATAACTGGTGGGTCAAAGAACAAATTATAGAAACTGTCAACTGGGTTTTTGGGAACCCCAAGTTTGCCTTTGTCCCTTGGGAATTTGTCTTTAGGGGAAGTCCCAAACTGGCTGAACAATAAACCTTAAAAGTACCCAATGAGGGGCAGCTGGGTAGCTCAGTGGAGTGAGAGTCAGGCCTAGAGACAGGAGGTCCTAGGTTCAAACCCGGCCTCAGCCACTTCCCAGCTGTGTGACCCTGGGCAAGTCACTTGACCCCCATTGCCCACCCTTACCAATCTTCCACCTATGAGACAATACACCAAAGTACAAGGGTTTAAAAAAAAAAAGTACCCAATGATCTCAGCCTAAATAGAATTAGTAGCTATAATTAAAATTTAAGTACCCTTTAAAAGTTTCTCCCAGAGTATCTAGGCCTCTTCCAGGTGGTCAGCTCCTGGTTGGAATCCTCCTTCTCTTGTCTCCATTTAAGCCAATCAATTGTCCCTCCACTCCTTTATTCCCCAGAAGGTGTATAGGACCCCAAATTCTTCAGCTCATTGGAAAACCCCTTTCTAAATGCATTTTTCAGGAGATGGTATTCCCAGAATCCCAGAACTTGTCTCTGTGTGGTATTTTGTGCACAATTCTGTGTGGGGGCCTTTAGAGCATTGTCTCCCTTGTCCTGATTAAAGACTTATCCTTTCTAACTACTTTGGTGGTTCTGTGTTTTTCAAGGTTGACAGATTCAACAACGTAAAATTAAAGTACATGCTATAACCAGGTTGAATTAATGCTAGAATTTCAGAGTTGGTTTCACATAATGAAAACCATACAAATAATAAATTCTCTGTTAATATAAATAATAAAAATCACGGAATTATATCATTATGTCCTGGAAAAGCTTTTGATAAAATCTAGTACCTGTTTCCATTAAAACTCCAGAAAGCATCAAAATAAAGGAACTTTTTATTAATATGGTAAATAATATCCATTTAAATCTAAGTGCAAACATCATACACTGAAGAAAAGTTAAAGTACTTTCCAGTAAGATATAATGTAAAAGCAAAACTTCCATTATCACTACTACTGTTTGGTGTAGTTAGAAATGCTAGCTGTAGCATTAAGACAAGAAAGAAAAATCAAGGGAATAAACACAGAGAAAAAACTAACACTTTTGGCAGATGGCATGATTACTTCGTAATCCTAGAGTCAACAAAAAAATTGAAAAAATTAGTAAATTAAGCAAAATTGCAGGATATACACTAAATACACCAAAAATCATCAGCATTTGTCTTTCACCAACATAATTCAGCAGGAAGAGCTAGAAAATAAAATTCCACTCAATATAACTAAAGAAGCAATAAAATAGATGGACATATATCTATCAAGATTCACTCAGGAACTAAATGAATCTAAATACAAAATACTATTTCCAGAAATTAAGAGACACCTAATTAATTCAAGAAATATTAGGTGTTGCATTATGTAAGCCTGAGCATCCATGCAGAACCACAATCCCACAGGCAAAAAAATCTGTCCTTGAATCCTTTAAGTTGTGTCTGACTCATTGTGACCTCATGTGGTATTTTCTTGGCAGAGATTGAGTGGTTTACCATTTCCTTCTCCTCATTTTACAGATAAGGAACTGAAATAAACAAGTTAAGTGACTTGCCCATAGCCACACAGTCAGTAAATATCTGAGGCCAGATTTGAATTCAGGAAACTGAGCATCTAATTTCAGGCCAGGCACTCTCTCTACTGCACCACTTAGTTTCCTATGTTCATGGGTAGGTTGAGCCAACATTCTAAAACAATAATACTGCCTAAATTAATGTACTTAATATTTAGTGCTAGGTTACTCAAAACTAGAAAAGGAATATTTTACAGAGGTAGAAAAAAAAGTAACAAAATTCATGCAGAGGAACAAAAAGACAAGAATTTCAAGAATAATAATGAAAAGAAAATGAGAAGGGAAGTTTAACAAGCAAGATGTTAAAACTGTTCTACTAAGCAGTAATCATCAGAACAATTTAGTAGTGGTTTTAAAAAATGAGAGGTCTGACTTTCCAACTACTAAAAAAAAATCTATGCTTAAATTTAGTCAGTAGCAAGTAGTTTTGAATGAGAGACTATAAAATTAATATATGCATATATAAATAATTAGCAAGGTATTAACATTAAGCAGTATTTTATTTTCTGTTCTTAATTCCATAAGCTCCTTGTTTATCTAAAAACCATTACATGATATTAAAACTAACTTGCAACATTAGAGATTGGCTTGAATCTTTGTGCCACTGCCATTTTATTGGCATCTTTCTTGATATAGTGCCATATTTTTTTTATTTGCTTGAAAAGCAGTTAGACTTTGCACATTTAAAAACTGTTTTCCCAGTATTAACAAAACGTAAAGGATATACTTTATTGACTTAACTTTCTTCAGAAAGAAAGGTTAGATGCAATTTTGAAAGCATTTGAGAGGTATCATCTAGTTAGGAAAAGATTGCTTTTCAACATCTCAATTTTTTAATGGATAGAAGCTCATAATACATTTTTTATGTATTAAGATTCCTTTAAGTTAAAAAATTCAATTTATAGCATCTTTTTTTGTACTAGCAAAGAATTGGAAATTGAAGTGATGCCCATCATTTGGGGAATGGCTGAACAAGTTGTAGCATATGATTGTGATGGAATACTATTATTCTATAAAAAATGATGAGCAGAAAGCTTTCAGAAAAACCTGGGAAGACTTCCTTGAACTGCTGCAAAATGAATTGAGCAGAACCAGTAGAACATTATACACAGTAACAACAATATTGCATAATAATCAACTGTGAATGACAGCTATTCTCAGCAACATAATGATCTAATTCCAAAGGACTTATGATGAAAAGTGCTATCCACATCCAGTGAAAGAATTGAATGCAGATTGAAGTATACTTTTAAAACTTTATTTTTTCTTTCTTTTCTTTTGGTCTTCATTTTCTTTTACAACATGGCTAATGTGGAAATGTTTTATGTTAACTATATATGTATAATCTATCAAATTGCTTTTTCAAAGAAAGGGTTAAGGAAGGAGGGAGAGAACTTGGAACTCATTTTTTTAAATGCTAAGAATAATTTTAATGTAATTTTTTTTAATTAAAAAGATAAAACTTTTAAATTAGCCAAGAAAGCTAATCATAGATGAAAAGAATTCTAGATTACATGTTCAATTCAAAATAATAATTGTTATTGTAGTTATAACTCACATGTAAATAGTGCTTTACAGTTTACAAAATGCTTTCTTAACAGCAGCACTCTTTAGTAGATAGCACAAGCAGTAATAGAATTTCTGTTTCAATAGGGCCTCAAGGTCTATTATAAGACATTTTCTCCACAATTATGTGGACTAGATAGTGTAGTAGTTTTATTATGCCTATTTTCTAGATGAGGAAGTTGAGGCTCAGAATAGCAAAGTGGTTTGCTAGAACTTGAATGCTGGTTTTTTGATTCCAAATCTTGTGTTCTTTGAGGAAATAGTATCTGTCTTAAGTGCTAAATGTCTGAACCTTAAATATGAGACAGAGTATGCATTATCACTGCTAATATGCAATATCCATTATTTGCACAGGCTCTTCTGGTTATTCTAAATAAAAATCTCCTGGGATTTTTTTCTCACTTCTACTAAGGCTTTAAGCATTTGTAAGGAATTAAAATTTAGGGTTTGACTTAATATATGAGAATTCTAAGATAATACTGTGGTCACCAATTTAAAAATATTATAGCTCAAGTCAAGTTGCCTTTCAGTAGCTTTATCTGCAAAGAGGTGGGAAGAATGAAAGTAGAGAAATGTGAAAGAGAGTAGAGTAAGAAGTCTAGCCTATCACCCTAAATGTTGCTCCAGTCCCCAGCTTCAACCCTGGCAGGACTCATTAACCCCTAGGCCAGGAGGACTCGGTGGTGAATTAAGCAAGGGTTCAATCCACGTGGCCTCCTCCAAGAAGGGGAGGCCTCTCTGGAATTAATCTCTCCAGAAGCCAGGAAAGGAGGGTCAGCTTCTCACTCACCCAAGCCGAAGCTCTAAAGAAGATCCAGGAGCAGTCTTACCAGAAGCAGTCCAAGAGCCAGAGTCCCAGGTCGAAGTCCCAAGTTGTAGCTCCAAGCCACAGTCCCAGTCCAAGATCCTCCAAGCCAGAAATTCAGGCCAAAGACTCTCTTGGACAGGAAGTTCAGGACTTTTATAGTCCTTTTCCCTCATCATTTCCTATCCTTTCCTCCACTTTACAGGAGCCAATTGCAGTCTTTAAATTTGCTTAGCATTGTCAAGGTCAGTGGCTTCTGGAGTTGTCACCCATTTTAGTAAATGACTTACAGACCTCCTCTACTTAGTGTTATTAAGTAGGGGTGTTTTCAGTTTTTGTTGATTAATTTAAAAATAGACAAGGGGAGAGTTAATCCTATCTTCACACATTTGACTAGATATTTAGCCAAATTACTATTAATTCCACCAAGCAAAAAACATGTCCCTATAAGTAAACAGAAAAAAAACGAATTTCAAGAAAAAAAAATATGATACCTGGCACATGGGCACTTAATAAATGATTGTTCGGTAATTTCATTAATAAATATTAGCATCCCAATTCTTAATTGGAATCACTCAAGCAATTTTTTTACAGTTAACATAATACATTGTTCTGTTGCTAGATGTTTCCTAGGCATAAAATTTACCTACTTTTAGGATGAAAAGTGAGGATGAAACTGCATGAAAAAATTCTGTCCTATGTGTGTGCCACCATTATATCTTTCACAAAGGTAGCCAGGGGCATAATTAAGGAGGTAAGATAGGTCTATAATACTATCTTACTTTGTAATAAAACTTTTTGCTCATTGAAATGTCAAATGAAAAAATTAACCTTTAACTTGAATTTGTTTTTCTGGTATGAACATACTTTGAAATAAAAACATGATTTTGTAATATGCATAGCATAAAAAAAATGAGAGGTCTATTGGTGTAAACAATGTAGATACACAACACACAAAAGGAAACAAAGTAGGAGAGTATTCAATAGCCCAACAACCCCAGCTGAGAGGAGGGGGAAGACTCACTATTTGACAAAAATTTCTGAGAAAACTGGACAGCAGTCTTGCAGAAATTAAATTTAGACCAATACCTCCTACATTATACTAAGATAAACTCCAAACAGATACACAATCTAAATAAAAAAGACCATAGCTGTAACAAAATTGAGTAGCAAAAAAGAAATTATGTTTTGGATCTAAAGATATGGTAAAAATGGGAAAAATCTTGGAAAGTAAGTTTTTGTCATAAAGGTTTTAAATTCAAGATATATAAAGAACTGGTTGAAATATTTAAGAATAGGAGCCATTCCTCATATAGTTTTGATGGTTGATATGGGAATTATTTTGTTAAACTGTGCACATTTATAATGATTTTTGTTTTTCTTCATTTCTTCATTTGAAAGGGGGAAGTAGGAGGGACAAAAAAATTATAAATGATAGATATATTTATATTAAATAAATATAAGTTAATAAAATAGAAAAAAGAAGGAAATAAATAACAATGGTAATAGGCATTTATATTGTGCTTCATGTTTTATAAATAAACTTTATATTTTCTATCTTATTTGATCTGCGTTACAACTGTGTAGGTAATAGAGACAACCTTGTTTTATGGAACCCCCAAATTTACCTTTGTCCCTTAGGAACTCCCAAACTGACTTCTATCTCAGACTGAATAATAAACCATCAAGCACCCATTAAGCACCCAGAATAGGAGTGATAGAGTTACTCAAACCTTAAATACTCTTTTGGCTTAGAAGTTTTTTCCCATTGAGTATATGATTTGGGGTTTTTGTTTTAAATGGGTTGGGGTGGACATGATTGAGGGTGTGGACTCGAAACTACCACACCAATGCAACTACCAACAATTTGGAAATAGGTCTTGATCAAGGACACATGACAAAACTAGTGGAAATGTGCATCGGCCATGGGTGGGGGGAGTTCGGGGGGCAAAGGGGAAAGGAGGAGCATGAATCATGTAACCATGTTAAAAATGAATATTAATAAATGTTTAAAAAAAGATTACTCTATTACAAAATTGAATAATAAGGAAATAGGTTTTGAGTGATAATACAAGTATAACCCAGTGGAATTGTTTGTCAACTCCAAGAGGGGAGAAGGAAGAGGAGAGGGAGAGAACATGAATCATGTAGCCATGGAAAAAATTTTTTAACTAAATTAAAAAAATTTTTTTTTAAGTTTTTCCCATTATATCTAGGCCTCTCCCATGTAGCCCAGTCCCTGACTGGAATCCTCTTCCCTTAACTCCTTATAAGCCAATCAGTTGTCCTTCCTTTCCTTTATTCCCCAAAGTATATGTAAGATGCCAAGTTGTTCAGTTCATTGGAATTTCCCATGATAGGCATTTCCATTCGTGGTGTGGTTTCCCAGAGACATTGTTTCCAGAGTCCTAGAACTTGTTTCTGAAATGACTCTGTGGTGGCCAAAGGATCTCTTATCTCCCTTGTCCTGATTAAAGACTTGTTCTTTGTAACTGCTTTAATAGTTCTGTGTTTTTCCAGGATGACACTAGTTACTATTATCTCCATATTATAGGTGAGGAAATTGAATCTCAGAGAAATTAGATCATATAGCTAATAAGTGTTAGAAATCAGATTTGGATCCTCCTCACTCCAGGAGATTCATAAAGAGCAATGTCTCTCAACAATTCAGATTAAAGTTTATAAAGCTATTCTTTTCCTGCATCAAATCTTTAAAGTTGAGGAAGTGTTATCTCATTTTTACAAATTAGGGAGCTAAAATAAGATGCCCAGAATCGCCCAACTAGTAAATATCAGGGATAAGATTCAAACCTAGATCTTTCCAAATACCAATTACAGTGTTTTTCTCTATAATATCACATAGAGGATTAACCTTGCAGGTGGCTTCCTATATCTGTGCAACCTAGCCTGGGTCCAAGTTGCCCATGTACCCAGGGGACCTTCAGTCTGGGTTAGGCTAGAAAGATATTGTTATAACAATGAGATGGCCCTAAGCCAGACTCATTCAGGAAGTCATTGATACCTCCTGCCCCTGGTACCTTCTCTTCCTTTATTTTTGAGTCATGGGAACCAAAAGCCTGAATCAGCTTGGGAGGCATTGAGACTGAAAGATTTGGCACAAGAAAGACTCTGGGGCTGAGGGACTGCCTTTGATTACTACCTAAGCTATCCAAACTTAAATAACTCAATTAAATTTAGATACATTGCCCCTGAGCTATAAATGAGTAAAAGAAAAGGGTTTTAAAGTAGGTACTAAGTGCCAAACATTGTACTAAAGGGCTAGGGATGCAAATAGAAAAATCTAGACATCCTCTCCTCTCAAAGGGTTCACATTCTAATTGGGAGAGAGAACAAAAAAACAAAACAAAAAAAAAAAACCGAAAGTTAATTTAAAGGAAGGATGAGAAAGGCAGGAAGTCTAAAAGGTACAAAAGCAAGGCTGACCCTAAGGCCCAAGGATTCTTAGGTCACATCAATAGGTCCACAGAGGTCTCAAGAGATATTCAGAGATTACAAACCAGGCAGATAGACAATTGAGGAGGCAGTGATTGAAGGGGAAATGTAATCAAATGGTAGTTGGAGATATAGTGAAGAAAGGGGGGAGCACCCAGTAGTAAAAATCTTGACTATAGGATGGTCTAAAGGATGATTCCATCCCATAAATAGATAGTGCATTCCATTAGTGTTCTCTGAGAATAATTTCTTTTTTAAAAAAAACCCTTACCTTCTTAGAAATGATGCTAGAAATCAATTCCAAGGCAGAATGGTAAGGGCTAAGCAATTTGAATAAGGATGATTTGCCCAGGGTCACACAGCTAGGAAACATCTGAGCCTACATTAGAACCCAGAACCTTCCACCTCCAGGCCCAACTCCCTGTGCCCTGAGCCACCTCCACCTAGCTTCCTCAATCATTTCTAATAGAGAGGCTACTTTGCACTGTTATGCACATTCTCTTACCCAGGGGATATCATGCTAGAACCATGGACAGTGGCTATGATAGGACCACTATCTACCAGGCTTCCTCCCCTAGTTTAGGTTAGTTTTTTTCCCTAAAAAGCAAGGAAGTTAGGTCACAGGATCTATTAGAAGGATCTCAGAGGCCATTTAATCCAATGCCTAAATAAGAATCTTTGATGAATGGTCATTTAGTCTATTGTGGCCAAATCAATCCAAGCCAATCTCATGAATCTCAACTGAGTTATATCCCAAGAAGTCATTCTCAGGTGAGCCATTCTATACCACCCAAAGAGGAGGATCCATTCTAGCCAGGCCATTTTTATCCAGGCCAGGCTCTGAGAGGCTGAAGCAAGCTATGGAGCTCTGGACTCTGCAGAGAACAGAAGTAATAGTAAATGCCTCTCTTCCTTCAAGGCATGGCTCAATGGCACCCTCTATTTCTGACTCCCTAGTGGCTGGTGCCCTCCCCTTTTCTTCCAAATTATTTTTATAGACTTTGAATATATTTTGTATTTACTTATCCGAGGTTCTTTTGCTCCCCACTTTCACCATCCTGAAATGGAGACTCCTTAAGGGCAGGACCAGTTCTGGATTTTTTTCTTTGAATCCCTAAAACTTATCCTGATGTTGTTATACAGCAGGCCCTTAATAAATGCCCACTGGGTGGGTGGATGAACAAATGAATTGAGGAATCTCTAGGAGGAGAAGGCACTTTGCTAACATTCCCAGAGCAGTGTGCGAGCTATTAATAGGCTGATGATTACGCTCCCTCCTACCCTCTCTCCCTTCTTTCCTCTCCCTTCCCCCTCCTCCCCACCCCGCTGATTGGGAGCTGGATCTCTTAGTGTGCCTCCCTGACTTACAAATCGCCTGGAGGCTGCCGAGGGTGTTTTGTTCCTTATTAACACCTCCCTTTCATATTCAAATCTGTGCTAAGTGTTCCCAGAATCACACATCAAAACTGCATTTCCCCAGAATTTATGGCTTGATTGTTTATTGTTCCGGGGCAGGGTGACTGAGTGAGCTCATTAGGGGGTTTGTGATGTTAATTCCCCCTCTTCTGTGCCAGGCTGGGCTGGGGGAAGCTGGGTGAATGTAGCTGGCAGCCTCTTGAAGGTGCCCCTCCTCCAAGCCCACCTCCTCCTGCCAAGGGCCCTGGGGCCCCCAGCCCAGGCTGCCATTCTAATAGGACCATAAATTTAGAGCTGGAAGTGACCTTTGACCAGATTCTCTTTTTTTACAGATGAGAAAATTGAGGCCCAGAGAAAGTACAAACCTTGCCCCCGGCTTAGTCAATCAACAAACTTTTTTATTTAAGCATGCTGGACACAGTGCTAAGTCTTAGAGATACAAAGAGAAGCAAAAACATAGGCCCTACCTTCAAGGAATTCTTTCTAAGGAGGGAACTTATAACTATATACATTCAGTGTAAATTCATGTAAATAAATACAGTGTAAATAAACAGATGGTAGTCACCAAGGGAAGGGACTGGAAAAGGATTCCTTCTGAAGATTGGATTTGACTAGTGTGTGGAGTGAGAAAGGATCCCTAGAATGGTAGAGACCCTGGACACCCTCCTCTGATTGGCAGGATGTCCTACTGGTCATTGTGGTGTCCTCCCCAGGGGACAGATAATTGAGTGAGCCTCTGCCAGCTTCCAAGCCTGAAGAGATAAGAAGGTGAGAGTAAAAAACAAGAGAAGGTCCAGATGAGGAGAGGAGAGATTTGCAGCAAGAATTTGGGTTTGTGTGCCCACATCCCAAACCTGTTGAGATTTGGCAGGGTTGAAACACCCTGGCTGGTCCACAGGATGGCCTTGGCTGTGTTGTGGGAGAGCTGTGAGGTGAAAACTCCAGGTTCAGGACATTCTTTGCAAGAATGCAGGACTCCAAAATTTAGCTTAAAAACAAAAAGAGAAATTTATTAATTTGGAAGTCATGTTGAAATGGCCAGGGAGACAGTATGCAGGTGGAACACTCAAGGAGATAGGCTATGGGGATTTTGTACCCTTTTGACAACAAGGACTATGTGACTAGAGAAAGGATGATGATGGCATGTTACTGGGTCTCTGGAACATGAGATGGGTCATGAGGTTAGGTCCTATGCCTCAAAATCAAAAGGGGGTAAACTGTCCAGTTTAGAGGATAATAAGATATCTGGGATATAAAATAGATACTTATCAGAAGCAAGTTGGGAGGTACCTGTCTGTGCTCACCAAGAATAAAGGTAGAGGCCAGAGAGACTCTAGCACTGTAGAAATGCAAGGACTAGTCAGTCTTTTTTTGTACACTCTGATCTGGTATACAATCTGGGGTTTGGGAGTGTCTAGGGGAAGCCTGTACCCCTATATCAGCTGATGAGTCTAAGATTTGAGTGACTAGTGTTCTAGGTTGCAAAAATCTCAGACAAGACACAGGTTGCCCAACTCTGGACTGGTGAGTCTGAGTGAGCAAACTAGGATCTGATTCACAAGACATGTCAGGCAAGACGAAGGTTGCCTGAGTCTGGTTTGGTGAGTCTGAGAGTGAGTGAATCAGGGAGGTGGGCTTGCAGACCTCAAGATTAAGCAGCCCAGTGCCTGTCCATGGGGATTTGGCAGGGTTCTAGATGCTTTGGTTTCAATCCAGATAAAGACTAATGTCTGTCCCTGGGGATTTAACAGGGTTCTAGACACCTTGATGTCTATACAAGTAAAGATCAGGGAATGGGCCAGGGAAATACAAAGAGTCACAAAAAGCTTGTCTCCTCTCTACAATTCTGGGAGGAGAAGACTCAAGGTTGTTTAACCCTTTCATGTTTTGTTTTGTTTTTTAAGTCCAGTGCTGAAGGCCTGTTTTATGTATTTTAAACTTGTTTGGCTCTTTCCCCCTGTATTTACATGGGGTGATATTTGGAGGACAAAAGAGGCCAGTGGCTTCCCTGTCCATGATCCTGAATCCAGTGACCAGAGAGTGGCTTACATGCATCCAGGCTGTGACTGCCTGGTGGAGAACAGAAAGTGGTCCTGAAGCTTATAGGAGAAAGAAGGGGACTCTGGCTAAGAGGACTAGATCCTGATATAATGGATTGGTCCCAGTCTGAGAGATGCCCTTCTAGGTTCTCCTAGCAAGATGCAGCTGTGAGGATGGCTGAAGGATGGACCCACCACACCTGAGTAAAGAAGGGGCCAATGACTCCACTTGTCTCCTGGACAGCTGAGGCTTTAGAGGGGGCATCCCTGAAAGTGACGTTCAGAAGGACACTGTTGACTGATGATGACACTGGACTGATTGTGTTTGGGCTGGGAATTTGTGAACTTTAAGATATTTTAACTTGTATTGTTTATGTGTTATAAGGGGAAATTGAGACAAGTGAGAATAGCACATCTTTGAAAATTAAAAAAAGTGAGGACTGCATGGGATAAAATTGAGTGTGCTACTCTCAAAATGAGCATTTAGCTAATAAAAGCTAGTTTGTTACCTTTTTGTTGGTTGAGGACTCCAGGACAGGCTGGGGAGGGAGATTGATGAAGGACAGAAGGGCCAGTGAGCAGCTGCCTTGCTTCCCTTGCCTCACCCGAGTTGGGTTGGAAGCACAGGGAGAGGGAGAGGAGTGGTGGGTATATATTGACTGCTTGCTGCCTAGTCAGTCAGCTCTCCTTAGCCCATCGTTGGAGTGTTCTCTTTCATGAAAGGAAATAAACAACTGCCTCTTTTTACTCCTACCTTCTGACTCTGATTCTGTTTATTTGAGTGAGTAGGGCACTTGTATCTCACATATATTGGTATGGGATAATTGTGCTCATTTTTGAGCACAGTTTTTATCACACACAACTAGTCTTGTTTAAAAAAAAACTTGAAATGAGGAAGGAGAAGATTAGAGGCATAGCTGACAGCTAATTCTAAAGCATGGAGGAGAGAAATAGGGGAACAGCAGGAAGATCTGTATTGCTAGATTAGAGAATGTGCAGAGGGCAACTAGGTGGCACAGTGGATAGAGTTGGGCTTGTGGTCAAGAAGATCTGAGCCAAATTCAGTTTCAGATACTTACTAGCTGTGTGGCCCTGGACAAGTCACTTAACCCTGTTTACTTCAGTTTCCTCATCTGTAAAATGAACTGGAGAAGGAAATGACAAACCACTCCAGTCAGCATCTTTGCCAAGAAAAGCCCAAGTGGAGTCACAAAGAATAGAATAAGACTCTACTGAAAGGATTGAATAAGAAAAATATGCAGAAGGGAGTAAAGTATAAGGAGACTGAAAATGTAGAAGGGGGTCAAGTTGTCAAGGGTTTGAGAAACTAAACAGTATTTGTTATTAGAGGTAATAGGGAGCCAATAGAATTTATTGAAGAGGGTTTGCATGGTAAACCCTATGTTTTTGGAAGATCTGTCCAACAGTTGAGTGGAGAATAAACTGGAGTGGGAAGAGCCTTGACACTGACAGACCAACCAAAAGGCTATTTGTGATAGTCAAGGCAGGAGGTAGTTAGTGCCTCAGAGCATTAGCAGTGTCTGAGAAAAAGGAGCATAGATAGATGTGAGGGAGTATGAGTTAGTGGCAGGATTTGAACCCCATTTGAACTTTGTATGGAGTGAGAGAACCCTGGCATTAGAGTCCCATCCCTTGACTCTAAAGCCAGGGTTCTCTCACACTCTACAAGTTTCTTTTCCTTTAGGGAACTGATCTTGAAAACCCCAAATTACAAGGAATCTATGTGTTGACAAGGATCAAAAGATTTAAAAGTGGAAGGAACCTGAGAGATCACCTTGTCTGGCAGCTTCATGTTCAAAAAAGGAAAAGGCAGCCTAGAGAGGTTAATGACTTCCCTAAAATCACACAGGAAGCAGAGTTGAGATTTCAGACCAATCAATAATAATAATAGTTCACATTTATCTCATGTTTAGGAGTTTACAAAGCCATTTCCTTCCAATAACTGGGTAAAGTTGGATATTGTGAGAATATTGTGACAGCTGCTAGCTCCACTGGTATCATCTACAAGTCAGGAGAACTAGGAAGACATTAGCACGCAGGGTGGGCTTTCTGTAGGAAAACCTAAGGGAGGAAATATCACAATTGCCCAGGATGGGCATTTGTAAGTGAGTTTCAACCTGCTTTGTGGGAGGAATCTCTGTCTTGATGAGTTCATATATCTTTGGACTCATGAGTTGTCTTTTCTAACCAGCTTTGGTCTAAAAATCATATTCTGGTGCACCTAACCCTGTGCTAAAGCTCTGGAATTCCTACTCTGCCTCCCTTAGTCCCACTGCCTCTTCCTGATTGCTAATGCAACAAAAATTATCTGAGGATCCATTGATAGATATTGCTGCCAATTATGAAACTATTCTGTTATGTTCAGAGCAAAGACTCACTGTATAAGAAGACTGGAGATCCTCAAGAAGCAACTTAAGCAACCTTATGTACTTTTTGGTTACATAAGTGGGATGGTTACAACGGTAAGTAAGGGAAGAAGATGATTTAAAGACCAAAGAACTGGGAGCGGAGAGGAAAGATCTGTATCAGATAAAACAGGAAACTAGCTGGTAAACACCACAGTTATAACTGATATTAAACTGAAAATATATAGATAGAAAGTAGGAACTAACCAGTTAATACCAGGGCCATAGTTGACATCTCAGCTTGATTTTGCAGACTCTTGCTAGTTATTCAACCTTCCCATCTTAGATAAATGGAGGTTATAAAGTTGAGTTAGAAATTCCCTTATCACAGTGAATACTGCTAAGGGTGGGAGGTGGGGGAGGAAGAGATGGGAATAGCGCTGGACTATTTCTAGGTAGCCCCAGCCACTTTAGTTCCCTAGTCATCTCATTAATGATCTTGATGTGTATCTTACAGTTCTCACACCTTCATTTCCAGTCCTGGAACTATTTCAAATCAATATTGACATTCCTATCAGAAAGAATGTATCAGTCTACTCTGTGTTTCCACTGACCATCCCTGAACTTTTCAAACAAAAGTGAATCTCTTTGACCACCACTCTCCGAGATGTTATCTCCCCCTATTAGAATGTAAGTTTCTTAAGGGCATCAACTATCTTATTTTTGTATTTCTTTCCCTATTAGTTAACACAATCAATGCTTGGCAATAAAGTACACACTTAATACTTTTTATCCATTCATCCATTAGAGGACTGACTTATAACCCTATAAGGTAGCCATTATAAAATTAACTAGCCCTATTTTACAGAAAAAGAAACTAAGGTTTAAGAAGATGGGATAATTTTAAGACCATACAGCAGAGCAAGGACTTGAACTGAGGTCCCCTCACCCAAGAGCTCTTTTAATTATATCCCGCTTTCTTGTGATGGATGAATCTTGGTGAGAAAGGTCTGTCTACCTCCCACCCTAAAACTGGAATTTCCCTCTTTTCTTATCCTAAGCTCATGTAATTAGAGGTACAGGGTATTGGAATCAGCTGAAATAATAGCTGACATTTGTATGGTCTTGCAAATATTATCTCATTCTGCCCTGACAGAAACTTTCTGAGGGAGGAGGTGCAGATATAATTATCCTCATGTTAGAGATGAAAAAGTTGAGACCAGGAGAGGAAATGACTTGCCCAAGGCTACACAGTACTAAGGAGCTAGAACTGGAACTCTAACCCAGTTTACCCACCTTCAGGTCCAATGTTCTTTTCATTGGAATTCTGGATTGGTGTTTTCCAAGATACAGAAGAATTAAAAGCCACAACTCCTCCCCCTTGAAAAGCTTTCAATTTCCTTTGAAGGAGACAAGACTCTTACAGGTGAAACAATTACAGAACAATACAAATTAGTTTTTATATAAGTGGAAGATTAGGTAGAGCCTGGGAGTGAGAAAGGAACATAAGATTCAGAAGGAAAAAGAGATCTTAGAGCTTTCTAGCCCAATTTACTCATTTTATAGGTAGGAAAGTTAGACTTTGGGAAAGGAAGCAATATGTCAAGAACACATGGGGCATTTGGGACAGGACCAGGACCAGAACCTCATGCCTCCTGGTTCAATGCTCTTTTCCACTGAATTAGGAAAGAGCTCCTGGGAGAGAGGATAGAGAAAGGTAGTGCAGATAAGTGTGACAGGAATAGTAAAGTTGTCAAGGTGGGGCAAGCTTCACTAGCAGCAAAATATCATAGATCTAGAGCTGAAAGGAGTCTTCGAGGCCATCTACTACAACCCCCTTATTTCACAGATGAGCAAACAAACTGGGAGTGATTTGTCCAAAGTAAAAAGAGTTAGTAATAGAGATGGAATTTGAACCCAGAACCTTTGATACCAAAGCCAGGTTTCTTTCCATTGCCTCCTACGATGGTACTTACCCTACTCACTCAGCAACAATAATAATGATTCATTCATTTAACACACTAATTTTCCTAGACTTTTAAAGCCATGTGTTTGGTGTTGGAGTGATTCAGAAATGAATTAATATGACAGGATCCCTACCCAGTATCCCTGTCATCTTATGGTCAAAGAGTGGGTATGAATATATATAGTATATCTGGAATAAAAACCAAAACATGAGATAAGCCAAACAAAGTATGATGAGGGCGCAGAAGAGAAAGGGATAACTTTGGCTTTGTGAGATCATGGAAGGCTGAGAAAGTGAAGTTTGAGATGGGTCTTAAGGGATGGGTAGGATTTCTGTAATAAATGGAAGGATGAGTCAACCTACAGAGGCAGGGCATGTTGGGAGACAGTACAAAAGCAATCTGGCCAGAGCTTAGGGTACATGTAATGAGGCATGAAAGGTAAATTGGGGCTAGATAACAATACAATAAATGCATATCTATGGCACTCTTAGCAAAGCACTTTCCTCACAATGGCAACAACAGAATTATGGGTAGTGTGTAATTTTTCCCCCTTTTTTGTGTCTAAATCTATGACTTCATCCTCTTAGGGAACTTCTGATACAGAAAACCCCTCCCACCATGCAGACTCTTCTTTAGTTGGGTACTTATGGTACTAGAAGATGATAAGTTTAGAGCTGCAAGGACAAAGATGTTCACATGGTCAAATATCCTCCCTTTGCAATAGAAGAAAACTGAGGTCCAGGGAGCTTAAGAGACTTGTCCAAGATAATATAGGTAATAGGCTTCAGAGTCAGCATTGGAATCCATGTCTCCTTCACCATCTTCAGAACTCTTTCTATTCCCCTATACTGTTTCTTTTGTGCAGGGCCTTGAATGCCAGGATATAAGTATTTAATTTTATCCTGTAGGCAATGGAAAATTTGGGGACAGTTCTTTAGGGGTATGTGGATAAGCCTACTTGACATCACTTTGAAACCTGGGTTTGAAAGCCTGCTTTACCAAAACACTGAAAACTCAGTTTCCTGTGTGTCTGTGCCAAGCCTCTAGCCCGCCTCCCTCACCCCCCAAAGGTCATGTCATCTTCCCCAGGCTCCTCAGCTGCCTAAGGCCAATGCCTGGCTGGACTATCCCAGCTGCAGTTCCCAGTGGGTCCCTAAGGTTCCCTGGCCCTTGCTGACCCTCCATTTCCTTTCCCGGGGTCCCAATGCTCCCGTGGGGGCCTAGGGCAACTACAATGGGAAGAACTGCTTGAAGATTTGGTTACTGAAGGGAGGGAGAGTCCAGTTTCCCAGAACAATGAGAGGGAAATGAAATACTGATAGCCGACACACCATCTGTCTAAACAATAGGCGCTTCTTGTCCAAGGGCCGCTGGGCTGGATGGCCGGCTGAATGTTTGTCTGTGCACCTGCGGCTCTCACAGAAGGATGCTTGCTCCTTCCCCAAATATTTATACAGCAAATTCTTGTGGGCCATGGCTCTGCATTCCACTGCATCCAAATGGCAATATTGCTGCTGTGAAAGCAGCTTGGTCAGGATGTCTTCTTCAGCTTGGTTAGAGAGACTATCTGCCAAGTCCTCCTCTCTGCAGCATCAGGCATGGGAAAGGCAAAGAGGGTCTAGGCAGAAAGGAAACTTGCCTCTTTCATAGACCCTTCCATCAGATCAGTCCTTCTGGTCTGGAGACTATAATGGGTTCTCAAAGACCATGCCAGTCCAGTGGTCACTCTGACTTTGCACCTTGGAAACTAGACAAACTTCAGGTAGAGCTCCAGAGAGTATGTCTGCTGTCCAAGGTCCAGACCAGCTCTTTTGTTTGTGGCTATCCAGTCCATTTTATTTAGACCTCATTCATCAATGAAAACCCACTGTAGGCAAAATGCCAGTCATTTGAAATTGAGACCTGACTTCATAACAGGAATCGGAGGAAAAGTTCCCCAATGGCTAACATGGAGTTCAACTTCAGAAATGATTAGCAGTACAAATGTACTCACTTTCTCATTCAATTTTTGAGAAGGCTCGCCACTAGGATGGTTGCAGGGCCAGCAATATATTTTTCAGCTTCAGTGATTCCTAAAGCTCATCTAATAGTCATGGGTTTGCAATCTGGGTCAGTGAAGGGACTGGAAAAATCTCACTTTTTAAAAAGTTGATATAAGTAATAATTATAATAACTTGACATTTATTTAACAATCTCCAGTTGTAAAGTACTGTATGTACACTATGGAAATAGCACTGGCTTTGGATTCAAAGGACTTGGATTTAAATACAGCCTCTGCCAGTACATTATTGACCTTGTACAAATCACTTAATATTTCTGGGTCTCAGTTTCCTTATCTATAAAAGGAGAAGGTTGGACTGGATGGCCTCAGAGACTCATTCCAACTGTGTAAGCCTATGACCCTCATAAGAAAACAAGAAGTTCCTATCAACCTTCAGTGACTTCTCACTGTCTAACAAATAAAGTTTAAGCTACTGACATTGGCAATCAAGGCTCACCACAGTTTGGCCTAGTTTTATCTCATGCCACTTACCCTTCATGTGTACTATGATCTAGCCCAGCATTGGTGAACCTTTTTGAGATCATGTGCCCAAACTGCAACTTCAAGATGCCTCTGAGCCCCCCACTGCAAAGGGATGAAGTGCTCACTTTCACCAACATGGATCTAGCCAAACTATGCTTTCCATCTCCTGTTTTCATTTTGTCTTCCTATTCTCATCTTGCTCTTTCCTGACTTTAATCTTATCTCATTCTTTTTTTTTTATCATGGTAATTTATTTATAGATCTTCCTTCTTCCCTTTAGATTTTCAGCTACTTGATAGAAAGGTTTGCATCTTTTCTTTCATTTTATCTCAGCATCTAGCATAATGTCTAGTGTCGAATTGAATTGATTGAGGCACTAGTGCAAGCACTATCTTCATTTCACAGATGGGGAACCTGATACTAGTGGGAACAGGGCTACCTTTAAAAAAATAAAGTAAAAAAAAAAAAACAGATTCCAGGGATTTGTCCAAGAAATCATTTATTGTGATGAGGTAAAATTTATACCAGGCTTGCAGGAATGATTCAACATGAGGAAAACAAGATTATTGTTAATATATAGTTAATATAGAACATATATTAATATATAAATTATAGTATATATTGTATGTTATATAACTATATAAAATATAGTTAATATATTCACATATAGCTAATCACAGTCAAACTAAAAACATATCAAATCACATGATCATCTCAATAGATACAGAAGAAAACCTTTGACAAAGTACAACACTCTTTTATGCTAAAAACCCTACAAAATATAGGCATGGAGGGATCTTTTTTAGCATTATAAAAAAATTATCTAAAATCTAAAATGAGTTTCATACACAATGGGGATACACTAGATATTTTTTCAATGAATAAAAAAGTGAAGAAAAGATGCCTATTTTACCTACTATTATTTGATATAGAACTGGAAATGGTAACATTAGCAATAAGACAAGAGAAAGTGATTAAAGGAATAAAGTTTGGTAAAGAAGAAATGAAGCTATCTCTATTTGCTAATTAGATGATGGCTTACTTGGAAAAGTCCTAGGAAATCAGCAAATATAATAATAACTGAAACAATTAATACCTTCAACAAAGTTACAGGTTCTAAAATAAATCCTCAAAAATCAATAGCATTTCTATATAACAAAAATAAAACACAAGAAGTAATCATAGAAAGAGAAGTTTCACTTAAGAAAACTATAAAGTCCATAAAATTAGAATTAAAGAACAACCTAGATAGCTGAAGGAATATTCAGTGCTCATAGCTAGGTCATGCCAGTATCATAAAAATGCTAATTTGTGCTTTTTTAAAAAAAACTCTTACCTTCCATTTTAGAATCAATACTGTGTACTGGTTCTAAAGCAGAAGAGCAATAAAAGCTAGGCAGTGTGACTTGCCCAGATCTCCCGTCTCTAGGCTGGGCTCTCAATCCACTGAGCCACCTAGCTGTCCCTGGTAATTTATAATTTTAATGCTATACCACTCAAATTATCAAAAGGATACTTCACAGAGCTTAATAAAATAACAGAATTCATTTGAGAAAAATAAAATACCTAGAATATCAAGGAAAATGATGAAAAGTAAGAATGAAAGGATAATTACACTTTCAGACCTCAAATTATATTTTAAAGCAGTAGTCATTAAAATAATCTGGAATTAGTTCAGGAACAGATCAATGGAACATTAAATAAGAGAAATTCAGAAATTATATAACTCAATAACCTAGCATTTGATAAAATGGAAAACATAAGTTAACCAGGAAAAAAATTCTCAATTTGATAAGAATTCTTTAGGAGAACTGGAAGGGTACTGCTTTCAGAAGCCAGGCAGAAATTAGGTTTATTAAATATCTTATACCATACTTCACAATAATTTCTAAGTGGATACATGAGTTTAACATTAAAGATCATATTATTAAAAATTTAGAAAAGAAACAGATGACATACCTCTCATAGCTATGAGCAAGAGCTATATTCTTAACCAAACTAGAGATAGAGGTAATTATAATAGGTTAACTAGCTAACTTTCATTACTTTAAAAGGAAAAGTTTCTGCTTAGACAATGTTAATGCATCTAGAATAAGAAGGGAAGTGTTCAAAGAGGAAAATTTTTTATATAATTTATAAAATTTCTATGATAAGGTTTAGTATCCAAGATAAATAAACAATTAAAAATATAAAGGACTAATAACCATTCCCTTGATAGACAAATGGTCAAAGTATATGAATAAATGATTCTCAAAAGAAAATATTCATAACCACGTGGAAGAATGTTCCAATTATTAACAGTAAGCAAAATGCAAATCAAAACAACTTAATTTTTACCTCATTTTTTGTATATTGGCTAAATGACAATGGCATTGTTGGAGAGGCTACATGCACACTAATATACATTGTTGGTGCAGTTGTGAAATGATGTGACCATTTTAGAAAACAATTTTAAATCATACAATTGGAGTAACTAAAATATCCATATTCTTTTCCAAAGACTCTGGTACTGGACTTAAAACTAAAGAATGCCATCGATAAGAAAAAAAAGTCCTCATATACTCCAAAATATTTATAATGATGTTTTTTTTATGATAGTTTAAAAAATTGTG
This sequence comes from Gracilinanus agilis, assembly GCF_016433145.1. Lineage (NCBI taxonomy): Eukaryota > Metazoa > Chordata > Mammalia > Didelphimorphia > Didelphidae > Gracilinanus > Gracilinanus agilis. Next base: position 66,966,362 of record NC_058130.1, read on the forward strand.
GGAAAATTAGATGTCCATCAATTGGGAAATAGTTAAGCAAATTGTGGTACATGAATGAAATGCAAAACTATTGAAATGATATGCGATGAATACAGAGAAACATAGAAAGATTTTTATAGTAAATATAGTAAAGTGCATAGTGAAGATGTAAATGGAAAGATCAAAGACACCCCAAAAAATCTCAATAGTAAATATTGAAAAATTATAAAGTGAAAAAGGGATTTGAATGAAGCAATGTGAAAAAGATACCTCCAACCTATCCTGTAGAGGTGTTACATGTTGCACATATTTTCAGACTTTTTCAATGTGTCAATCAGTTATGCTGATTTTTTTCATCTCTAAAAAATATCCACTATCTTTCACATAGGATGGCCCTTGGGAAGTGGGCAGGGGAGGAATATATGGCATATTATGGAGATATAAAAAGCAGAAAGCATTAATAAAAATTATTTTAATTGAATAATTATTATTTGAAGGCTATTAGCTATTAATAAGTCAGTATTGTTGGCATTTATGTAGTGCTTTATAGTTTGCAAAGCACTTTAACTGATTTGACTTATTAGAGAGGTCTGAAATCGGAACCATAGATTGTCATAGCTGGAAGGGAGTTTAGAGATGTCTAGTCCATCCCTCATAGAGATGAAACAGAGACCCAGAGTGAGGAAGTTACCTTCTAGAATAACCCAGCAAGGAGTCAAATACCCAGATTTATTCATCTCCCTACCCAGTCCAGTGGGCTTTCCACTATTCCCACAAATGTTAGAAATGCTTGTGCAAACAGCATCTAGTAGCTAAACTTTGGGTTCTTAGTTACGATGTTAGCAATTATGCATGTTGGCCTAAGTATATTGGTGTGTATTCCTTTTTGTGAGAAGGATATATCCAAATGTGTAGTTCTCTGTATATGTATGGTTGGACATGATTGATATCTATATCTGGAAATGTTGGAATTGGGGATAAGGGAAGGGAATAAGCATTTATTAAGTGTCTTTTATGTGCCAAGAACTTTGCAAAGCATGTTACATTCATAATCTCATATAATCCTTACAATAACCTTGTGAAGGGTTTCCTCATTTTACATTTAAGGAAACTGAGGCAGACAAAGGTAAGTCAAGCCCAGGGTCACATAGCTAGTAAGTGTCTAAAGTTGGATTTGAACTTGGTTATTTCTGACTTTTGACCCAAAGATGGAGTTTCTTTGCCAACTCTCTGTCTCCACTGAAGAACAAAATACTACAAACTGGCCATGGAACAACTGGTCGATAGTTGTCAGTAGTGACCCTAGGGCATTAATGATAAAAAAAAAGTGATCATGTTTAGGTCTGGATATATGCAAGACTGATTTTGATTAGATAGATGAGATGGAGGATAGGGTAGTACAATAAAAAGAGCATTCAATTTGAAATAGAGACCCAAGTGATTAGCCCAGATTAGAAGTGTTAAACAAATGTGATGGGGAAAACTAGGTTAAAATCTAATTGGGAGATATTTCACAAAATAAATAAATAGAAAATAGATAACATTATGAAGTAGGTTTCCGAGTCAATATGCTGATCAAAGGGTTTAGTATGGTTTAGTGGCCTTGTTTCTATTTGGCTTTGGCGCCACTGGCCCAGATGACTTCTATGGCCCCATCTAATTGGAAATCCCACAAGGAAGTACACATGACAAGGTCTAGAAGAAAGTTTGGTCTCCTCTTCTTCTGAAATTAACTGTCATCAATGTCACCAATGAATGGATAAGCCCAAGAACCCTGGGAATGGCAGCACCCCCAAATACCTACCAGTCTTGCTTCCAGCCCAGCCCCTAAAGTAGTCATACTGTAAAACAACTAGAATCAAATGTAAAATCCTCTGTTTTGGCTTCTAAATTTCTCACCATTAATGTGTTTGGCATTGTCAAAGGATTTAGCAGCAGAAAAGGATATGATTATTATTAGAAATGATATAGAATGATATGCATTACTGTGTACTTTACTGTTGTGCCCTATGGAACATGAAATCTTTCCACCTGACTTGCAACTAAGACCTCCCTTTAAGTGTTATTCTATTGGAATATAAGCTCTTTCAGAGCAGAAATTGTCTTGATTCTTTATTTGTATCCCTAAGTATTTTGTAGAAAGTAGGTACTTAATTCATTTTTTTCATTCATTCATCATAAAGAATTGGAATTTGAGAGCAGTGCTGGCCAGTCATTTAATAACAGTGGTTGCTGAATTTGAACTTCCCCAGGTATTCTTTCCATCACCCCATATTGCTTCTTGACTGAGCAAAAGTCCCAGAGCTTTACAATCTGTCTTGAAACAAAGCGTCATTGCTAAGTTAGATTTGGATAGGATGTAGACATTTCAGTCCCTTTTTTATGATGACAGAGACACACAAAACCAGAGGTTTCCAAGAGAGAACTTTTGCGGAAAGGTAGATCCTCATAGTAGGTGGGCAGCTGAGTGGCATAGTGAATGTAGTGCCAGGCCTGGAGCCAGAAAAATTCATCTTCCTGAGTTGAAACCTGTTTTCACACACTTACCAACTGTGTGATCTTGGGCAAGTCACTGAACTGTTGACCTCAGATGAGGATCTGTTCAAATGAGTTGGAGGAGGAAATGGCAAACTACTCTATTATCTTTGCCAAGAAAACTCCAAATGAGGTCATGAAGAATTAGACACCACTAAAAATGATTGAACAGATCCTAATAGTTCTCAAGGTAAGCTTTCTCCAGAGATACAATCTTTAGGAAGACTTCTGCTAATGGAAGGTTTAACTCATATGGCAGTAGGTATCATGCAGCTCAAAATGAGGCAGTTTCTGGGATTGTTATTCACCCTTCTATGAATGAGGCCAAATTCATATGGATGATGTAAACAAAGGAGACCTGCAATTTTTTTTGCCAGTATAGAAAAACAGGGACCTAAAAGACAGTTTGATTTTCCTAAAACTTTAGTGCTAGGAAATAATTAACAACAGAAGAGAGTTTTGCAACCTTAGAAAGTACATGTAGCAATGATTACAACAATGTAAATGGAAAGAACAAAAAACTGAAATGGAACACTTTGTAATTCTATACCCAAGCTTGGACATAGGGACATGTTGAGAAAATGTATCTCCAAAGGTGGTGGACTAAAGGTATGAGATACTGCCTGTGCTGAGAAATAAAATTGAAGTGTTCATTGGTTTGCTGAACTACTTTCTTTGTTTCTAATAAATTTTTATGACACAGAAAAAGGTCACCAGGTAGGAAAGGACATATTCTAAAATGAAGGTGAAATAAAAACAAAGGCATTAATAAAAATAAGATTTAAAAGAGTAAAAACAAAAAGGACAGGGGGGCAGCTGGGTAGCTCAGTGGAGTGAGAGTCAGGCCTAGAGACAGGAGGTCCTAGGTTCAAACCCGGCCTCAGCCACTTCCCAGCTGTGTGACCCTGGGCAAGTCACTTGACCCCCATTGCCCACCCTTACCACTCTTCCACCTATGAGACAATACACCGAAGTACAAGGGTTTAAAAAAAAAAAAAGGACATGTAATAGGGAATGGAAGGGAAGGAATCTTAGAGATGAGTCCAACTTCCTCACTTTACAAAAAAGGTCAAACGAGCTTTAAAACATCGAAATAGTTGGAAGGAAACAGAGATAGAATATTAGAATTATTAGAGCTAAGATACAATTAAAAATGTAACCCAAGGGGTCAGCTGGGTGGCTCAGAGGATTGAGAGCCAGGTCTAGAGACAGGAAGTCCTAGGTTTGTGAAAAATAGGTAATGGAGGGCACCCTAGATGTTACAACAAAATCTAAATGGTTGTGGGTACACACACTGGGTTGTAGGAGAGACGGGACCAGGATAGACCAGAGTTCACTGGGTTAACACAGGAATGGCAGTTGCTCTCAACTATCACCCGGCTCTTCCTAGGCCAGAGACTTTGAAACCAACAGGCAAGGTAAAAGTTTTAATGGTTTTAATTATGTACAACTAAAATAAAGGTGGGAAAGGGATTTCTATACTTAAAACCTAATGACAAAACCACAGGGCAAGGGGAGGACTTCTCTACTCTAATCTTAGTGATCTAAGCAGACAGGGCCAAAGGGGCAGTGCAGGAGTCACTGTGAAGGCCTCAAACCTGGTACCAGCCAGATTTGGCCAGCACAGCAAATGGGTCTGAAGGTGGCTTTGGGGATCTCACAGTAATCCACAGATGATAAGGATGCCAAAAGCTTAGGTGGTCCAAGATATCCAAGAAGAAAGAGTATGCTTGAGATGCTGTCCACCAGATCCCAAACTTCTCCTCTTCTTGGTGCTTCTCTGTAGGTCTTGTCCTCTTGTTGGAAAGCCATCACCACTCAGGATCCCAGGGAAATCGGGATGCAGGGTGTCCTTTACTCTGAGATCTCCCAGGGCTGGCCACAGTTTGTGCCAACCCCTAATGGAGTCTCTCTCAGGGCACAAGCAACTTCCTCCTGCCCCTTCATTCCATCTTGGAATGCTCCAGCCCTTCCTGCTAGGTACATCCTTAATACTTAATTAATTACTACCAAATCTTCCTCACAACAGGTTCAAATCTGGCTTCAGATACTTCCTAGCTGTGTGATGCTGGGCAAGTCACTTAGCCTTTATCACTCTTCTGCCTTAGAACCAACACACAGTATGAATTCTAAGGTAGAAGGTAGGATTTTTTTAAAGGAATGTAACCTAAGAGGGAATTTAGCCAAGTAATCTTAATTCCCTTCTTTAAAACCCAAAGGAGAGCAATTAGTTGCCAAGTCCCATACATCTATTCCAGACTCTAGAAGTCATTGCATGGTATCCTAGCCATTAATTCCTCACTATATTGTTCTGTCTTTGCTGCTGCTGCTGCTGTTGCTTCTACTGCTGGACCTTCTGTTTTAGGGTGCTACTATGCTGATCTTCAAGAGTCCACTATATCGAGCCAACTGCAGATTCCAAAATAAGTTTCACCACAGCCACATTTCTGCCCTGCTACTCTAGCATTGCTATTTCTTGGATTCCCCCATTGGTGACTGGCTACCAAGACCAAAATATCTCCCCCTGGCCATCATTTTTCTATGTTATTGCCTCCATTAGAATTAGAATTTCCTCATTAAAATAAAAGTTTCTTTAGGACAGGGACAGTTTCTCTTTCTTGTTTGTATTTTCAGAACTGATCACAGGGTCTGGCAGATGTTTAATAAATGCTTTTTAATTTATTCAACTAACCTGAAGAAAAAATAAAAGTGAAGATTTCCAAAAATTTTTACATTGTACCCACAAGCTCTGATTGCCAGTGGAGAGTGATGAGTAAAGCCCTTGCCTATATCAATGCCATTAATATTTCGAACTAAAAGAGGAAAATGACTGGTTGTTGCTTAAATGCCCTGGAATGCCTCCCTATCCGATGTGAACAATGAAGAGTTGCTTGATTAATGGTCAGAGAATTTCCAGGAGCATTTGCAGAGTATGACATAGTCCTTGGAAGGGTTTCAGCAGCTGCACACCACACTGACCTAATGAGCAAGAGACTTAGGGGAATTGTGTTTGTAGTGAGGACATATCTGAGGCTGCCCTTCTATTAGTTGTTACTTCCAGACAGGATGGAAAAAAGAAGCTTGGATGTAACCCCTTCGTAGGAGCTCTTCTGCTAAAGAAGATAATAGTACTCTGTATCAAATGGGTTTATGGGTCCCCAGGGAGTAGGGTAGAGTGACCGGGTGCTTGAGGTTTCCCTGGCTCCCTTCAAGTCTGAGTTAAAATTCCTCTCCCTATAGGAAACCTCCCATAATAGGAAAAATTCCTTAATGTTAGTCACACATACACACATGTGTACACATACACACACACACACACACACACACACACACACACATACACATCTCCTTCCCTACCCAAGAGTCTCTTTATAAAAGAATTATAAGGAATAAATAAAATAGCTCAGCAAAAGCAATGTACGCATCAATTTTATCTTCTTGCATAGACAGTATCCCACACCCTTAGTCCACCACCTTTAGAGATACATAGTTGATTACCTCTAATTTCTCCTGTATAAGACATTGTAGTTAGTTATTTCCTTGTTATTGCCTCCATTAGAATGTGAATTTCTGGAGCATTTTGAGTGTCTTTTGCTTTTCTTTTTGCCCAAGTTCTTAGCCCAGTGCCTGACATAGAGTAAACATTTAATAAATACTTATTGACTGACTTTCTTAGTTGTAAGCAAAAGCCACCAGATTGGATTCATTATGGTATAAGGCAAAGACAGTCGGAAGAACAGAGAAGGATTAGACCAACTACTATCCTATATGTCAAGTATTCATAGGACAAAAGAACTTTTTATAGTACGGAAAGTCTATGGAGCAAAAGAAGACTAACACTTTAAGGAATATCAGGACATTGAATTTCCAATCTGGAAGGGAACTTTGAGGAATATTGAGATGCCAGATTTTAGATCTGTATCAAAGAACAAAGAATGTCAAGATTAAAAATGTTCTCAGAACATGGGATGCAGCACTGGAGATGAGCTTCAACATCATTTGGTCCAACCCCTTTACTTTAAGTAGTAGGAACTTGAAGCCCAGTGAAGAAGTCATTTGTCCACAATCACAAATAACTAATAGCAACACTAGGACCATATTGCTCAAATTCCATTATAAGTGGCCTTTCCACCATGTCCTGATGTCAAGACAAGCCAATCCCGGTCAGAGTAAGAGATTATGACTACACTGCAACTCAGGCTAGGAAAGTTATAGAAATCACAGCTGAAGATCCTTGAGTACACATTAGTGATAGTAGTTGAGTAAGCCAACATCCCAAATCAGACTAGCCACTCAGTTAGGTTCCAGGCAGGTAGGAAAACAGACTGGACCAGCAGCAGCACCAAGGAGAGCGCCAAGTGAGCTGTTGTTCTAAAGAGGCTCCTGACCTGTAAGGTCTTTTATCCTGGGCAGCTCAGGCTTGCCCCCTTGAGGTAGCACTCTCTGGGACTTTAAGGGCTTTTACTGATCAAGAAAAGCCTGCCTCTCCTGGGTGAGGGATTATTCTTATTTCAAGATCCTTGATATTTATGTTTAGAGAAAAAAAATGTATCCTTCAGATGGATTTGAGGTTCAATCAGAAGGTACCTTGAGGATGTTATTGGATTATATTAAAAGGAAGGTTGTCATTGGCTGGAAAAGAAGATCCAGAATTCTTCTAGATTAAACATTCTTCTCCAGTACTCATGGAAGGACACTAAGGACCTTTCGCTTCTGGAACTCTCAACAATGTTAGAAGTAATGAACTAAAACTTTTCCCTTTAAAGTAATAGCAAGTTCTGACATAAATGTAATATTTGAGGGCATTTCATGGCTTTATCAGGTATTCTATTATATAAAGAGACAGCTGAAGTATTAATAATACTTAGTTCCATTTACACCTGAAGAGGTAAGCTCCCTAGAATATGAAGTGTCAAATAAAGATGAGAATGAAGTACCTCCGTACTTGGTCTATTAAAAACATGAACCTCCTACAGATTTCCAAGTCAAATGAGAATGTATGGCCTTCTCAGCCAATATGAATACCAAAAGTATTTGGGGTAGAGAGGAGTGGGGGGGGGGGGCTAATTCCTTAGTCTCAAAGGGACTCAGTTAGTCATAACTAGGTTAAGTCCCTTTAATAGATTTGTAATTCTTAACCTGGGAAAGAGAATACTTGGAGGGAATATGAAATATTTAGAATACCATCCATACAAAAGGAGTTAGACTTGTTCTGGTTGGCTATACAGAATAGTACTAGAACCAATGGGTAGAACTTATAGTAAAAGTGATAACTGGTTTTATGTTACACTTTACATATCTTGATTCTTGCAACAACCATGTGTTTTAGGATCATATTTTTAAAGCTAGAAAGGACATCTAGCATGTAGTAAAGGAATTATTATACCTGTTTTGCAGATGAGGAAACTGAGACTCAGGGAAGGGAAGTGACATTTCCAAAGTCACATAGACAGTAAGTGGCAGAGTCAAGATTTACATCCAGGTCGTCCAACTTGAAATACAATGCTCCTTCCATTACACCACAGCATTTTGAAGATTAGAGCCAAAAAAATAAAGTGCCTCATGAGATAATGAGATCCTTATAAGCAGAGATATTTCACAGAATTGCAGATTTAAAAGGACTTTAGAGGTGACCTGGCCCAACCTAACCCTACATGAACATCCATCCCCTTTACAACAAGCCTGACAAGTGGTCATCCAGCTTCCACTTAACCTCCAATAATTAGAAAATTACTGTCTCCCAGGTTACCTCATTCTAGTTTTGGGGAGTGAAGAAATGTTTCCTTTTTCTTTTTCACATGGAGTCAAAATATGCTCTGCATCCTCCACTTAGTTCTGTCCTGAATTTAGTCCTGGTTCTAATTTTGACCCTGTTTCTAATTTTGACCTGATCAGAAGAAATCAAAAACATAGTTTGTATAATCTATTCTCAGGATGTCCTAAAGAAAGGATTTGTGTTTCAGAAGAGACTTCTTAGGCAGTACTAGTCTTATTTTTTTCTTTTTTTCTTTTAAACCCTTATTTTACGTCTCAGCAATAACTCTAAGGGTAAGGATCAGGCAAACAGGGTTAAGTGACTTGCCCAGTGCAATATAGCTAGGAAGTATCTAAGGTCATATTTGAACCTAAGTCTTCACTATTCCAGACCTGGTGCCCTATCTATTGCATCACCTAATCTTTTCAAGTCAAAAAACCTGAAATATAATATTCTTCTATCATTTATTTTCTATGTGACCTTGGATAAGTCATGTTACCTCTATGAGACCAAATATTCTCTTTTGTTAAATACATGTATGTCTCTTTCTCTCTTCTAACACTGGTTAACACTTCTTCCACTCTGGTGCAGATCCTCATCACTTCAAGTTTGAACCATATTCAATAGCCTACTACAGGAGTCAGCCTGCCTTGAGTCTCCCCCACTACAAATCATTTCCCATTCAGCCATCAAAGCAATTTTCCTAAAGCACAGGTGCAACTATGTCACTCCCTGACTCAATAAATGCGCTAGTAGTTCCCTATAGCCCCCAAGATTAAATACAAAATACTATATAGCCCTTTATAATCTAGCCCCTTCCCACTTTTCCAGGATTCTTACATCTTACTTCCTGCCACGTACAGACCTTCTGACTATTCCACAAACAAGACACTCTGCTCTGGGTATTTTCTCTGATTGTCTTTCATCCTTTCCTGCCTGAATTCCACCCACTGGCCTCTGGCTTCCATTAAGTTCCAACTAAAATCTTATCTTTTATAGGGAGCCTTTTTCAACTACTCTATTCTAATGCCTTCCCTCTGTTAATTATTTCCTCTTTATCCTATATGTAGCTTGCTTTGTATATGTTTATTTGTATGTTGTCCCCCTCATTAGACTGTAAACTACTTCAAGGGTAGAAACTACGTTTTGCCTTTTTTGTGCCCTCACCACTTGGTACAGTTCCTGGAACATAGTCCTTAATAAATGTTTATTGATTGAAAGGGTTGAACAAAATGAACTTTAATCTGCCTTCCTGCTTCCCACCACTTCTTAAAATTGTGATTCTATAACCTCTTCTTAGTTAAGATTCTATGTTTCTGTAAGAGTTTTCAGATCCATTGAGGGAAATGGAGACATTTATCCTTGAAAAGAAAAGACATGAAAGAGACATGAAAGCCATCTTCAAGGACTGACACATTAAGAGAGAGTAAATGTATCCTTCTTGGCCCCAAAAGGCAGAATTAAGAGCAATGAGGGAAGTTTCAAGATAAGGCAAATTCAGGAAAGACTTCCAGGAACTGATGCAGAGGGAAATGAGCAAAATCAGAGAATGTTGTACACAGAGACTGATACACCATGGCACAATCAAATGTAACAGACTTTTCTACTAGTAGCAATGCAATGATCCAGGAAAATCCAGAAGATCTTATGAGAAAGAATGCTATCCACATCCAGAGAAAGAACTGTGGGAGCAGAAATGCAGAAGAAAAACATATGATTAATCACATGGTTCGATGGGGATACGATTAGGGTTTGGGCATTAAAAGATCATTCTATTGCAAATATGAATAACATGGAAATAGGTTTTGAACAATGAACACATACAACCCAGAGGAATTTGCTTGCCTAGTCCAGGAGTGGGGAGGGAGGAGGAGTGAGAAAAATCATGAATCATGTAACCATGGAAAAATGTTCTAAATAAATTATTTTTTTTTTTAAAAAAAAGGGCAAATTCAGACTTGAAAAGCAGAGTTATCCAAAGGATTTCTTGGGAATTAATATGTTTTCCCTCACTGGTTCAAAAGCTACTGAGCATGGGGTAGAGGGATATGTGAAATGGGTAGAGATAATTAAGTGAATAAAATATTAAATTTGGAATTGGAAAGAATTTAAATGTTTCCTCAGACACTTTTCTGTGTTACCCTGGGCAAATCACTTAGCCCAGGGGCCGGAAACCTTTTTGGCTGTGAGAGCCATAAACGCCACATTTTTTAAAATGTAATTTCATGAGAGTTGTACAGTGCTCACAGTGTGCACTCCTGTAACAGTGTGTGCTCCTATAACAGCGCCTGAAAAAAAATTGACTTTATGGCTCCTGCAGAAAGAGCCATACGTTGCCGACCCCTGACTGAGCCCCTTCTTGCCTCAGATTCCTCCTTAGAAATGAGAATAATTGCTCCTATTTCCCACAGTTGTTATGAAGATCAAATTAAAATGTGTTAAGTGCTTTGTAAACCTTAGAACAACATATAAATGATAGCTATTAATATAGAGGGGATGCTTGTTCAGACACAACATTGAACTGGATGGCCTCTGAAAACTCTTCCAATTCTAAGATATTTTAGTTCCATTTTAGAGGATAGTTGAGTAACACTAGGATGGCCCTCATTAAGCTTTAGCTAAACTTTGGAGATACAAAAAAGGTAAAAGATAGTCCTTGCTTTCAAGGAAGTAATAGTCTAATGAGGGAAATAACATGCAAACAACTATACAAAGATATATCCAGGATAAACTGGAGGTAGACATTAAACAGAGAGAACACACTAGCATCAATGGGAGGTGAGATAGGTTTCTTGTGAAACCTATTGCAAAGGAGGAGTTTAGGGGCAGGTGGGAGGCTCAGTAGACAGAGCACCAGACCTGGAGGATTTGGGTTCAAATCCAAAACTTCCTTACTGTGTGACCCTAGTCAAGTCACTTAACTTTGTGTAACTAGCCCTAGCATTTCTTTTGTCTTAGAATTAGTTGGAGGAGGGGAGTAGCTGAGATTTGAAAAAGTTTAAGGTTGCCTAACGTTTTTAAAATATTTTTAAAAAATATTGTCATTAAAATTATCTGATCCTGAACAAAAATAAATAAATAAATAAAGAACTAGCTCCAAGGAATAGAATGGACCCAGCAGAAATCCAAACAAATGTATACAAAGGATTAAGTGTTTAACAACTATTTAGAACAAAGCATATAGAACCGTGGTGGTGAACCTATGGCATGAGTGTCAGAGGGGACACTCAGAACTCTCTCTGTGGGCACAGAGTTTATTACTAGAAAGTCAGTGGGACTGGAATGCTCCCCCCCCCTCCACATACATCTGAGGACATTTGTAACTTCACCTGTCCCTCTGCCCAGCAGCCTAAGGGGAGCGTTTCCTCCCTCCCCTGTCTGGGGTTAGACATGGGGGTGGGGTGGAGTAATTTGGACACTTGGTCTCTAAAAGGTACGCCATCACTGCAATAGAACTTCAAATCCATTGTCTCTGATTCTGACAACAGTTCTGTGAGGTAGGTAATGGAAATATTATTCTCATTTTAAAGATAAAATAGCTTGGCTCAGATATGAAGAAATCTAGCTCTGCTACTTCCTTCCTAAGTTATCTTAAGCAATATCATCTCCCTTGGTCTCATTTTCTACTTCTTTAAGGTTTTGCAATTGGATGGAATGAGCAATAAATGATCTTCCATCATTAAACCCTAGGATCCCAGCAAGTGCTGTATACCAGGCTCAAATTGGCTAATTCTGTGTCATCACTTTCACCAGCAAAGGACCGAGTTAAGACAAAGTCAGGTACCTCAGAAATTAGAATTTTGAGACAAGAAATAGTACACCTGGGAGGAATATCAAGATTTCCTTCTGAATCAGGCCTAGAGACGGGAGGTCCTAGGTTCAAATCTGGCCTCAGACACTTCCCAGCTGTGTGACCCTGGGCAAGTCACTTGACCCCCATTGCCCACTCTTACCACTCTTCCACCTAGAAGCCAATACACAGAAGTTAGGGGTTTAAAAAAAAGATTTTCTTCTTTTATTTCTAATCGTAGTACCATCAGTAAGAACAAACTTCCAAATAAATTACCAAAAGAGAAAACCATGGTACATCATATATACAATTTGTTCTTTTAAATGGAAACTACCCTATTTGTTTTCAAAGACTTTCTGCTTTCTTTTTCTTCTACCTTTTTTTTTGGTTTGTGTTCACCATTGCTATTGTTAGTGTTATAAAGAATATTGGACAAGTAGTCAAGTAGATATATATCCTATAGGACTTACTCATTATGTAACCATGGGTAAATTATTTAGCCTCTGAGTCTCAGTTTCCACATCTATAAATTTGGAAAATCTTATCTATAGATCCTACTTCTTAAGGTTGTTGTAGGGATCAAGTGAAATAGTATGGAAATCCTTTCTAAAGCCCCACTGAAAGCTGTACATAAATGTCAGTTACCCTGATTTTGTTATTGTTCTAATTATATTTTCTTAGTTCTATATCACTTCATGTGAGTCTTCTGTATTGTAGTCTTCCTTTGTATTCTTTGTAGTTATAATTTCTTGTAAAGTAATAATATCCCATTACTTTCACATAGAAATTTTGTTCAGTGATTCCCCCATCATTGGAAACTATTGGTTGTTTCCAGTTGCTTACCATTAAGAATAAATATTAAATATTAAGAATTTTTTTATATCTTTTGACTGCTAAGAATATTTTTAAGTTATGCGGAGCGTTTTTTCCCCTTCCAAGAACAACCTTAGGGAAAAGTCCTAGTAGTGAGATTATTGGGCCAAAGGGTAAGAATTTTCACTTTTAATATGAAGCAAAGTTCACTGTTATGGCAAGTAGTAACCTACTGAGATATAATAATAATGGTATAAGGAAGACAGACACGTGGGCATAGCTTTGGGAAAGCAGAGGAAATGTTACTAGCTACACTGTCACTAAGTACCTCCTTGAAGTAGTAGAACTTCAAGGTTATTGATACAAGGTAGTTTTATGGCCTTGGAACCACCTGCCAGAGGTATGTTGGGAATTAGAGGAAATTTACTTACCATAATCGAAATATGCTCAGTTCCTGCTAATGGAATAATGATGTGGTTGGGGGGAAAGAAGAGATCTTAATGTGAGGAACTTTTCTGTTTTAGCTAGCTGGGTTCACCTATGGGACTGACTAATAAAAGAGCTGAAATACTTCTCATCATGGACAGTCTCTCTCTCTCTCTCTCTCTCTCTCTCTCTCTCTCTCTCTCTCTCTCTCTCTCTCTCTCNCACACACACACACACACACACACACACACACACACACACACACACACAAATGCAATGGGAATGTTTGGGTTTTTTTTGAGGAAGAAATCCCCAGAAGCCAAGGAATGATTCATCATCTAATATCAATTTAATAGGAAAGGAAGAAGCCAGCAATAGAGGACAGCAGCAACTCAAAAGAGAAGCAGCCTTGCAGCAAATGATAGCAACATCTTGGAAAGGGGGTGCAAAGCAGGGGGAGAGCAGAAAATAGAAACTTTGGACGCAGATACAAATAACAGGTATAGAGGAAGTGAGGAGCAACAAGGAAATATCTAATTTTTGGGAGATGGTCATAAGAGGGGTTCCAGTTATGATGCAATTCTAGTGTTTGAGGATATCTGGTGCAATAATTGAAATTGGTTGCCAAATTTAATAGTTAAAAGTTTGGTTTGACAAATATAAGAATTAAAAAAAGAATTGTTGTGGTCACCATTTATAAAAGTTAAAGTTAAACTATGAGTCAGTAGGCTGTTAGTAGCTCTTAATAATTTAATTTAATATAAATATACATATACATATAATAAAAGGAGGGAAATGTATGAGGAAAGTAGAAAATATTACCTAGCCTACCACACTAGAACTCCTGTTCAAAGAAATTCAGCTCGCTCCCCAACAAAGTTCTGATCTCCACGTGGAAGTCTGAAAGCCTCTTCAGCAAGGGTCTCACCTTGTTGAAGTATAAACCTCTTTTTTCAGCTCAAGTCACAACGCCGAATCTATGCAGTGCAGAATACTTCTTCAGCCTGACTCATCAATGCCAAATGTATCTCTGTAAAGTGCCTCACAGAATGAATTGCAAAAAAATCCTCCTCTTCAACTGAATTCCTCTTAAAAATGCCTTCTCAGGATTTCCTGGGATGGCTTTTTATAGGCAGTTTCTCTATGTCACTTCCTGTCTCTCTTCCACTTCATAGGAACCAATCACAGGCTTTCTTTGTTTCTCAAGTCACTTAAGAGCATAAGCAATCAGTGTAAAAATAAAGTATATTTGCCAATACTTTCCTCCTATTATAATGTGAACCCCATGAGAGTAAGAGAATAGGGACTTTTTTTCATCTTTATATTCTTGACTCTTAGCACATAGTGCCTGGCACATAGTAAACCTTCAATAAATGCTTATTGACTGACTGACTTTCATATCTTGAAATAACTTTTTCACCCCTTCATCCTGAGGTTCTTAGTGTCCAGGCTACATGGACTAAGAATGAATAGTCTGATTTAGAACTCTACCCCAAAAGCTTTAAAATTTTGCATATCCTTTGATTCAGAAATATCATGACTATGTCTGCATTCCAAAGACATTCTCTCTCTCTCTCTCTCTCTCTCTCTCTCTCTCTCTCTCTCTCTCTCACACACACACACACACACACACACACACACACACACACACACACAGAAGGTGGGAGGAAAGGATCTATTTTTACAAGCAAGATGCCTTCAGAAAAACCTGGGGAAACTTACATGAACTGATGCAGAGTGAAGTGAGTAGAACCAGGAGAACATTATACACAGTAACAGCAACATTGTATGATGACAATTGTGACTGACTTAGCTATTCTCAGTAATACAGTGATCCAAGAAAATCCCCAAGGATTTATGATGAAAAATGCCGTCCACTGCCAGAGAAAGAAGTGGTAGAATTTGAATAATGACTGAAACATACTATCACTTTCTTTCTTCATATTTGCAAGGGAGATGTTATTGGAGTTCTTTTCCATAAAATGACTAATATGGGAAAATGTTTTATATGATTACATATTAAATCTATATTAATCTATATTGCTTTCTCAGAGAGAGGGGAGGGGAAGGATAGAGAGAATTTGGAACTTAAATTTTTTAAATGAAAGTTAAAAATTATTTTTACATGTAATTGAAAAGAAAAAAAGAATGGATATGCTGCCTTGTAGACATAATGGAAGACCCAAAAGAGGAGCATGATGTTTGGAAGGAAAAATAATTGATGATTGGGGCAACCACACAGCCTCATCTGTTCCCCTGCCATTTGTCAGGGCATTGGATTTGGGATACGTGGCAATGCATGAGCACAACCCTTGGAAATTTGAGCAAGGGCCCTTTCAGGACTGGGATTGCAAAGATAGACAGATGTAGGAGCCACACTTATATACTATAAATTTCCTCTGGTCCAGAAGCTGTGAAACCATGAATATAAGGATT
Organism: Gracilinanus agilis; assembly: GCF_016433145.1. Classification (NCBI taxonomy): domain Eukaryota; kingdom Metazoa; phylum Chordata; class Mammalia; order Didelphimorphia; family Didelphidae; genus Gracilinanus; species Gracilinanus agilis. The sequence continues at coordinate 66,982,096 of NC_058130.1, forward strand.
CTGCTATTAAGTTCACCCAGGCAACTATAGCCAAGAGTATTGCCAAAACCACCTTTTGTTCATCCTAATCTCAATATCCAAGTCCTGATTCGGGTTAACTTCTTGTGTTCCTTTCTCATTTTACTAGAATATGGGACTGTAATAAGACACTGAACTTTGGGGTTACTTACAGCTTCACATATCCCAGAGCATGAAAATAGCCTCCAACATGAAATGATAGTATCCTATGATACATACATACCCATACATTTCCTTATTTTCTGAACTAATTTAAGTTTCATTAATGATGCATTTGAAGCAGCAAGGATTTGTAAATAACATTCACTAAGAAGAAATAAATTTGCATTTTGTTTATTTTTAGTGCAATTGAAGCACATAAACTAATAAGAATTTGGTCTAGGATTTATAGGGCATGCAGTACCACTCCTCCCCCTACCTCAATCTATTGCATATATGAGGGCAACTTGTGTAAAATCTGTTCAGAAAGAACATGAGTCCATTATGACTGAAAAGAAGAAGGAAGCCAATGGGAGAGGAAGATTGGTATAAACTTCAGAGAGAGAGAGAATTTAAATGGCTTCACATTTTTCTAACACTTTATTTTGCAAAATGCTATCCTTAGAACAACCTCATGAGGTAGGCTGCCTAGGTATTATTATCCTTGATTTCCAAGTGAGGAAACTGAGCTCCAGGAAAGGTTGTGATTTGTCTGCTCCAACCTGCCAGTCACAGAAGTGGATTCAAATACAGATCATCCAATTTCAAGCTGATTGATCTTTTTACTTTATCAAGCAGATTGCCCAGGAGTAGTGACTGGTCAGTCATTATCAGTCAGTGACAGCTCTTTGATAACTGCTAGACTAGCAGAAAGAAAAGTGAGAATTCCTATGAAACTTAGGCTCCCAAACCTCCTCTGCCTTCCTTTGTGAACTCAATTTTGATTCAAAAGGAGCCTCTGAATCTGTCCCTTTCACCAAGGAATATGGAGAGGCACTATGGATCACGGGGTAGATGGTGAGCTATGACCTTGAGGTCATCTAATCCAGGACTCTGCCTCTAGGCCAACTCTATCCAAACCTATGGATACATCCAAATGTCTGTCTGCCCAGCTGTAGAAATGAGTACTGATCCTCCCACCCAGGGCTTTAGGGAAATCAAGCCAGGAGTACAGTAGGGGAGATAGTGGAGTTCCCACATATTGAGTGGGTGGGATGTGTTCAATTTCTTTTCTTTGTAATTTCTTAGGCGACTGTGGCTAAAGATGGGAGGAAAGGAATTAGGGAAGGAAGGAAGAAGAGAGGGACAAATGAATGCAGGAAACAAGAAAAAGAAAACATGAGTCCACTGAAGGAGAATACTTATGTTCTCTTAGGTGAGATGGGGATGATGAAAGGGCATGGTAATAATTGGACAGAGTTGAGGGTGGAAGGTTATAGTAGGCAGGAAAAGGTGCTATCAGAGAGACAACCAGAATGCTGGCAGTCAACTTGTTGCAGAGAAGGATTTGCAGAGTTGATCTCCAATGGTCCTTCATGTGGGAAGTCCTTCTCCTGAGGGGTTACAGAGACATTCAGAACATTTTTACAGCTCCCCCTGCACACACCCAGAGACACAGAGAAATGTACTCTCAAGCATACAGATAAATAGATGCACAAAAACAGATTCAAGTCCCAGAATCCTTTCAGCCAGTGCCTTTCTTTCATCCCAGTCCCAGAAACTTTTCCCTAAGGAAAATGCATCCTTAATTTGGCTAGTTCCCCACTAGGTCCAGAATTGTTCACCATTACAATCTGTTGCTATCAAGGTGGGTGATGAATAAGTGCCTGGGAGCGTGTTAGGGAGGAGTGAGAGGTGGGAGTAGAGGGAAAGGTCTTACAGGTTCCAGGCCAAAAACCTTCAAAGTGAGTTCTGGAGCAATCCTGGTCCCCTGGAGGGCTAGGTGGCCGCCTTTCTGGCCCAAGCCTCTGGTCAGAGAACAAACAGAAAACAAACAGGACATTGTCTGATGTGGCTGAAAGACATGAAGGCAAGGCCTGCTGGGGGTTCCTGCTGAGGGCTTCTGGAGGGGAGCAGAGAGGTGAGACAGGGGAGCCAGCTGAGAGGCAGGACCTTCTTTCCCCTGCCTGCCCTGCCTCTCCCTGCAGAGGTCAGATTGATTCTGAGGGCTTGTTTCCCAGCTAGGAAGCATAGCTATGGTCCTCCTTGGGAAGCCCCAAGTCTGGCAAACACTCCTCTCTTCCCAGGATGGATTTGGTCCCTGCTGTCTATGAGTTGGGCCAATGCTAATGAGGCATCCATTGAGCAGGAAGGTGACCCTCCCAAACTAGCAGCAGGAAGATGGGTTCCATCCAAGGAGTTCCCACGAGGAGAAGCTGACTTTGGGAGTCTTGCACTCCTGGCCAGAGCCTCTTGTGACCTACAGCATGCATTTTAGAGAGAGCTGGCCAAGCCAAGGCTATCTGGGAAGGGAAGGGAACAAGCAACTATTAAGCTCTTACTGTGTGCCAGGAACTATGCTGAATGCTTTTCAAATGGTTTCTCAGTTGATTTTCTTAGAATAACCCTGGGAAGTAGGTACTCTTATTACCTCAATTTTACAGTGGAGGAAACTCAGGCAAAGGGCAGTTAAGTGACTTTCCCAGGGTCACATAGTATGTAACTAGCACCAGACCTGATCTCAGGTCTTCATGACTCCAGGGCCATCACTCTATCCACTGTGCCTTCTCTGCCATCAAAGAGATCAAGCCCACACCTTCACCTCTTTAGTACCCTTCCAGAAAAATTTATCATCTTCCAAGTGATAAAACCACAGGGCTCAGGAGAGGATATCCATAATTCTTTAAGGCTGAACTTAGGTAAATAAAAATTTAATTTAATTCATTTCTAAGGCTCTAGACCTCCTCACTGCTTTGCTTATGTCACCCTCCTGGGAGACTATTTTCTCCTCTAAGAAAATTCATGCCTTTTATTTTTAATCCTCACCTTCTGACTTATTAACAGCTCCAAGACAGAAGGGCAAGAGTTAGGCACACAGGGTTAAGAGACTTGCCCAGGGTCACACAACTAGGAAGTTGTCAGTCTGAAGTCAGATTTTAATTTTAACCCCTGTTTCTAGGCCTAACTGTCCCCTCACAACTTTCAAAAAAAACTGCTTCCTGTACTCTGTACTCACATTTGGGCCCTAAGCTAACCGCAAGACATCAGCTCAGAGATCTTGTAGGAACTGATCCAAAATGAGGCAGTGTTGCCTAATGGAAAGAATAATGGATCTAGCACCAGAGTATTCTGGTTCTAAGCTTGCCTCAGGTATGTGACTTTGCTTGAATCATTAATCTTCTGTGGCCTCAGTTTCCCCATGGAAGAAGTGGACTAGTTGATGGCTAAGATACCTGTGGATTCTAAAATCCTATGATCTTAATAGCTTGTTCCCTTTCTTGTGCTATAGTCACCATCCCTAGGTACTCTGGTGGAAGACTTCATCTTTCTCCTGCTTTTCCTTCCACTCCATATCTCTATACTCTAGACCACAAAAAGTACATTTTTCTAGGGCTTACTTATGGAAGAAGAGAATATACAAATTCAGAAATAACACACCAGGGTAAGGTAATTAGATGTGCATATAAAGGAACTCTGCTAAGTCCCAGACTGAGTGGCACCTAAGCTTTCTAACCTAATCCTTAACTAAAGTTCCCCAGGCCTAGCCTGGCCCATGATCCTTCCTAAGCTGGGAGCAGCACTCCACTAAATCCTCTTCCCTCCCAGCCCCAACCCAGAATGGCAGCTTGCTCCCAGACCACCCTCATCCTGATTTCGTCTTCTTTGGCTTGAGCTCATTGGTCTGTTCTTCCAATCATAAACTCACTCTCAGTCAATTAGAGAACTTCATGATGGTAGGGGGAGAATTTTGGTGCTCTGCCCATAGTGGTAGTAGAAGGCCTTTAGTTCATGAATTTTCTTCCCTTCCCAAGGGGAAACCAAAGACATGCAAAACAGCTCCCCTTTCCCTAGCTGCCATTTTGTCTTGCTTCTCTCCACATGATAAAAACTTGTGAGAGGTCACATTCGTAGCAGAGGTTTCTCAGTGACCAAGTGGTCCTAAAGTACCTGTAGAATCCCTAAGTGTGGTAATTGCTTCTCAGTTCCTGTGACCCCCCCAAAAAGACCAGAATTCAACAGGACACTCAGGGCACCTGTAAGGTTTACAAATGGCAGACCTTTCATTAACAGATGTTTGCTAAGCATCTGATGTATATAAAGTACAGAATCATACCCTGGAGAAGAAACAAAGTTGACTGTCAGCTCTATCCTCAAGCAGCTTATAGTTTCATAGGTAGCTAGAAACCAGTATGCACAAGTAGACTATGTAATATTACGTGAAAAGTGCTTTAGGAAGTGGCAAACAAGGTGTTATATCAAATTGGGATCATTTCATTCTCTAAACTTGTACTGCTGGTGCTTAAAATAGTGCCTGTCACATAGCACAGGCTTAATCAATGTTTGCTGTTTGACTGATTGTTCTGAGATGGGAAAATGTCATCAGAGGAGATGTTTAAGTTAGGCTCTAAAAGCCTAATCTTCCACCAGCATCCTACTCCATTGACCCCTTATAATGCGGAGATGAATCTCAATTCCCCAAGGTTATGTCAGAGAAGGATAATGAGGTAACTTAAAAGTGCATTGGGCTTGGAGTTAGGAAGACTCATCTTCATGGGTTCAAATCTGGCTTCAGATCACTTATTAGCTGTGACCTTGGCCAAGTCACTCAACCTCATTTGACTCAGTTTTCTCATCTGTAAAATGAACTAGAGAAGGAACTGGCAAATCACTCCAGTATCGTTGCTAAGGAAACACCAAATGGAGTCACAATGAGCTGGACATGAATGAAAATGGCTGAACAACATTGTCAGACAAGCATGAGCTCTGATAGATCCTTCAGGCTAGAGAGACAGAGTATGTCTGTATGTATGTGGGTATCACTAAAAATAAGTTTGGGGAGATTTGTCACCCACTTTGCCAGAGGATAATAACTTTTTTGGCCATGTGAATTCACAAACACTGTCACTTAAGATACAGGTAGATTCTGATCTGCATCAGTGAAAAAGTACCTATATTAATAAAATCAAAGATCCTTACACTCTTGAAGTATGTTTAAAAGAGAGGGAGACTTCAACAGGTGGAAAGGGGCAAGAGGGAGGCTATGAGGAACAAGACTGACAAAGATAGAGTCAGGAAGGTAGGGTGGGGTGGGAGATGATAAGAAGAAAGTGATATGAGATGAGGTTTGACGGGTACAGTGGTGCCAGGCTATAGAGAGACCTGAACTCTAGATAAAAACTGGGAAATGAGGTGTGGATATTGTTGAAGGGTGCTGGGCTAGAAAGAGTACAAAAATAATGCTCTCAGAGTCCAATAGTGCGCGCGCGCGCGCGCACACACACACACACACACACACACACACACACACACACACTTGTCTCCTTACTTCTCCTGATTCAAAGCAATTTAATGGGTACATCCTATAATATACTAACAAATTAATAATGACAACAACAATAAAAAATACCAAATACTCTTGTCTGCTCTTGAATCCCTGCCCCCATTCCCTGGGGCTGTCTTCTTCCTTCAGTCAAGAAATACTTAACTCATAAGATTCAACAATTCACTGTTAATGGCCATGTAATTTATTAGCAGTATCAAGTAGCTTTGAAAATGAAAACAGACATAAAAAGAGACAGTGCTTCCAGCTGCAGACTGCAGTCAGTTTGGAGCGATGTTTGGATTTTTCTTTGCCTTTTATCTCCTGTTCTCATTGGTCTGAGGGTTACAGAAAGGAAAAGATTATAATTTAATCCCTGAGAAGGAAATTTTCCGTCACTGCACTCCGGGGAAATGGCAGAGGGGGACTGGGGAGAAGAAACTATGGGTTGCGCCATTTTTGCTCTTTTGTTCAAATTAGGTCCAACATCTCTGCTGGGTTCAATGGCTCTCTGACCCTATTTATACATATAGTTGGTTGTCGTTCACTCATGCTGGACATCTTTTCTCATCTCATCTCATCTCTGCCTTCATATTCACAAGGTGGGACAGTGCCCTACTCTTACTTGACTGCTTCATGACTAGGCAAGCATGGGACAAGTAAGGAGTAAAGCTTAGCTTTTATAGTCCTCTTTTTGCCTTAATGGCCCCCATTGTCTCTGTGTAAAAGTTCTTACAAGGTCATAAAACCTGGAAATCTAGGTAAATGGATGGCCCACACACATTCCAACCTACCAAATCTCCATGTCCTTTGGTCCTCTAGCATTATTCTGACAATATTTCTATGATCTTTTGGAGGTTCTACTAATATTCCCAGATACGACAAATTAAGGCTATAATAGTATGTCCCTTATCCAAGGTTATTATCATCATCAAACTCTTCTATCAGGCACTCTTCAGGGTAATCATATATTGTCAGAACTATAAAAGAACATAGGATTGTAGATAGGGTTGAGAACTGGAAGAAATTCTAGAGATTATCTAGTCAAATATTCATATTTTACAGATGAGAAAACAGTTTATAAAGATTAAGTGATTTCTCTAAAATCCCATCATTAGTAAGTAGCAGAGTTGGAGGCAGCTGAATGGTTCAGTGAGTAGAAAGCCAAGCCTAGAAAAAGGAGGTCCTAGGTTCAAATCTGGCCTCAGACACTTCCTAGCTGGGCAAGTCAATTAATTCCCATTGCCTAGCCCTTACTGCTCTTCTGTCTTGGAACCAATAGGTAATATTGATTCTACAATGGAAGCTAAGGATTTTTTAAAAATTAGTAGCAGACCTAGAGACGGGAGGTCCTAGGTTCAAATCTGGCCTCAGACACTTCCCAGCTGTGTGACCCTGGGCAAGTCACTTGACCCCCATTGCCCAGCCCTTACCACTCTTCCACCTAGGAACCAATACACAGAAGTTAAGGGTTAAAAAAAAATTAGTAGCAGAGTCAATATTCTACTCTAGATTTTCTAATTCCCAATCTAGTACTATTTTCACTCTTCTAGTAAAACTCTTTCATTTTACAGATTAAGAAATAAGTACAAAGAGGAGAAAAAACTTGCCCAAGCTCAACCAAAAAGTTGGTGGCAGATTTTAAACTGGAACCTGGTATCTAAGTCCTTGTCTAGAACTTTAATACATAGTTACATCATGCTATCTCTTTAAGAACTATATAAGCTTCTGAAAGAAAGAAAGAAAGAAAGAAAGAAAGAAAGAAAGAAAGAAAGAAAGAAAGAAAGAAAGAAAGAAAGAAAGAAAGAAAGAAAAGGAAAGAAAAGAAAAGAAAGAAAAGGAAAGAAAGAAAGAAAAGAAAGAAAGGAAAGAAAGAAAGAAAGGAAAGAAAGAAAGGAAAGAAAGGAAAGAAAGAGAGAGAGAGAGAAAGATAGTGCAGAGGGCCCATGCCCTATAATTGGGAGACTTGAGGAATAACCTATGATTGGGAAACTTGGGGACACCTCAGAGTTGCCAACCCCAGACCAGCACAAAGACAGTACAGTGTGCACTCAGCCAGAGGAGCATGCCAAACTGCATGAATCTCTAGCCCCAATGTGATTCCAAAGAAAGTGAAATCGTTGCTGAGGAGACGGCCTAATTGTCCATGTCAACCCTGACATAGCAGCAGTAATGGCAGTAAGCACGACAAGCTAGCAGTGATTTGGATGCAGCAATTACTGCATCCTGCTGATCAGGGGGAATTGTCACCATTGCTATGGCAACGGCCCATGTCAGGGATGCTGGAGAAAGAGGAGGGGGAGAAGCCCATAGAGCAGCTGGTCCCAATGGAGTACAGCTCTGAAAATCAGCTTTCTTTTCCATCAGCCTGCCCAAGGAGGGATTCTCAGCTTGGGAGATGGAAGGGGAGGGTCAGGGAAGCTAGTATTCAGCATCTATGAAGCTATTCCCTAGTTCCTTAGTCTCCTGGACTTGGTCTCTCATGGTCTTGAAAGCAGGTCAATCATGGTTCTTCTCCCAATTCCCATGCTCTACTATTCAATAGAACACATCTATCTTGGACACAGAGGGGTGTGTGTGTGTGTGTATGTGTGTGTGTGTGTGTGTTTATCTTTGTACTTGTCCTTTGGGTTGGGATGGTTTGAGATGAAGTACATGTCAAAGCAAGTCTAAGCCTTGTAGTTATAAGGCCTGAATTCCCAACTCTAACTCTTAGTAGCTGTGTATCTTGGAACCCCTCATTTCTCCATATGTAAAATAATACTCCTGCTACTGGTTTTGAAGGTTACTATGGGAAAAAATGCTTTATAAGCCTTAAAGAGCTCTAGAGATGTCATAATTGCTTCCCAAGACAGGGAAATCATTCTCTTCAGTTACATTACTGGTGAAGAAAAGAGATTGATGGTAAATATCGTGCATATCCTGAGAGAATAAATAGGTACTACTTACATTGTCAATGTACTCATTTACTAGATAAGCAAGTATTGGACATCGACTATGTACGAAGGACTGTGCTAAGTGCTGAATGGAGATGAAAGATAAATAACATGGGTCCCTGTCCTTATGGGCATTAGATTCCACCTCCATATCTAAGACATGTACTCAAGTATGCAATACTATGTAATAATTCTACTCTCTGCATAATATCCATAAGGCAGATGGGGAGAGGTACCAGTACAATGAAGAATAAAGTTTCCAACTAAAGAGGTCTGAAAAAGGTAGCATTTGAACTGGGTTTCAAAAGTTGGGTAGGATTTCAACAGGTGGGGTTGGAGAAAATATTAAGAACATAGAGGGATATGGTATTAAGTAGTTATTTAGGGGACTTGGATCCCACACACTCTAGGGGTGGGACATTGGAATCAGAGTCACATGGCATGTCTGGTGCCTGGGCCCCCTGGTACCCCAAAGCCAACATGCCAGAGTCAGTGCAATGCCATCATGGAGGGAGGAGCTATGGATTTTTAAAGGTGGGGTGGGTGGAGAGCAGGCTCTTTAGTTCCACTCTGGAACTAACTCGCTCCCTGGGCTGCTTTCTCTCTTATCTTTTCTGTTAATCTCTGACAAGTCTGACAAGCTTCAGCAGGCTAAAATGGAGGACTGGATTTTTAGACTATCTTTCTCTCTGTGTACCAATAAGTGCTTATAAATCTAGTAATAAGCCTACAGATTAGTTTTTATTTATAACACATGTAAGTAAAGGCATGGAGGTGGGAAAATAATGAACTAATACAAGTGGTAGAGAATAATCTGGTCTAGCTAGAGCATAGAACTCAGTAAAGGAGAAGAGAGGAAGCCAAGGTTTTAAAGGCAAGGAGATGCCAGATTGTGAAAGATTGATGTGCCAGATGGAATGCTTGAGGAGTTTGGGCTTCATTCAGTAAATAATAGGCATCTCTTTCATCAAAAACTTCACAGCAAAATATATGTATCCATAGTCATCCAGAATCTAAGATTATAATATTTAAAGCTAGAAGAGAATTTAGTTTATATAGTCCCCTCTTCCATTTTTCAAAAGAGGAATCTGAACAGAAAGGTAAAGTGACTTGTCCAGATCAAACAGAAGCAGAGGAAGGATTCAATCCCAGGTCCTTTGACTTCAGAACTAGCACTCCCCCTCAAGAACATTGCCAAATGATTGAATTCTTCTTTAAAGTAGGTTGACAAGTTTTCACTGGTCACTTCTTATGAATCTAGCTAGATAACTGTGGAAGAAATAAGAAAAGGCATCTCCTTACCTTTCAGGGAATTTACAATCTGGATGGGGAGGGTGCCCAATTTAATCAAGTGCTAAACTGCAATACAAGACTCCAAGTGCCATTGAGAGAAAGGGCTATGGGCTGCCACTTTGGGCTGGAGTAGTTCAATTGATTAATCAATAAGCATTTACTAAGTGTTTACTATGTGTCAGGCACTGTGCTAAATGCTATACAGAGAAAGGCAAAAGATAGTCCCTGTTCTAAAGGAGCCCACAGTCTAGTAGTCTAATGAGGAAGACAACAAACAAACAAATATATGTGTGTGTACATAGAAAAACATACACACACACACACACAAAGGTATGGACAAGATATATAGGAAATAACTAATAGAAGGAAAGCACTAAAATTAAGTGGCATTGGGAAAGACGTGATGAAGAAGATAGGATTTTAGCAGGGTCCTGAAGGAAGCTAAGAGGCAGAAGCAAGAAGGAAGAACATTCCAGCCATTGAAGACAGTCAGAAAAATATGCAGGGAGACAAGAGATGGGGTGTCTTGTTCATGGAACAGCAGGGAGGTCAGAATCATTGGGGAAACTATTTGGAAGAGGTGAAATTAGAGGAGTTCTATGTCATGGATCGACTGCTATGAACTGGACATGATCCTAAAGACAAAACAGTAGCTCTGAGAGATCTCTCTCCAGATCCTAGGATACACAGGTACCCAACAGGGATCCATCCTCCTTACCTTTTGGATGTACCAATATATGGAGCCCTAAAAGAATATCCAGCATATCCCCAAAATCTCAGATCAGACTAAAAGGGAACATGTGACATTTTTAAATACTTTGAAACTACACTATCAGGAGAGGGTGAAGCTTCTAGACTTAGAGCAAAGCTAAAAAAAAAAAAGGTTTTTTAAGTCTTCACTTAACTCTAGACCCATGTTGGCAAACCTACGGCACACATGCCAGAGAGGGCACACAGAGCCCTCTTTGTGGGCACACATGCCATTGTGCCTGAGGGACTCAGGGCCAAGCTTCCCCATCTCCACCATGCCTGAGGACATTCCTCACTTCACCCACTCTTCTGCCCAATGGGAGCACTTCCAAGGCAGTGGCAGTGAGAGGGGCACTCAGTCTCTGGGGTGGGGCGGGGCATGGCATTCAGTCCCCAAAAGCTTTGCCATCACTGCTCTAGACCATTCTCAAGGCAACACAGCAGCCCTCTAGCTTTTCCTATAACTCCATTAGGAGCTCTCCAGGGTTCTGACCCTAATCTCCCATCCTATTTTTACAGGACCCCAGCTCTCCTAGACTTTGGCTGCCACAAATGTATCTCAATCATTCCTTTTCATGAGTTGTCAACATCCAGCATCTTATTCTGGCATAAAGAGATGCCTTTTTAGTCTTGGCTGTTTTTTTTTTTTCCTTCTTTCCCTGTAGACCTATTGCTCTACCTTTCCAGTAACCCTAAAGCTTCAGGACTTTCAAAAACCATAACCATCTATTCTTTGCCAAAAACAAAACAAAACAAAAGTAGAAATCAAACAAACAAGCAAAAATACCAACCACATTCTGGCCTATTCCAAATGGCAACTACTTTGCTTATGTTTTGGGGGGTCTAAAGTGTGAAATTCAATGCTGTGGATTGCTGACCCTGACCTTCTGAGTCTCCTAGTAATTAGAAGGATCTTGCCCAATCCAGTTGGGAGGGTCCTTCCTGATTTTTCCTATGAGTGGAACCACAGACTTCTATTTCACTGTGTTGACTACAATTTTCCCATAATGTCCAAGGTTTTTGTTCCAGCGTTATTTCTCTTCTTTCTAAGGGTTTTGTGTGGTAATCTGCTTTGTCCATGCCCTATTCCTTACTCTCTGGAGGGACAGCACTCATTCTACTATATTTTACCTTGAGGAAGGGAAGAATGTGTTCTATAAAGGGCAGATCTCAGACTCTTAACTCTCCTCCTATAAGGACACAAATCTTTAAATGGAAATTTTGACACTTAAGACAAGCATCATGGCCAGTGCAAGTGGTGCACTTGAGATAAAAGAATTAATATGTCCTCACATCACCTTTATAACTCGTTATATACAAAAATCATAGAAGTAGTTAAGACAAGTTCAGGTGAATGGTGAGAGGAAATTAGTTACTCTAGTGTTTAAGGCATATATTATTAACTATCCAGAACCACCTGGTAGGTCACATTTTTAGACTAAATTTTTATTGTTGTTAACTAGGTGCCAAGATCAATTATTTCTTGATTATGCATTTCTTTGGCATGAAAATGTAGAGATTTTAAAACTGAATACATTTTATATTTTTTTAAACCCTTACCTTCTGTCTCAGAATCAACACTGTGTATTGGTTCCAAAGCAGAAGAGTAGTAAGGGCTAGGCAATGGGGATAAAGTGATTTGTCTAGGGTCACACAGCTAGGAAATGTCTGAGGCCAGATTTGAACATAGGACCTCCTGTCTCTAGGCCTGGAATTGCATATATTTTAAAAATTGTTTTAAGTTTATGCATTCTCTGAATGTTGGTGCCCTCGGGCAAAGTTCTAATTACCCTATCTTAGTTATAACTCCATTTACAGTCATAGACCCTTATCTTGACTTGGAATTGGAAAGCTAAGAGGAAAGATGGACTTCCAAATCTTGATGTAGAGTCTTCCTTTATCACTCTTTTGATCTCTCCTATGACTTCTTCCTGCCAAGGTTGTTATTCAAACCTTTCCTCCCACTGATTTGAAGTTTTCTCAATGAGATGATGTGTTCCTTATCATCTCTCTAATACAAATTTCCCCCATCCTCTTTTTTATTTTCTCACCACCAACCAAAATTCATATGTCTTCTAAGATTAAACTAGAACTAATAAGGTTAATACCTTGGCCCTGACCTTTCAAGAAACAGCGAAGCTAGAGCTCTGAATTCCAAGGGAATTCATGCTAACGTATTGATGCTAAATAACTACTTAATGTAACAGCTCTAGAGAAGGATGGGTTGAACTTGGGTACAGGAATACCAGGATTCAAGTCCAGTCTCATACTATTTCTATGACAATGGAAAAGTCATTCCATCTCTCTAAGCCTTTGTTTCTTCCTCCTTAAATGAGAATAATAATACTTACAGTATTTACCTCAAAAGAGTTGTTGGTTGTTCTGAGGCTTATTCTAAAGTTTGAAGACATATTTGTTATTATTAATGCTTTTCTCATCTCAACTTAGTTGCATTTTTTTACTGAGATCTATACTCAAGGATAGGAGTTTAGTTGGGAAGATCAAGTATCTTTTTCAGAGAAATATTGGGGCTGTGGCATCTTTGGCTATCCTTCAAAATATATTATATTATGTGTGCTCTTACTATCCCTTTGATTTCTGTAGCTGTGGATTTGTATCAAGAAGTATCTCATTCCACCTTCCAACGATCTGGGTTTGCAGTAGCAAATTCTTAGGATGAGGAAGCATGATATTGTGGAAAGAAACTGATACTCAGGAAATCTGAGTTAAATTACAGTTTTCTTTGTAACGAGCCATATAATCTTTGGCAGATTACTTGACCTTCTAGGACTCAAGTCAATCCAATGCAATAAGCATTTATTAAGTGCTAACTACATACAATTCAAATTAATAAGCATTTTAAAGCATTTATTATGCACTAGATAGCATGATAATCATTGGGAAAATAGAGACAAAAAATTCATCTCCTGCCCTACAGGAACTTATCAGAGAAGACAATGTATAAATAAATAAGTATACGGTATTGTTCCTTTTATCCATTGACATTTTGGTTATTTAAAGAGGAAGAAAAATAACATTTTGGTAAGGAAAATTTATTTTAAAATTAGCTTTAGAAGAAACATAGCCTCTCAAATAAAATATTAAATAGAAATACAGACTGTTCTGATGATGTAAGAGAGAACTATTCCTCAGATAAATGTACTTTGAGGCTCTGCTTGGAAGCAGAGCAGTGGTTGAGGTAATAATGAATGATGTCTGCAGAACATTATGTTTTATAACCTCACTTGTCTATAACTGTTTTCAGAGTTTTAAAGGTTTCAGCTAAGAAATTATGAACCAAATAACAAGTAAGGGACTATGGAAAGACTATATAAGGTCTGGGGCAGCGAGTTGGCTCAATAGATAGAGAACCAAGCCTGAAAATGGAAAGTCCTGGGTTCAAATCTGACCTCAGACATTTCCTAGCTGTGTGACCCCATCCTCTCTTAAGGAATCACTTAATTCCCTTTGCCTAGTCCTTACCACTCTTTTGCCTTGAAGCCAATACTTTGTATCAATTCTAAGACAGTAGGTAAGGTTATTTTTTTGAATGTCATATAAGGATTGTTAGGGTTATAGCTGATAGAAAGATAATTAATTTGAATATCACAACATAAACCAGAAATGAGTTGATGCTTGTGAGGAAGGGCATTCTCAGAAGGTAATGAAAAAAGATGCCTAGAGAAAAAAGAATAAATAAACTGTCAGGAGCTGAAGTGACAGAAAGTCTTTGTAGCTATTTTCATGAGAGTACTGTTGATTGGAAGAGAGATGCTGCTTTGCTGAGAGCTTTTTTACTTATTGGAAAGGAGCTGGATCCTGTAGCTCTACAGAGAGCTACCTGGGTTTACTGCTCACTAGTGCCATCTACAGTGTGAGAAAGGGGAGAACTGGTGGGGAAGAAGGGATTGCCTTCTAATGTCCTCTCTAGTTCGAGGAGGAAAAGAACAGAGATGAGTGGCTTTGTATCCCATTTCTTGTAAGAAGTTTGATTTTGCTTAGAAATAACTGGAAGACCATGCTATTTGAATAACCAGCTAGGGAAAGAATGTATGACTCATCATATATACAGTTTGAGAGGGAAAGACATTTTTTGGCTTAAAGCAACTGTTTATCACTTAAAAAGCCTAACACTTTCAGCACCCTGCCAAAGGTGGCTATATGTTAAAAGTTTGCCATCACTAATCCAAGTATAGAAGAGAAATAGCTTTACACAATAGGAGAGTTGTGAGAACCAAAAGGGAACTGGCTAACAGGAGAAGGGTTTGTCCTAGATTGCAACATATGGTGTAGAATATTTTCTAAGGAGACCTAGGTTATCAAGACCTACTATGGAGAGACATGAGTTGTCCAAGGAACATGAGGGGACTACATGAGTAGTCCCTGTAAGTTTCCTGTAAGCGTGTCAACTCTTCTCACAAATATCGTATGAATTGGTGGAAGAATGCGACCTAGATTTACAAATGGATCTACATATTTTGATTATTCCTGCTTTTGCTTTCTATTGAGCAAATGGTAGGATTATTTCTGTTTTTGTCTTATCTCTAAATAAATGTTTCATGTTTAAGAGTCAATAATGTCAAGGTAAAACCAAGATGGAAGAAAAGAATTAAGAAATCACCTAAACTCTCTCAAATTTCCCTCCAAGCAACTTCAGAATAATGCCTCAAACCAAATTCTGGAGCAGCAAAGCCAACAAAAAATCAAGAGGAAACAATTTTCCATGATAAGACAACTTAGGAGGTCAGCAGGAAAGGTCTGTCACATTGGGGTATTGTGCACAATAGAACTTGGAGTCTACAACAGCAGCAGCAACTTGGGGAACTCTCAGCCCACAGATGGAAAAGTGGGAGGCGGGGGTCGGATAGCTGGTCACCAGCATGAAAAAACTGAAGCTTGGGACAGGGTCCACTATGCTTCAAGTGCAAAGTCCAACTTTACCATAAAGTCAAGAAACAGACCAGGGAAATAAGTAAACAACAACAACAACAAAACATAAAAAAACCTGACCATAAAAAGTTATCATGGAGAGAGGGAAGAACAAGACATAAACTAATAAGAAAATAATGATGCCTTTGAAGCTACAAGCTTCAAAGAAAAAAATGTGAGCTGGAAACAAACCCAACAAGAATCCCTAGAAGAGCTAAAAAATATTTTTAAAATCTAGTAAGAGAGGTCAAGCGAAAATTAAAAAAAGAAAGGAGAGTGATGAAAGAAATTAGGAAGAGAAAGCCAAAAGCTTGGTAAAAGAATCACATAAAAAATGAAGAAAATAACACCTTAAAAAAGAATTGGCTAAATGATTCTTTTAAAAAGTAAAAAATTGGGGACAGCTGGGTAGCTCAGTGGATTGAGAGTAAGACCTAAAGACAGGAGGTCGTAGGTTCAAATCCAGCCTCAGACACTTCCCAGCTGTGTGACCCTGGGCAAGTCACTTGACCCCCATTGCTCACCCTTACCACTCTTCCACCAAGGAGCCAATACACAGAAGTTAAGGGCTAAAAAAAATAAACAAACAAATAAATAAATAAATAAATAAAAAGTAAAAAATTCACTGAAGAGAAAAACTCTTAAAAACAGAAGTATGAAAATTCACTGAAGAAAAGAACTCATTAAAACGTAAAATTGGGCAAATGGGAAAAGAGGTATAAAAGCTTACTGAAGAAAATAACTTCTTAAGAATTAGATTTGGAAAACTGGAAGCTAATGACTCTATGACACATCAAGAAACAATCAAAGTCTAAAGAATGGGGGGGTGGGGAGGTGGAACAGAAGAAAATGTGAAATATCTCATTGGAAAAAATTGACCTAGAAAGAGGATCAAAGAGAAGTGACTCAAGAATTATTGGACTACTTGAAATTCATCATCAAAAAAAAAAGACTAGACATCTTTCAAGAGATTATGAAGGAAAACTTCTCTGATATCCTAGAACCAGAGGGTAAAATGCAAATTAAAAGAATCTACAAATTACCTTCTCAAAGAGATCCCAAAACAGAAACTCCCTAGAAAGTTATAACCAAATCCTAGAGCTCTGAGATCAAGGAGAAAATGCTCTGAGCAGCCAGAAAGAAACAATTCAAATATTTTGAAGTCAGTCAGGATCACATAAGATTTAGCAGCTTCAAAGTAAAAAAAAAAAAAAAAAAACAGGTAAAAAGTTTGGAATAATATTTAAAAGACAAAGGAACTAGGATTACAACCAAAAATAACCTACCCAGCAAAACAGCATAATCTTTCAGGGGAAAAAATGAATTCTTAATGGAATAGAGGACTTTCAAGCATTCACAGTGAAAAGGCCAAAGATGAATGGAAAATTTGACTTTCAAGTGCAAGACCCAAGAGAAGCATTAAAAGTTAAACATGAAAGAGAAATCATAAGGAATTCAATAAGGTTAAACTTTTTATATTCCTATCTGGGAATATGATACTTATAATTCCCAAGGACTTATTATTATTGTTCATCCTACATTTTCAAAGAGGACCAAGATATCCAAAAGTGATACTTGCACATGAATTGGATTTAAGTAAGGCAAAATTGCACAAAGTTGTCAGTTTCATTTTCTTTTCCAGAGTCATTAGAGTCAGTGATAAGACAAGAATCAAGATGACTGATAATGACCCAGAATGCAATGGATGACCACGGCATCTTTGATGCTTGATCAAATTTTACATACTCCATAGTGCCTGCTGCAGCCTCATTCATGGTCATTGGAACAAATTGTTCTCATCTACCTATTCTGCCAGGGGAAATTTTTAAATGCTTGGGGTAGACATTCCTCTAACTCACTGACCTGGTTTAGCCCATCTGCTGAGATGGTTTTACTGGGGTATGGTCACTGTGCATGTGACAACTTCTTGAAGCCATGGGAGTTGGATGATAGGTAGACACAAAAGGTGGATTAAGTAACCCTGAAAAAAGCATAGCAAATCCTCACACCAGAAGGTTCTAGTCTTCCCCACAAATCCTATCTACCTCATTCTTCAATATAACAATTAGGCAAAGGGTGAGTGAAGCTCAACTCAGCAACAGCCCAGATCCAATGAATTATCTTCCACTTATCCATATTAAAGTACCAAAGAGTTCACTGAGGATTCAGGCCAAGTGTATTCCCCATACTTCATCTAAGAGAAATATTTAATGAAATTAATGAAAATATATTGGGGGGGGGGAGTCAATAGTGTCATGGTGACTGATTTTGTATAAATGAGAATAATACCAGTGAGTGCTCATTAAATGAGTGGTAATTAGTAGGAACATACCCATTCCTTCCACCTACCACACCCACATGCACATATCAAGGTTAACTCTAACTATGGACACCCCTCTAGGAACACCACCCTGATCTGACAAACTGAGTACAGGTAGAATGAGCTAGCCAGCCCCATTCCAATAAGAGAGAGCCTAGGAAGTTAGTTGATACTATATTCAGGTGATACTGTTCTCATGAGTGGATCCAGAATCATGTCCAAACTACATAAATATAAACAAAACAAATAAAATATAATGGGAAGTAGTATAAAAAAAAGCTTCATGTAAGAAGAAATATTTAAATTAATCTTTAAAGGAAATTGGTGATTCTATAAGGAGAAGTTGAGGAAGAAATATACTCCAGGCAGAAGAAACAATGTATGTAAAGGCAGAAATGAAAGATGAAAAGTCAAATATGAGGAATAATAAGAAGGCACTATGAGGCACTAGGGGAGTAAAAAAAAAATTTTAAGAGTTGTGACCCAGTTTTCTCTTTTGAAAAACAAGAGAGTCAGACTAGACTATCTCAAAGCATCTTTTTCTAGGAAAATATTTCAATAATATCCATAGGAAACAATATATGATAGAAAGAATATAGGAAAAATAATCAGGAGATTCTATGTCCTAGCCATACCTTTACCACCAATTATTTATGTAACTCTTAGAATTTTACTTTCCGTATTTATAAGAGAGTAATTATACCTGCTTTTTCTACTTCTAAGGGTATCATAAAGTTGAAATGAGATGGGAAAACACTTTTTACATACATAAATATGAAGAATTAATATTATTAAATGATTGCCATTGTCTTACTCTGAACTACTCTTATACTGAGCAGATCTAAAAATGGTAGGTTTATTTTAAAAATTTGTTGTGCTTGGGCTTTTTTTTCCAAAGGAAATCTTCATTTCCTACCACTGTACAGGTGAATTAACCTTTAGAAGGCATCTGGAAATTACAGTGCTCCAAAAGAGTAATTTGTGACTTTTCTTGATCATTTGCTTGTCTTTGTACTACTTTTGCTTTGGAGTTTTCTGGTATTTATGGACTAATTAGATTGACAGCGAGAAATATTTAGATAGGAAATCACCAAATATCACATCATTAAGCCATTTGACACTGGAATGTACCCTACAAAATTAACAGAGAAAGGCCAGCCCCAGTGCCCAGATTTCATCTGTTCAAAGTAATAATAAAGACATCAGGAGGGAAATCAGTCAGGCCCATATATTATTGGTGTGCACTTAGGCTGGACAGATAGGATAATGGATGTGGCACACACCAGATGTTTTGCTTCCTGAAAAATAGATATGTTAGGAAAGTTCCAGAGGGCTTGTCAATAGCCCCTTCATTACCCCATCAGACTGAATGTATCTATTGGAAATTAGCATTTCACTTACTTGGAACTTTTCATCTCAGTGTACCCTATAGCCTTGGAAATTCTGATGGCTCAACTCTGGGGTTATTCAAGTGTCTATTATTTTGTCACAGGTAGTGAACTCCTTGTTTGACAATACCATCCACTAGCAAAAATCATCTATATATGACTTAGTAATTAAAAAACCCTAAGGAGCTAACCATCCGATTCATATGCAGTAGTTTGGAAAACTTTTGTTCAAAGGAGATCACTCAGTTGATTCTGTATCCCACCCCTCCTAAGTTGGAAATGATCTTCCTTTCACCTGATATCATAGAACTTAAATTCCTCTTATATACACATCATGATTTAGCTAACATTATAATTATCTGGGTATTTGTCTTCTCTCATGACTATTGACGAGTCACTTAAACTGACTCTCAGTTTCCTCACCTGTAAAACCTTGATAATAACAGTTGTATCTTCTTACATGGTTATTATAAGACTCAAATGAGATAATATTTATAAGTGCTTCACACACCTAAAAATGCTTTATAAGATGTTGATCATATTCCCTCTCCCTCTACTCTAGGAACTTGGCCCTTATGCCATTCCCTCTCTTCCTCTCATCTTTAATCTCTCCTTTTCCACTGACTCTTTCCTAACTATCTACATATATGCCTAGGTCTTCCTCTTTCTTAAAAAATGAAAACAAACTTCATTTGATCCTGCAATCTCCTCAAACTATTATCTTATATTGTCTTCTTCCCTTCGGTGGCAAACTCCTAAAAAATGACTCATTTACTTTCATTGTCTCCATTTTCTTACCTCCCACTCACTTCTCAATTCCTCTACATCTGCTTGCCAGCCTCACTATTTGAGTGTAAATATTCTCTCCAAGGTTATTGATGACCTCTGAATTCCTAAATCCAGTGACCTTTTTATTCTATATTCTTCTTCACCTTCTTGTATCAATAAACACCCTCAGTCATCTCCTTATCCTGTATACTATCTCTTTCTTTACATCAATGATACTGGTCTTTCTTGTTTCTCCTACCTATCTGACCACTCCTTCTTAGTCTGCTTTGCTGGGTTATCCTCACCTTGATACTAAGTATAGCAGTCCTTCAGAGTCTGTTCTTCTCTACTCTCCATACTTGGATGATCCAAGATCATCCCTTAGTGATCTCATTAGTTTTCAAGGATTCAATTATCATATCTATGTAGATAAGTTCCAAATCTATATACCTATCCTCAAACTCTCTTAGCTCCGGTTTTATAATACCAATTAAAGACTGGGCATCTCCCCATGTCCTCTAGTAAGCATCTTATACTCAATATATAAGAACCAGAACTCATTACTTTTCCTTCAAAACATTTCCCTTCTCCAAATTTCCCCATTTCTTCTGGTGGTACCTCACTTCTTCCAGTCATTCAGATTTATAGACTTAGTCTTCCTTGCATCCTCCTTTTTCCTCAAACCTCGATGGCTCTAATTAGTTGCCAAGTCTCTTCAATTCTATCTCCATAATATCTGTCAAATATTTTACTTTCTTTCCACTGGCATAATCTCCACCCTAGTTTAAACTCTCTTAGTTTTTTACCTGAATTATGGCAATAACCTTCCAATTGGTCTCCCTTTCTCAACTCAATACTCACTCCAATCAAACCTCCACACAGCTGCCAGAGTGATTTTCCTAAAGAACAGGTCTAATTATATCATCCCCTACTCAATACATTTCAGTCACTCTCTATTTCTTCTAGGATCACATATAAATTCTTCGCCGATAAAGCTTGTCACAAAATGGTCCTTTCCTATCCTTCTAGTCTTCTCACATAATATTCCCCTCCCTAGAGTCTAATAGTTCAACCATATAGGTCTACTTGTTCTTCACACACAATATACTTCTCTCTCTTCTCAGAAAGTGCCCCACCTCTGCCTTTTAGAATGCCTGGCTTCCTTGAAGCCTTAGCTTGAGCACCACCACTCTCATTAGGCTTCATGATGCACTTATTCATGAGAGGTTCAAAAGAGAAATGAGAATCACAAGGGAAGAATTTATGGCATCTTCTAGCCCTCCCAGCTGCTAGTGCCATCCCTTCTAAAATCAACTTTTGTCTACTTTTTACATATCTTATCATATACTTGGATATGTTCTCTTTCCCATTAGAATGTAAGCTCCTTGTGGGCAGAGATTGCTTTCCCTTTTATCTTTGTGTCTCTAGCACTTAGCATAATATCCAGCACATAGTAAGAGCTTCATAAGTGCTTGTTAGTCTACTGATTAAAAGAGGAGCATTTGGAAGATTTTGCCATTTATAAGAAATCCCTCTTCAATTTGGACTCTGTATGAGGACTTATCTATGCAACTAGTATATCTTTTCCTGTTTATGCCTCCTTTGATATTAATGATCAGAAAATCATTGAAGAGCATTATCTGGGGTGGTTCAATGACTTGAAAGCCAGGCCTAGAGATAGGAGGTCTTGGATTCAAATCTGGTCTCAGACACTACTTAGCTGTGTGACCCTGGGCAAGTCACTTAGCCCCCATTGCCTTGCCCTTATCACTCTTTTGCCTTAGAACCATTATACAATATTGATTCTAAGATGAAAGGTAAGGGTTTAAAAAAGAAAAAAGAAAAGCATTATCTTTCTTTTGGGTCATATGAACAAGATGGAGGACTAGACTAGACATTTTTTTTGATTCCCCATGACCCCTCAAATCTCTCCAAAACAGAAATTATGCACTAAAGATAAAGCAAATTCATTTATCCCCATGGTCTAGGGCACCCAGAATTCAAAAGAAGGTTAAAACATGAACTGATGCCTACTTTGAGGTCCTTCAATACTCCCTCTCCCACTTCCCATGCAACTTGCAGCAAGATTATACCAGATGGCCCAAAGACCCTATCTATAAGCTTGCAACAACCTCTCCCAACCCCTTCCAGTACTGTGGAGACTTCAGCTCCAGGCTATGAAAGTTTTCTGGGGCTATGTCTGAGCTGTGGCAGCCCTTCTAAAATAGAAGCTTGCTGGGGTTTATAATAAATAAGCAAATAAGCAACTCTTCTAGCTAGATGTTTCCTTGGGGCCTCGACAGCCAGTGCCATCATGGACAACCCTATAGCACCTACACTGAAAATATCTGAATTACTATTGCTAGGGCAGAGAACCAAGGACCAGAAGAATGGAACTGGCACCATGTTCAGGGAAGTTGAAGTTGGGGTTCTAGACAGCACTCCACTAAGTGTAAAGGAAAGAGCTCAGCATGCAGCTATAGCTAATTTGGTCTACCCAAAAGTTATTTGGAGCAGAGCCCTAGGCTGCTGTGAATTGTAAAACATAGAAGAGTGTTGAAATGCTTTCAGATCTATTCCCCAAGGAAATCACTATTAGGGAGGAGACAGTCAGAAAGTGAACAATAGGGGGAAATAAAAAAGGGAGAGGGAGATTGAAATTACTAAAGCTCTCTAGGAGAAGAAAATTTAAAGACCTTGAACATACACAAATAAATCAACAGGAAAAACATCAACAACAGAAGAATTTTGACCTCTAGATCTAGGAAACAAGTACAGGCTTTTATAAATAAATCCAAAATAAAAGAAGATAATTGAACCCTTGATAAGTCAGAGGACCCTGTGGAATATGAGGAGAACATGGTACCACAATACAGAATTCATGAGAGGTTCAAAAGATAAATGAAAATCATGAGGGCAAAATTTATGGCCTGTGCAGCCAAAATAATGGGAGAGGGGGGGACTGGAATCTTTGATGAAAGAAAAGGAATAACAGATTGGTAATGTAAATTTACAGATATTAAAGGACAATCAAGAAGAAAAGCAAAAAACAATAACATTAAAAGAAAATGTGCTTACTATGCAAGCAAAGCATATTTATCTCAAAGTCAAGATGCATAGAAATAACCTAAGGATCATAAATTTCCCAGAAGAACATGTCAGGATGAAAAATCTGAATTCTATAATGCAAGAAATGATACAAGAGAACTGTCTAAAACTTCTGAACACAGATAACAAAATCACAAAAAGAATTCATAGATTACCTCGAAAAGCATTATCTTTGTTGTGTCTATCAAAAAAATCTTGCTATTAATACACAAAGATTAGATAATTAGAAGAGATCATTTAAATATGCATTTTGTTCTACCAAACTGGATACCTTTTATGATAAAAAAAAACAATAACCACAATAGGATCCTGTCATATCTTTTCATCAATTGTGTGATATTAAAATGGTGATATATGGTAGGATATAGATTGAAACATACTGTTCTTCACTTTATTTCCTCCACAGATTTTTCTCTAGTGTAAGCAATATGTGTCTTTTTTTGAAATATGAGGAACAGGGAAATATGTGTCATATGATAATATACATGCAACCTATAAAATATTACCTGATTTCTTGAAGAGGGGATAGGGTGGGAGAAAGGGGTGGGGGGAGAGAATACAACACAGATTTTTGGACATAGCTAATGTGAGATTTTGTTTTTCTTAGATAAGTATACTTATTTAATTTATTACATATGTGTAACAAATTATATGTATTATGTCATCATGGTATATATTATATATATATATTTTTTAAAATAAAAATAAATGGTAACAAAAAAGTATGCCTATTCCTTTGTTGTATTTTTCCAAAGGCATCCTCTGTGCATGTGCAAATTATCCTTAAAAATATTTTGTAGAAATGAAAAGGTAGGCAGATAGGTTGTTTATTATACCTCCTCAATTTCCTTTCTCAGGAACAAATATATTGATGATTTTTCCTAATCCTTTCATATCTTCCCTTCTTTCAGATATTTTGAGGATAAATCTCTTAAATAACCTCAGAATTATGTACCCTCCCACATAGACCTTCACTATGGAGATTTGATCTGGTCTAGCAATTTATCCCACCTATGTTTTCTGTACTACCATTTCTATATTAAGAACATTAGAGAGACTATGGCAGGGTTTGAATTTCATGGCTCCTCTTTGATTCATTCTCATTGACGAAGAAAAGAATTTGTTTTGGAAATCTCTTCAGATTTTTTCCTATTTTTTGTTGATTCGTTGTTCTTCCCATTTTATCCTTAAATGTTTTGGGGGAATGATATGGCTTAACTGGGTCTCCTGCTCAGTTTTCTTTAAACTTGTTTTTATTTATACTGTTTCTTGTTCTTGATGAGACAATACTGTTCATGATCATCCAATGTTCTCCTCTGAATGGGAATTTAGGAGCTTACAATCTAATGGGGGATATAACTAGGAAACAAAAAATGTACAAAGAAGTTATGTAAAGCAAAAGAGAAGATAATTAAAAGAGGGAAAGTACTAGAATTAAGAGGGGTTGGAAAATACTTCCTGTAGAAGATGAGACTTTAATTTGGACTTGAAGGAAGCTAGGGAAGCCAGTAGGTGGAGATAATGACAGAGAACATGTCAAAGGACCAGATACTCCCTTCCATCACCTCTAGATCTAGTAAACAAGTTCAGGCTTTTATGAATAAAGCCTGCAAAATAAAAGAAGGTAATCAACACTTGATGAGACAGAGGATCCTGTGGAATATGAAGATAACATGGTACCACCCCCCCAAAACAGAGATTCTGGAGTATCACCCACCAAAGTTGAACTTCACCCATTTTCTCACCTTCCTTTGCCATATCTATATTAATCTTCCAAATGAACTGCTCCAATCAGGTGACTATCCTGCTGAAAACCCTTCAGTGAAGGGTTTAGTTAGAACATTCCATGTTCTAAAGCCTTTTCCATGTCTGATACTATGTTCTAAGGACTATTCTAGCTGTCACATTCTCTGATCTAAGATCCCTTTTAGCTTTAGCAATTTATGATTCAATATGGAATCCAGAAGTAAAGGAAAAATCCAACTAAAAAGGCAATTATGGTGGTATTAAGGAAGATGGTAGAGAAAAGGAGAGGATTGCAGAAACTGGCTTTTTATTCCATAGGAGACAACAATCATTTTACTCAGTTTCACTTGCTATCTATAATAGCAACTAACAGTTATACAGGTGTCCCAAGCAATTTAATATTTAAACCATTAAAGCTTTAAAGTTTTCTAAGGCTTTGAAGGGGACACCCTGTAGAGCACATTAAAGTTTGCAGAGCATTTTGTAGACACTGTCTCATTTAGATCATTACAACAACCTATACTCATCATCATGCCCATTTTATAGATGTGGAAATGAAAGTTAAGGGATTGGTCACAAAGCGAGGTATTAGAGACAAAATTCAAATTCTCCTTGACTCCAAGCCCAGTTGCTGAGCCACTCACTACATCACACCTCCTCTCTGACACCAAATAATTAAACCAGGAAAGGGAAAATAAAGCCCCTGGTTATGTTTTTCTCTGAATCTCTTTAGAGAACCAGCACCATTAGTATTAGTCTTTGGCTTACTAGAGAATTTCTGATTTTCCAGATTGCAGATCAGAATGATTTGGGCTAGAGAGTTTTTGTGCTCCTATTACAGTGTTTAATGTATGCACCTAATCATTTGGACTTTTTCCTGGGTAGATGAACAATAGAAAGGTAGGCACCATCTTCGTTCTGCCTCAACTTAGAGGAACACAATACATTGCCCTCTCCAACCAGAAGCAGCTAACTTCAACCTTTATCCTGACTAGAGAGACGCATGATGACAACCTTGCTGGAAAGTTTCAGATTCATGGAGCTGAAATCTGGGACCCTCCAAGAATCAGCATCGTGTCTTAAAGGTCCCCAGGGAGAGACCTATAATTACTTGGGTTAGATTGAATGCTTCTGGGGGGGAAAGAAAGAAAGGGGGGAGGGGAGAGACAATTAGCAATGTTTTCCAGTCAGTAGGTATTTCTCTGAAAAGGAGACCTCCAGCCCAGAGACGCTGTAATTAGGACTTTTTGTAATAACAGGTTCGGTATCTCCAGCTCCCTGTCAGAAAGAAAAATCCATCTTATCAATAATTGTAGGTTTGGGTGTCTCTGAAATTCTCTAAGTGTTGCTCCTTTCCGCTAGGCCATACCTTTGCGGGGAGAACTGGCAGAGATTTTCACAGGAGGGAATGTTTGTGTCTCTGGTGTGGGAAGAGAAAGAAAAGAAAGGGATGAGGGGAGGATGGAAGAAGTGGTAAAGAGAGGGAAATGATTTGCCACTTTATAGGAAACAGTCTTTGAGGTGAGGCCAACCACAAGGATTGAAGCAGCTCTTGGGAAGGGGAGAAATGGGCAGAAAGTCCCTGCTCCCCGGGTGCCTCAGCTGTGATGAACAAGAGCAAGGTCCAATGGAAATGGCATTGACTCTGGAGTCAGAGGACCTGGATTCACATCCTATCTCTTGCTTATTACCTGTGTAATCACAGGCAAGTCATTTTACTTCTGTTAGTCTCAGCTTCCTCATCTATAAAATGAGAGGACTGAAGTAGCTAGAATTGGAGATTCTACTCCCATGTCTCATCTCCCAATGGGCCATCACCAGAAACTAGCTGTCTTCCTGGGGTTAGATCCTCTCCCATCTCAGCTTCTGTTGGCTCTGCTCACAATATACATTTCCAAAGCTATACCCAAGAGTACCTACCATGTGGAACTTTAAATATGATGGGACTTTAAGAACAAGGGCACAAATAAGAAAGTAAAAGACATTTTACAGATATGGTCATCTCATTGATGTGGGGGTCCATTCAGATCTTCTCATCCTCCTTTTCTATTTCTTCCCATAAATTCTCTAAAAGGGATCTACCCTGTCCTTCTTTTAGCTCTGGCTTCTAGCTTGTTTTTGTTTTTTTTTTTGGTTTGAATTTGTGATGTCATTGACATAGAGCACATCCAGTGAGGAAACTCTTACCAATGAATGTTAACAACAGTCCTATTTCATTGTTTATTGCCTTGCCAGAGGACATTGGGAGGCTAAATAACTTGCCCAGGGCCACACAGTCAATAGGTTAAAAACAGATTTGAACCCAAGTCTTCCTGTTTCAAGACCCTATTCTTTAGCCATTCTACTGTGTTTCCTTTCTTTTGAACTCTTTTTATTTTTAAATGTTTTTAGATTGCATTTCCTTAACTTACTTAGTCTATAAGTATATGGGCTACTCACAGCCAGAACCCACTTCTGATATGCATGAGAGCTCTGACCTGTTCTATTTCAGACCTGCACATGTTTATCCCTCCTTAGGAAATTTTCTGCCTGACCTCCTCAGTGTGGGAAGGAGAGGGAGGGTTTGCCATATTAATGCTCATCTCAGTGTGGACACCCTAAGTTCTGACCTACTGCAGTTCAGACCTCCCAAGCTCAAGAAATAGGAAACACAATGGAAAGAGCCCTGGGATTGGAGTCAAGAAAACCTGAGTTCTATTCTTGCCTCAGGTATTTTCTAGCTGTGTGACTTTAGGCACTCCTCTGATTACCTCAATTTCCTTACCTATAAAATAGATATTAACTACCAGGGCTACTATGAAGATAAAATGGGACAGTGCCATCTGCATAGTAGACAATTAATAAATATTTGTTTGCTTCTTTCTTCCTTCCTTCCTTCTTTTCTTCCTTATTTCTTCCATTCTTCCTTTCCTTCATCCCTCCTTCTTTCCTTACTTCTTTTCTTTCTCCTTCCCATCTTCTTTTTCTTCCTTTTCCCCTCTATTCTTCCCTTTCTTCATATCTCCTTGTCTCCTTCTTCCTTTTTTCTTTCATTTTGCTTTCCTTCCTCTCTTTCTCTGTCTCTCTCTCTGTCTCTGTGTCTGTGTCTGTCTGTCTGTCTGTCTCTCCCTAATGGACCTCCTGAAAGGATCTCAGGAAGCTTCAGAGGTGCTTTGACCACTTTGAGAACTGATGTGCTAGATAATGCCATGACCATATTCCTACCCATCAATCATCACTACCACCACCACTAGATGTGAATAATTGAGTCAGAAGATCAGTCAGGAAAAACATAATCCAGAATCTGCCTTCATGGCTCAAGCAGGTGTCTTCCTGGTTTTATGTTACATAAAAGAGACCATCTAGGCCTTTGCAAGCTACTATAGGCCACGAGTAATTAATTGATAAAACTAATTCATAGAGTCAGGTCCTTAACTAGCCTACATGTCTATTGCTAGTGAATTCCATGTAAACTAAAACACAATCTGCTATAAAGTTATTTGTAGGCAGTTCCAAGGCAAAAAACAAACAAACAAACAAAAAAAAAAAACACTAGCATTTGTGACTGTAGAGGCCCTTCATGTATAAAGACCAGATAGCAGATCAGGAGTGTAGTGACCATACTTCCCCACAGAGCACATAACTTTGGAAGCACTGAAAAACTATAGCTCTGAACTACCTATGAAAACATCAGTGCAGAAAAATACTTAGCCTTTGGACCATTGCTCCCCACTTCCAGCAGAACAGAGCCAACTTTAACTTAAAGTTTAAAGTCAAGAAATAGGACAGAAAAAATGAATAAATGACAAAAAAGGAACCTGATTGCAAAAATTACTATGGTGACAGGGAAGATTAAGAAACAAACTCAGGAGAAGAAAACAGCTATAAAAAAAAGATTTTAAAAACACCCAACAAGAATCCCTGAAAGAGTTAAAGAAAGAAATAAGAGTGATAAAAGAAGAATTGGGGGAAAAAGGAGAATGATGCAAGAAAATTATGAAAAGAGAATTGCTTAATAAAAGAGTCTCCATCCTACCAAAAAAAATACTGAAGAAAATAACACCTTTAAAAATTGGTCAAATGGTTTTTTGAAAAAGAAAAAAGCATAAGTTTTCACTAAAGAAAAGAACTTTTTTAAAAGCAGAATTTACCAAATGGAAAAAGAGGTACAAAAGCTCCCTGAAGAAAATATATTTTTAAAAATCAGAATTAGGCAACTGGAAGTTAATGACTCCATGAGAGAGTAAGAAACAATCAAAATCAAAAGAATGAAAATTAGAAGAAATTGTAAAATATCAGAAAAACAACTTACCTAGAAAACTGATCAAGAAGAGATAATTTAAGAATTATTAGACTAAAAGTTATGACTTTAAAAAAAAGACCAAGACAATATATTTCAAGAAATTATATAGGAAAACTGTTCCAGTATCTTAGATCCAAAGAGTAAAATAGAAATTGAAAAAATCCACTAATCATCTCCTGAAAGAGATCCCAAAACAAAAACTTCCAGGAATATTATAGCTAAATTAAAGAGCTCCCAAGGCAAGAAGAAAATATTACAAGCAGCCAGAAAGAAACCTTTCAAATATCATAGAGATATGGTCAAGATCACAGTTTCCACATTAAAAGAGCAGAGGAAATAGAATATAATACTAAAGAAGGCAAAGAAGTTAGGATTACGACCAAGAATTATCTACCCAGCAAAACTGAATATAATTGTTTGGGGGGGAGAGGTAGGAAGAAATGGATATTTAATGAAACAGGTGAATTTCAGGTATTCCTGATGAAAAAGATCAGAGCCAAATTAGAAAATTTAACATTCAAATATCAGACTCAAGGTAAGTATAAAAATGTAAATATGAAAGAGAAATCATCAGGGTCCTAATAAGATTAACTGCTTACATTCTTTTGTAGGAAGATAATATATACAACTTTAAAACATTGTCATTATTAGCACAGTTAAAAAAGACTACATACTTAGAGAATCTTAAGGATTCAACTAAAAGACTAGTTGAAATAATTAACAACTTTAGTAAAGTTGCAGCATGTAAAATAGACTCATATAAATCATCAACATCAGCCTGACTATAAGAGATTAAAAAAAAAAAGAAATTACATTTAAATGAACTATAGATAATATAAAACATTTGGTTGTCTATCTACCAAGACAAACTCAGGAATTATATGAACACAATTACAAAACACTTTTAACACAAATAAAATCAGATCTAAACATATGGGAAAATATTAATTATTCATGAGTTAGCTGAACCAATATGATAAATGTGACAATTCTACCTAAACTAATATACTTATTCAGTGCCATAGCAATTGAATTGCCCAAAAATTATTATAGAACTGGGCAAAACAATAAGAAAATCCATTTGGAAGAATAAAAGATTAAGAATATCAAGGGAATAACAAAAACAAAATACAAAAGTGGTTTAGGAGTACCAGATCCCAAATTATATTACAAAGCTGTAATCATCACAACACTCTGGTGCTGCCTAAGAAATGGAGTGGAGAAGCTACATAGTATATAGTAGTAAATGGCCATAGTTATTTAGTGTTCATTAAACCCCAAAATCCAAGCTTTTGGGACAAGAAATCACTATTTGACAAAAACTGCTAGGAAAACTGGAAAAAAGTATGGCAGAGACTGAGTATAGTCCAGACATTTCTTACTGTTTACCTTGATAAGGATAAAAAATGGATACATAATTCAGAATAATGGTTGCTACCATAAACAAATTAGGGGAGCATAGAAGAGTTTCCCTGCCAAATATATGAATAAAGAAAGAATTTATGTCCAAACAAGAGACCAAGAAGATTATAGGATATAAAATGGATAATTTTGATTATATTAAATTAAAAAGGTTTCATACAAACAAAACAAATGCAACCAAGATTAGAAGGAAAAAAAATAACTGAGAAAAAATCTTTATAGCAAGTATCTCTGATAAAGGCCTTATTTTTTAAATATATAGAGAACTGAGTGAAATTAATAACAATACAAATCATTTCCCAATTGATAAATCGCCAAAGGAGATGAAGAAGCAATTTTCAAATAATGAAATCAAGGCTATTTATTGTCACATGAAAAAAATGCTCTAAATCATTCTTGATTAGAGAAATATAAACTTAACCAACTCTGAGGTACCCTCTTATTCCTACCAGAGTGGCTAATATGACAAAAATTGAAAATAATAAATACTGGAAAGGATGTGAAAAAAATTAGGATGGTAATATCCTGTTAGTGGAGTTGTGAACTGATCTAATCATTCTGGAGAGCAATTTGGAACTATTCTTAAAGAGCTTTAATACTGTGCATACCTTTTGATACAGCAGTATCACTCCTAGACCTATAACCCAAAAAGATTTTAAAAGGGAGCTGGAGAGGACCCATTTGTCCCAAAATATTTATTGCAGCTCTTTCTGTGGTGGCAAAGAGTTGAAGTTGAGGGAATGTCCATTAATTGGGAAATGGCTGAACAAGTTGTGATATATGATTGCAATGGAATACTCTTGTGCTATAAGAAATGATGAGAAGGATGATTTCAGAAAAACTTAGAAAGACTTACATGAACTGATGCAGAGTGAAGTGAGCAAAACTAAGAAAACATTGCACACACTAACAGCAATATTACATAATGAACAATTGTGAATGACTTACCTTTTCTTAGAAGTATGGTGATCCAAAAAAATGTCCAAGGACTCATGATGAAAAATGCCATCTACTTCTAGAGAAAGAACTAATAGTCTGATTACTGATTGAAAAATACTATATTTCACTTTCATTTTTTCTACTTTTTCAGTTCAAGTACTATTCCACAAAATGACTAATATAAGAAAATCTTTTACATTATTTCACGTGTAAAATCTATATCAGATTGCTTGCCATCTTGGAGAGTGAGGAAGGGAAGAATTTGACTCAAATTTTAAGAAAACTAAGGTTAAAATTATTTTTACATGTAATTGAAGAAAAAATAAAATATTATCAAAAAGAAAGAAAAGACGGCCTGGAGGCCATAGGATGTTAGTTGATTGTGTTGAGAATATCTCCAAAAAAAAAAAAAAAAAATGAAGGGGTAAGAAAGAGTGGTGCACTGAGAGATAAAGGAATAGAAAAACCTGAGGGAAATTTATGTCATAAAAAGGCACACAAAGTAAAGGATATATAGCAGAGGAGGGAATGGAAGAGTGGGCAACACTTCTCTCTCATCTGAATTGGTACAAAAAGGAAAAAACACATATCCAGAATCATTTGAGTATAGAAATCAATTTTACTCAATAGGGAAATGGGGGAGGAAGGGAATAAGAGATATGGGGATAGAGAACAAAAGGGAAGGTGGATTAATGGAAGAAGTAGTCAGAAGCAAAATAGTCTTTTGAGGGGCATGGGAAAGAGGGGCAGGAAGGGAGTGAGGGAGGTAGAGAAAGACAAACAAAAAAAAAAGGATGGAGGGAAATGTTAGCAATCATAATGTAAATGGGATGAACTCACACAGAAAATGGAAGTAGAGAGCAGAATGGATTAGAAACCATATGTTATTTACCAGAAACACACTTGAAACAAAGACACACATAGAGTTAGACTAGCAGGCTAGAGCAGAATCTATTATGCTTCAGCTGAGTAGCAATCGTGATCTCAGACAAAGCAAAAGCAAAAATAGACCTAATTAAAAGAGATACTCAGGGAGACAATATTTTGCTAGAGTACCATGTACAATGAAGTATTATCAAAACTTTTATAGCAAGCTTCCCTGATAAATGCCCAATTTCTCAAATAGAGAACAGTCAAATTGAGAGAGAGAGAGAGAGAGAGAGAGAGAGAGAGAGAGAGAGAGAGAGAGGGAGAGAGAGAGAGAAAGCTATTCCCCAATTGATAAATAGCTAAGGATATGAGCAAACAATTTTCAGAAGAAGAAATCAAAACTTTTATAGTCATGTGGAAAAATATTCTAAATCACTCGATTAGAGAAATGCAGAAAAAAAACAACTTTGAGATACCACAACACAGATTGGCTAACATGACAGAAAAGAAAAATCACAAATGTTGGAGGAGATGTGGAAAAATTGGTAGGGTTGTGAACTGGTCGAACCATTCTGGAAAATAATTCAGAACAATGTCTAAGTGCTATAAAACTGAGCAAACACTTTGTCCCTGTGGTACCAATATTAGGTCTGTATCCCAAAGAGATCAAAGGAAAAGGAAAAGGGCCAATATGTACAAAAATGTTTATATCAGCTGTTTTTGTGTTGAAAAAGAATTGGAAATTGAGGGAATGCTAATCAGTTGGAGAATGACCTACCAAATTATAGTATATGATTGTGGTGGATACTATTGTGCTATAAGAAACGAAAAGCAGTATGGTTTCAGAAAAACCTAGGAAGACCTATATGAATTGATGCAGGCTTAAGGAAGCAAAACTAAGAGATCACTGTACAGAGTAGCAGCAATATTTTAGTGATGTTCAAGTGTAAAAGAATTGTTGTTCAGTCATGTTCAACCCTTCATGACACCATCTGGAGTTTTGGTAAAGATATTGGAATGGTTTGATACACTTCCTTCTCTAGCTCATTTTACAGAGTTGAGGAAACTGAAGGTAACAGGATTAAGTGATTTACACATTAAGTGAGGTCACACAGCTGACCTCACATAGTGTCTGACACCAGATTTGACATCATGAAGATAAGCCTTCCTGACTTCAAGCCCAGCTCCACCTAGCTACTCCTCTAAGAGACTTAGCTTCTCTTATTAGCACAGTGATCAAAGACAATTCAGAGGGACTTATAAAGAAAAATGCTATTTACCTTCAGAGAGAGATATGGTAAACTCTGAGTGCATTGAATTATAACTTTTTCATTTTCTTTATTTTTCTTGTTTTTTTAATAACATGGCTAATTTGGAAATATGCTTTGCATTATTTTATGTGTATAATTGATATAATATTGCTCTTTCTCAATGAGGGAGAGCTAGAGAGAAGAAGAGAATTTAGACCTCAAATTTTTTTTTAAAGAATGTTAGAAATAAATTAATTAAAAATTAAAAAAACTAAAAAGATGAAAAAAGTCATAAATTGGACTTTTTGTAACCTTTATTGAGTGTTTCTACCTAAGCTGGGCTTGGAGTCAGAAAAAGGTATTCAAATTCTGTCTGCGACATTTGCTATCTGTGTGACTATGGGAAAGTCACTTAAACTTCCATATGTGCCTCAGGTAACTCACTAAAAATTATCTATTAAGTCATCATGGGTTGCCATCTATGATGAAGAAGTTCCCCAACCTGAAGAAATCCTTTAAGTATTCACATACTGTATACAATCCACTTTTCTAAATGGGTCCATATTTTAAATATATTCTTTAAAGAAATTCTACGGGTCCTGTTTGACTATATAAGGGGTTGATCAGAGGAACTTTAATAAATTTCCTGGGAGCTTAGCCTTTGATTATATCTTTCTATGGAGGGCGTGGACTTGCAGCTTGGCACCTGGTTCAGAAGATTAAGGATATCTCCTAGGCCTGGGGACTTGTCAACCTTTTACATCTCATTAAGAAAGCATGATTGCCTCAGCTAGAGATGATTCCAACTTCTGGAGTGCTATCACCCTCAGAAGGGAGAGGCAGAGGCTATGGCCCCAGGAGAGGAGGGAGCCACATAATCCAGTTTCTTGCATAATAGAGGAGGGAGGGAGAGTTCTCAGAGGCAGCAGCCATAGGGAGGGCAACCTTATGGCCAAAGAGTAGGAGTTCCTGAACCCCAGTAGCCTGGAGGAGGGCCAAGAGTTCTTAAAATCCCAACCTTCTAAAGGTGTGTTAAAACTTCCTGGACCAAGGCTAGAGCATGTGGCCATGCTGCTGGGCATGAGAGCAAGGAGACACAGACCAGAAAAACCAGACCCTGACTTCACTCCCCATATAGCTCCACTTTTGCCAAATAATTCATTTATTCAGATGTTGCAGATACAGTAGAAAGGGAATTGCATGAATAGTAACCTCAAGTCCATTTCCTTTGGAAAGAATTCAGGTCTTCAGTAGTACAAGGCTGGAAGTCTGGACAATTCCCTAGAAGACCTTACCCTCAAGCAATCCCAAATTAGTTTTCCTTTTATGGAACACCAAACCATACTGAAATGATAAAAATATGGAGGACTCATAGGTCCCTGTGGGGAGGGGAAGGAAAGTAGAACTCATCAGAAAGGAAGAACAATTATATCAATTATTTACATTTGTATTTTCCGTGGGGAAAAATCAAGGCTGTCCTGTCCCCCAAATACATTGTTACCTCAAATACTTGCACAAAAGCCTTGGGGATTATTTATTCACATTTGTGGAGATCTAGGAAAGGAGTTAGATTCTGAGGTTCTTAAGGGAAATCCTACATGGGGAAGTAAACCAAAGTAGTAGGATTATAAGGAACACTCCCTTCAAATCAAATCCAAAGTTTTGGGGTTCACCTAAATATTAGCAACTTAAATGTGAAATTTTCCATGTATTTTCAACCATCAAGAAGTTATCTGACCATGAAGAATAATATTAATAATTTTAATAGCATTTATTAGGCACTTTAAAGTCCATAAATCAGCTTATATTTGTTATGTTATTTGATTCTCACAATGAGAAAACATAGACTGAGAGAGGTCAATTGACTTGCCCAGGGTCATGCAGCTCATAAGCAACTTTGGTCTTCATGACTCCAGGATCTGTACTCTTATCTACTGTACCATGAAACTAAGTGGAAGTATTTTGTTTAGAATCTGGCTTATTGGGCTCTGCTGTGGATGGCACAGTTTAAAAGGGGTATTGACTAGTGGAGGATATTCACAAGTAGGAAACCATGATGTCTAGTGAATGCAGAATGAGAAGTGGTTGAAGGAATTTAAGGGGTTTATTATAATGAAGAGATGATTTCTAGGGAGTGGAGAGGGATATAATTGCTGTCTTCAATTATCTCAAGGGCTGTCATATCAAAGAAGTTATTTACATTCTGTTTAGTTCCAGAGGGCAAATAATAGAACCAAACTGTGGAAGTTACAGGGAGGCTGATTTTGGCTTGTCTTAAGGAAGAACTTCCTCATGATCAGAGTTAAAAACTGATGGGCTATAGTTCATTAGGGAGTAAGTTCCCCATCACTAGACATATTCAAGAAGCTAAATAGCTGTCATCAAATAGCTAAATGGCTGTCATCAATACTGTAAAGGAGATTCTTACATTGGAAGGAAGATTATACCAGATGATTTAGGAGGCATGTTTCAATAATAAGATTCTATTAGTCACATTTGAAGATTCAAAGCTCAAATAATATGAAAAAGTTTACTAATTGATTGTCTCTCGGTGTCCTTCCAAAATAAAAGGCAGAGGGAAAAAAAATTCAGAAGAATAGGACAGTTAAAGAGAAGATTGAAAAAGTGTATCTTCCCAGTCTCCCCACATCTCAGATTGAAGCATCCATCAATGAGGGCCAGAAATCCTGAGCCCCAGGATATATGTGTCCAGCCATAAATTTCCATATTTTTATAGGAAATTCAGAGATGATAATTGTAGGACACATTTGTTTGGCCTTTATAGCATGAGTCTCACAATAATCCTGTAAGATGAATCATCGAAATATTATTGTCCCCATTTATCATTAATAACAATAATAGCATTGAATAGCACTTTAAGGATTGCAAAGTGTTATATATTTCATTTGATCATTTTATACATATAAAGAATTTGGTCTCTGGGAGGTAAGCAATTTGCTGTTGTTGTCTGTTCCTAATACCTCCACCCCATCAAAAAAAATTACTTTGTATGAATTTTGTATATGTTTTGGATAAATTTAAATATAAATCGCTTTCCTTGATAGACTTGAAGGCAGTGATTGTTTATTTCTATTTTTTGTATTGCCAGAGCCTGGAACAGAACCTGGCACATAGAAGGTGCTTAACAAATATTGATCATTGATTCCTCAGGAGAACCATTGGATCATAGATCTAGAGCTGGAAGGGACATCAAAAGCCATCAAGTCCTCTCTATTCATTTTACGAATGTGGAAATTGAGGCAAAGGGAGGGTAGGTGATATGTCCAAGATCACATGAATTAAACATCTGTGGCAGGATTCAAGCCCAGAGCTCCCAATTCTTCAATCATTTATCTTTCCCCTGTACCAAACTGCCTTTAATATACATTTAGATATTATTTTGCATAAATACACACACAATATCACATCCATTTGCAACTCTCTTTTAGAAGCTCTCACATTAAGCATGAGAAATAAAAAAAACAAGCCCTTCCCAAGTTTTGAAAGCTAGACACAGAAAGATCCTACCCAAATAGATGAATGTGTGCTCCCTCTTCTTCTAAACATTCACCCCAATCTACTCAGCTCTAGTTTGGCTTCAAGTACACACACACATACGCATCACATGCATACATGTACTCATATGTACAACCATATACACACATGCTTCTATACTCTGGAAATCATTCAAGGTCTCTGGGCTCTTGGTGCTCCTGAGAGAACCCTGTACAAGTTACAATACTCTTGCCACCTGGACCATTCTATTCGATATGCCCACATCAGTGCTACAAATTGGGCAGAGACTGCATGTATTCTGGCTCCTGATCTATAGATAAGGAAACTGAGATTCAGAAAAAAAATTTGACTTGAGCTTTCTGATTAGAGTACATTGTGGAGGGAGGAAGAGAGGAAAGAAGAGAAGGGGGGAAAGGGGGAAAAAGAGAGAGAGAGAGACAGAGAGAGACAGAGAGAGAGAGACAGAGAGAGAGAGAGAGAGAGAGAAAGGGGAAGGGAGGAAGGAAGGAAGGGAAGGAGGAAGGGAGAAAAACTAGAGCTGTAATCTCAGTGGCATAGGAAATTCTTAGATGACAAAATTCCTCTACTAATGTCAGTCAACTCCTTTTCTGCAACCTTTCCTCTTAGAGAAATGTCCTTGGCCAGTTTGTATAAGTGGCAGAACCTGAACTCAGCCCTTCCCAGCTCTGAGGCCAGTTGTCTACCTACTCTGGCACCTGCTCTTGCCTCTTTATCTAGCCCAACAAGTTGGCCATCAGGCAATGAATTATTTAGCCAGAGTGACAGGCAAAGAGCATCTCTGAAGGATCTACTTCAGTGTGTACTTAGTATTGAAGTAGCTGAAATACTATATGGTTTTCTAATGAAAACCAAAAACAATAGTCATATGAGAATCAGCTGGGTAGCACAGCTGGAAGAGTAGTGGACTTAAATGTCAACATTGGGAAGGGCTTGTTTTTTATTTCACATGTTTAATGTGAGAGCTTCTAAAAGAGCGTTGCAAATGGATGTGATATTGGGTATGCATTTATGCAAAATAATATCTAAATGCCCCTGACACACATAAGTTGCTGTTCAGGCATGTCTGACTCTTCATGCCCCCATTTGGGATTTTCTTGGCAAAAATACTGGAGTGGCTTGCCATTTCCTTCTCCAACTGATTTTATAGATGAGGAAACTGAGACAAACAGGGGTAAGTGATTTGTCAAGAGTCATACAATTGAGCTAGTAAGTGTCTGAGTCCAGATTTGAACTTATGTTAAATTTACTGACTCTAGACCCAGCACTCTATCCACTGCATCATTTAGTTGCCCTGTAGAGTCAGGATAGACCAGAGTTCAAGTCTTACTTCAGATACACACTAGCTACATGACCCCAGACAAGTCACTTAACCTCTTTTTGCCTCAGTTTCCTTATTTGTAAAAATGATCTCCATTTGTAAAATGCAGTTAATAATTGCCTCTGCTTTCCAGGATTATTGTGAGCATAAAATAAGATGTTTATAAAGTGCTTTGCAAATCTACAAGCACTATATAAATGCTAGCAATAATAAACAAAACCTAAAAAGTAAGAATTTAATATTTACCTATCTTGGATGTCAGGGGCTTATGGAAAAGAAAGTTTTCTTAAAGAAAGGTCAGGAGAGATAGCAGATTGGTGAAATTCTAAAGGGATTTCAAGGGTGTTAGACATAGGTCATACAACAAATAAATCAACATTAATTTGTTAAATGCCTCCTTTGTGCCATGCAATGTTCTAGGAATTGGTGGCACAAAGGCAGAAATGAAACCATTTCTGCCCTCTAGAAACAGCTGGTAGGAACATGACTATGGGGGAGGAGCACTGACTTGGAGATCCTGATCAATTAAGTCCCCTTCATTGACTTGTTGAGATTAAGGCCATAAGAGACAGATAAGAAAAGTATTTAGGTAGTATGAGACTTTGAATGGCACACTGTGAGTGGCCTAGTCTGCAAAGGGTCAACCAGTCAATAAGCATCTATCAAAGATCCTACTATGGAAGCAGCTAGGGGGCTCAATGGATAGAGAGCCAGGCCTAGAAACAGGAGGTCCTGGGTTCAAATCTGATCTCAGACACTCCCTCACTGTGTGACCCTGGGCAAGTCACTTAACCCCCATTGTCTAGCTATACTGCTCTTCTTCCTTAGAACCACTACATTGCATTGATTTTAAGACAGAAGATAAGATTTTTTTTAAAGAGCTTTTTTGTGCCAGGTACTGTGTTAATTGCTGATGTAAAACCAGAAGTGACCCCATCCACAGCTTATGAAGGAAACACAAAGAAATGATTCTCCTTTAGGAGGTTAAAACAAAAACATTTTTTTTTTGTTATAAAGATATTTTATTTTACCAATTACATGTAATAACAAATTTCCACATAAGTTTTCCAAGGTTATATGATCCAAATTGTCTCCTTCCCTCCCTTCCCTCTTTCTGGGAGATGGTAAGCAATTTGATCTAGTTTATATATGTATTATCATGCAAAATATTTCCATACTGTTCATTTTTATAAGAAAATAATCATATAAAATCAAAACCCCAAAACATAAACCCAAATTAACAATTAAAAAATCATATGCTTTGATCTGTATTCCACTGCAACAGTTCTTTCTCTGGAGGTGGATAGCATTCTTTGTCACAAGTTCCTCAGAATTGTCCTGGATCATTGTATTGCTGAGAGGAGCAAAGTCTTTCACAATTGATCATTGAACAATATTGCTGTTACGGTGTACAATGTTCTCCTGGTTCTTATTTCGCTCTGCATCAGTTCATGGAGGTCTTTCCGGTTCTTTCTGAAATCATCCTGTGCATCATTTCTTATAACACAATGATATTCTATCACCATCATATATCACAATTTGTTCAACCATTCCTCAATTGATGGACATCCCCTCAATTTCCAATTCTTTGACACCACAAAATGAGCTGCTATAAATATTTTTGTACAAGTAGGTCCTTTCCCCCCCTTTTTAAATATATCTTTGGGATACAGACCCTAGTAGCGATATTACTGGATCAAAGGGTATGTATGCATTGTTTTATGCTTTTTTGGACATACCTCCAACTTTAGGAGATTTGGAGAAGTTCCTCCATCAATTTAATGGAACCATTGGGCAGCTAGTTGACTGACTAACATATCAGCATTGGTCTGGGGATCCTTTAAAAAACCAGCCAGTCAAGACAAGAAGTCCTTTATCAGTTGAGAAATTGGTCCCTAGCAGTCAAAAGAAAACTCGTTTATGAAAGAAGGATCTAGGTCCTGAGGAAGAATCTTAGAGGAAGTATTTCTCTTCTCCCAGCCCATGACAATTCATCCAATAAATATTCACAGCAAAGAATAGGGTCAAAGGCCAGCAGCGGAGCTGAAACAGAATTCTTTCTGTCAGTTAGAAGTTTAGCAGTAGTGGGGAACAGACCTATGAAGCCTAGGTGAGTGACCTGCCCAGCAGAAAGACACTGCCTCCAAGGAGGGAGCCCTGAAAGAACACTGTGAGAAGAGAAAAGAGGGCCTTCAATGACCATATTATTCTTGTCGTACATGGCTACCTCTCTACTATTTTGCCCATTTATTCCACAGACACTGTATTTATGGAAGAATATACCTTAGGTTGATAATGGGAATTATAATTATAAGGAGAAAGTTTCCATTGTTCACGCTACAATATTTCAGCAAAAGTCACTTCTTTGAGCTAATTATGTAAACTTATTGACCATTGAAGCTAAAACCATCAGTAGGGTCTTGTGGTCTATAGTTTTAGGAATATTGAATCTCAGAGGACCTTTAACCTGGGTTAATCACCAACAGAGGAAACTAATATTCAAGTGAGAGTTAATAGGGCTGGGGCAGCTAGCACAGTGCAGAGGGCACCAGGCCTGGAGTCAGGGGACTTGGGTTTAAATCTGGCCTCAGACTCTTCTAAGCTGTGTGACTCCGGACAAGTCAACTTAGCCCCAATTGCCTATAGCCCTTGCTATGCTTTTGTCTTAGAATTGATATGAAGACAGATGGTAAGAGTTTTTTTTTAAAGAAAGAAAAGAAAAAGACTAATAGAGGTAGCCAAGAAGGGTGCTGTTTAAGTAAACACAAAATATAAACAAAGTAAATTTGAAGTGATTTGGAGTGGAGAATGCTGGCAACTAAAAAATTAGAAAGGCTGCATGTAGGAGATATTACTTGAGCTGAGCTTTGAAGGAAGCTAGTCATCCTACCTAGGTGACATGGTAGATAGAGTGCCAAGCCTAGAGTCAGGAAGACTCATCTTCCTGTGTTCAGATCTGGCGTCAGGCATTTACTAGTTGTGTGATTCTGGGCAAATCACTTCACACTGTTTGCCTCAGTTTCCTCATCTGTTAAAAAAGGAGGTGGCTAGGTATGACAGTAGCTAGAGTCAGGAAGACCTGAGATCAAATCCGCACGACCCTGGGCAAGTCACTTACGCTGTTTGCTTAAGTTTCCTCATCTGTAAAATGAGCTGGAGAAGGCAATGGCAAACCACTCAAGTATCTTTGCCAA
The DNA here is from genome assembly GCF_016433145.1 of Gracilinanus agilis. Lineage (NCBI taxonomy): Eukaryota > Metazoa > Chordata > Mammalia > Didelphimorphia > Didelphidae > Gracilinanus > Gracilinanus agilis. The sequence goes on from NC_058130.1 coordinate 67,023,622, forward strand.
GAAACCCCAAAGGGAGTCATGGAAAGTCATACAGGACTGAAAAATGACTGATCAATAACAAAGGTAACAGAACAGGGCAAAAGTGAGGAAAGGTGTATATTCCAGGTGTGGGAGACCATTTGTGCAAAGATGGGAACTTCTGTTTGGATCTTATCTACCTCCTTGACTCTAAATGCCATCAAAGTAGGAACTGCTGTAACCTGAGTTAGAATCTCCAGTGCCTAGTTTGTGGAATTAAGTTGACTTACAGTCTTTTCTTAACTGAGATTTGGTCCTCCCCAACCAGAGAGGAAGAAGACTTGAATGCACCACAGGAATCCCATCTCCATCCTTGAATTGGGACTTAAGGTAGGCATGGACCCAAGGGGAATAAAGCAGCTCCTGGTTCCCCTTCCTCCCAAATCCTCCTACTCTACAGTAGGATCTTCTCTTCCCCCTACTAAGCCTGTTACCAATATGGCCTCTAGAGGTTGGTAGGGGCCTTCCTCTCTAGATGTTATATCATGACTGCCATCTAGAGAGCTCCTTTATTCAATCAGATTAGCTGTAGGGGTAGGGTGGGTGTGGTGGGGTGGGGTGGTATGTTGTTTTTTTTGTTTGTTTTTTTTTTTCCAAAGGGAAGAGAAAGGTGGGGATATATGCTGGCCTTGTACCTCCTTAATAATGATTTGGAGAATTAATTAGTCTGTGTTTTATGAAGCACTTTGAAGATAAAAATGCTCGGTATTCTCTTCTTATCAGGCCGATTATAACTTTGAGTCACTAAAATAGGCTTATGCCCACACCTAGCTGAATTTATAGGGAATAAGCTCCCACTTCATACCTGTTTTTCAAGAAAAGCTCACTTCTGGAACCTCTCTCTGGCAAAGGAAAGGTGACTTGGTTTCTCTTTTCCCCCGGATCCTGGACATTCCTGAAAATGGATTTGGGGACCTCAATGGGAGCAATATATTAGAGAGTATTCCTTTTGCTTTGTTACTAGAGAGGGTAGGAGGGCTAAGGCTGTTTCCTTAGAAAGAGACCCATGGAGCCTCTAGGAAAGGAAGGTGGGAACTCCCTGTTGGGCCCTTGTTTCTACAGCCTCCTTTTAGGGTGCCACCCAGCCAGCCAACTAGCCCCCTGCAGGGAGAATACCTTGTTTTGGAGTGAAGGAGACAGTTCATACCAGTTATACTGTGGAAATGCCAGATTTGAGTGAGTACCAGACTTTCCTCCAAGTTTGCTTTTTCCCTTTTTCATCAACAGTCTGAGATACTTTTCTACAAATAAAAGACAAAGTTAGGACCTCTTTTGGGGCAAAGAGATGCCTTTTTGCCTCAGGTCCACCTCAGCCCAGCCCAGACCCTCTGGAAAGATTTCAAGGAGGGAGAATGAACATAGTTCTTTCCAGGCTGGATGGGAATGCATTTAGAAACAGTAATATCTTTGTAGATTATATTTAATATAGAATATAATATAATATAGAATACAATTCAGATTATAATGCCCCAGTACCCTGTTCAGTCCTGTGATTCCTCCAACCCAGGATTCTGACTGAAACCAGTTTGTGGGAGAATGTGCTTGTTACTCTCCCTCAAATCCCTGCCAGAGGTGAGGAACAGCCCAAATGGAAAGGGTAGTCATTGGGCAGAGATGTCATTGGTGAGGGCTCTAGAATCAAAAACCTTACATCCTATGTGACCTTGAGCGCATTGCTTTACTCCTATGAGCCTCAGTTTCCCCATCTATAAAATTAAAAGGACTGAAATAAATTATTAGATCAGTCATCCTATTGGAGTCTCTTCATTGAGTGCCCCCTTGTGAGCTGGGTGGGTAAGAAAAGCAAATCCCAGGTCTGGCTTGGCAAGGGTTTCTTGATGAAAAAAGGAGGAACTTGGCAGGTGGGATTTGGCAAAGGGAGATTCCACCAGCTTTCATGGGGCTTCAAAAGTTTGGCAGCACCTTGCAAAATGTTCAGGTCCTTTCAGAGCCTTGGCAACAGCAAACAAGCCTAGTGGTTGTAAAATCTCATGTTGGGAATCTACTCTCCCTCTTTGAGTTTTGTTGTTCCTGCTTTTCCCCTCACTCCCTTCTCCTGGCGGTAGCTGTGAGATGGCAGGTGCGCCTCAGACCAGTGCTTGTTATTGTCTCCAGGTGAGACCTGGGCCTCCCACTAAGGGAAAGAGGCAAAGCTGGGGAGAGTAGATGAGAGGCCAGCTGGGGTAACTTCCACTGGGCCTGTTTATGCCAATGAAGAGTATGGGGAGAGAGCCCCAACCTCCCACTACCTAGGGCTTCTCTCCATACCCAACCCAATCTGCACCTGGCTTTCAGGGAGGTGGAGATATCCGAGAAAGTCCTTCATAAAAACAGAACATTGTCTTGATTTTCCCCCATCCCAATTCTGTTTTAATCCTCTCAGTGTCTTCATTCATCCCAAAAGATTTCTCTTTTGAAAGAGAATAATAACAGCTTAATTTAGCTGGAACTGGTCAGGGTCTCCAAATCATTCCTGTTCCAATCCTTTCTTCCAGGCATTGTCCTTGCCTAAAGAATCCAAGATAACTGTTCTGAAATCTACATAGGGATTAATCAATCAATGAGGTCAAAAAGCATTTACTAAACACCTACTTTGTGATGTGAAAGGCATTTTGCTAGGCACTAGAGCAGCATTGGTGAACCTTTTCAAGATTGCATGCCCAAACTTCAACTTCAAGCAGCCTGTGAACCCCCATATTACCCCAGACAGCAGAGGAAGTGTTCACATTGGTGGCTAGACAGAGGGGCAGGGCATACAAAAATGTCCTTAGGCATTGTGGAGAGGGGGAATGGAGCATCCCTCTCCATGGTACCCTAGGACCTGTGCCATAGCTTTGCCAACATGGCACTAGAGGTACAAAGCCAAAAATTAAATAATGCCTGTCCTCAAAGAGCTTATCTAATATCAATAGAAACAATACATACACATGTTATATAAATTATATACAAAATATTCCTATTTCTGTGACCCTGGGCAAGTCACTTAAGTCTAACTACCTTGCTCTTACTGCTCTTCTTTTTTGGAGACAATACTTATTATTTATTATAAGACAAAAGGTAAGGGGATGGATGGAGACAGACAGAGAGAGAGAGAGAGAGAGAGAGAGAGAGAGAGATGGATGGAGAGAGAAAGTAGATAAACATTTATGTATATGTATATGTTTATATACATATATATGCAAAGTAAATGCAAGGTAATTTTTTGAAAAAGAGGCATAATTAAAACCTTGGGAATGAGGGTAATAGTAGAAGATTCTGATCAGGAAAACCTTTAAAAAGGTTGCTCTCAACCTGAGCCAGGAAGTTAGAGAATCTGAAAGGCAGAGATGTGGAGGAAAGATATTTTTGGCATAAACAAACAGCAAATATAAAGTTTGGTGACAAGACCTAGAATGTTATCTGTGAGGAACACCAAAAAAAAGGCTAGTTTAGAGGGACTATGGCAGTGATGGTGAACCTATGGCATGGGTGCCAAATATGGCACACAGAGCATGCTCTGTAGGCATGCACATGGCCTTCCACCCCCAGAGTTCGCTACTAGAAAGGCAGAGAGGGACTTGGGTGGAGTTCTTTCCTTCCCCCTCTCCACTGTGCCTGATGACATTTTTTGACATCCCTTGACACTCCACCCAGAAGCCCAATGGGAGCGCACAAGGGGTAAGGTGGGCAGCTCACAGGCGATGGGGAGCAGAGTGCTTGGGCCACTTTCCTCCCCTTTCTACACTCACTGAGGACATTCTTCACTTCACCAACCCCTAGACCCAGCAGCCCAATGGGAGCACTTCCTCCCTCCCCTGTGTGGGGTAAGGGAGGGTGGGGTGCACCCAGCACTGGTGGGGGGGCAGGACATGGCACATGGCCTCTGGGAGGCAGGGAGTGGGGTATGGCACGTGTCTCTAAAAGGTTTGCTATCACTGGACTATGGTTTGGAAATCAATCAGCAAATGTTAAGGGCTTACTATGTGCCTAAGAACGTGTTAAGCTCTGTGGAAACAGAGAAAGACAAAAAGCAGGCCCTGCCCTCAAGAAGCTTATCTTCTACAGGGAAAGACGACATAGAAATAGTTAGGTACAATCAAATTGCATAAAGTAGTTAGGAAAACAATCTTCAAGGAGAAAGATCTAGCATCTGAAGAGACTGGGAAAAGTTACCTGAGGGAGGTGATATTTGCGCTGAGTTCTGAAGGAAGTTGGGGATTCTAAGAAGAGTAAGACCTGAGGAAGGAGTGCACTCCAGGCATGAGGGACAGACAATGCAATGGCATTGGAAAGAGATCACAGATTCATATCTCTCGCTCACTTGAGCCAGTGGCTTCATACTCCTTAGAAAGTCAGGAAATTTCATTATGTTTATCTGAAATCTTTCCTATTACAATTGAGACCCATGTCAAAATCTCCTTGACTGGCTAACACCTGCTGAAAGACACCAGTGATTTGATCTGGGCAGCTGGAGAAGAAAATAAAATCCTGAGTAAACAGAAGTTGAACTGGATTGTGGAATCAGAAAACAGGATTCAGTCAGAGGTCACAAAATTAATAATCAGAATACTCAAATTGGAATTCTTGCTACCATTTTGACTCTGAACAAGTCACTTCACCTGTTTAGGCCTCAGTTTCCTTATCTGTAAAATAAGGGGAAAGGCTAGATGACCTCTAAGATTCCTTCAAACTCTAAAGCTATGATACAATATGACTTACTATATGTGTGACCTTGGGAAGTAATTCCATCTCCTCTATAAAATGAAGAGGTTGAATGAAGACCCAGCTTTGGGGGACTGGAGATTTCCATATTTTTATAGTTATATTTCCATGTACTTTATTTCCTTTGGAATCCTATATATTGTGAATTTTAAAAAATTATTCCAAAAAGAGTTCATAGGCTTTGCCAGACTGCCAAAGGGGTCCATGACACAAAAAAAGGCTAAGGACTCCTGGATGGAGTGATGTCTATGGGTCCCTGGCAACTCCAAATTCTAAGAAGTCCTAGAAATTCTGGCCAGAGGAATTCTAGCCAGCCAATTTGTCCACAGCCTGTATGGATTAATTCAAGCCTATTCCTAATTTGACCTGCATTGAAGTAGGAAAGCATGGAATTGGGCAGAAATTAAAGGTTAAAGGGACCATACCTCCTGTTCTCAGTGTGGATGCCCACCCCAAATCTTCCCTTACCACAAAGGATGATTATAGGGTGCCAAGGATGGGTGGGGGGAAGGAGGGTATGCTAGTCCTTTGAGGGCATTATGGCCTCCAGGAGCAATCGGTTACCCTCTCTGCCTTAAATCATTTTTGCCAGAGGAAGGGAGCACACCATGTCAGGCTGTCCCTGCAGGCAGCCCATTCTCCAAAGTCATTTATCACCCACAGCAATGTAAGGAATGTGGGAACAAGAAATCCAGAGTTTCACTTGAGTAGGAGAGGGCCTCCAGGAGAAGAGAGGTAGGCAGCTCCTTGCAGGGAAGGGCCAGGACTCCCTTTTGCTCTTCCTCCCAAGCCTCTTTGGAGTTCCAACCACCCTGCGCCAACCTCATTAGGACACAAAGATCGAGCAGCCATCTAAGGCCAGGAGGCCAGTGGGCCCAGTTCACCCCCTTTCTCTTTGCTGACTCATGACTTGCCAAGCTCAGCCCTTGGGGCAGGGGAGGGGGAGCTCATAATTAAAATAATCATTTTCCCCAGAGGGATAACTATTTGCCTTTCATGTAGATTCTTACCAAGGAGGCAAGCAGATGGTAAATGCAGCATTGAACGGCCCCATGAGCCAGGCGGTAGTTAGGAGGGTTCTTTGACAAACCAGAATTTGTTGGGCTCTGTATATAGCAGTTTCTGTACTAATAAATATACATACATATATATTAGTTTAAAATGAAATGGAGAGAGGGAAATTGCTCCCAAAGGTAAAGGTTTACTGAGCTGAAATAATGTTCATAATAGTGGCTGGCAGTTCTGTTGCAGTTCTTTATAGCTTACAAAATCTTTGTCTCATTTGAGCCTCATGATAAGCCTGTGAGGAAATGCAGGTATTATTGTTCTCATTTTACAAATGAGGAAACTGAGGCTCAGAGATCCAGTGATTTGCCATTGTCAGAGGCACGACTTGAATCCAGTACTTCCTAACTCCAAGTACAATAGTCTACCTACAATGCTTGGCTGTAGCTTTTTAATCAAGTCCTAAGACCCTTGAGAAAGGGACTTTCCCCCAAGATCACTCAATAAATAAGTAGAAAAGCTTCGATTTGAACCTGGACCCTCCATGTCTAGCACTTTTCCCAGATCTAACCTCAAAGGTACCTAAAGATGCTGTTTTGTTTTTGCTTTATTCACTAGTGCTTTCATTCTTTCTTTTTTAAGATAAGCATCTTTGAAATGCTTTGAACTCTACTCGGTGTCCTCGGAAGAATCTGAGGCGCTCAGCAACAGACAAACCTTTTACCAGAAGGTCATCTCAGCCAACACCTCACTTCCATGGAGTCAGGGAGGGCTCCAGGCGATGAAAAGACCCCAACCAGTAAAGTACAGTTTCTTAGGAAGGTAACTACAGAACCTTTCTATAATGGAAGTCACCTTCTTTTCCACATCCCAGATAAAAAGAGTTGTACTTCAGGCCTAATCTCAACTGGATTAGAGTTAGTTTTTTTGTTTTTGTTTTTGTTTTTTTTTTGCATCCCATCTATACCTGTACTGAATAGCTGCTAGATTAGAGGCAGGGGAAGGAGAGGCATGTAGTAAGTCCTCTCCTAAGGCAACATAACAGTGAGCACATGGTGGATGGGGTTGGGGGTGGGCAGAGAGAAGTTAGATTCAAATGAAGCTAATTAGGCCCAGAAAACTGTCTTGGCCACAGCTGGTCTCTGCATGTCCAAGGATAGGATCCCTGTACTCTGTAACTCAATGATTCTGAACTCTATAAAGGAATGTTCACACTGAATTTATCTTGGATTTATCTAAATGTCTTCTCTTTATTTAAAAAAAAGCATTTTTTTTTGACCAGATGTCTGATTTTAAAAATATTGGGAGCTCATGACCTGGAAATTCCCTCCACCTTTGCAGATGGGCAACTTGTATGTGACTTCTGGTCATAAAGGTTCACCAGGAGGCACTGAGATTAAGTGACTTGCCCAGCCTGGCACAGCCAGAGTGTGGCAGAGGCAGGACTTGAACCAGGTCTTCCTGGTTCCCAGCCCATTTTCTTTTCATGTACTCTCATCTTTCCTTTGGTGACCAGTAAAAGCCCTTTATTGAAAAAGCCAACCTTTGCCTTGGACACATAAAGATTGGAGACGTACCTGGAATATATGGATGTGTGTGTGTGTGTGTGTGTGTGTGTGTGTGTGTGTGTGTGCTAGTGAATCTGGGAACCACCCACCAGCACCATCACTGAGGCCAAGGGATCAAGAGAGAGGCACTTTGGGACACAGAATTGAACATTTCCAGGTGAGTCTTTAACAATAATAATTTAACAAGAATAACTCACATTTCTAGTACATTGAAGGCAGTGAGCCAGGGTAGGATGGAGGAGACTGCCCACAGCCAGAGCCTTCCTTCAGCAGTGGCCTATTCTCTTCCTATTGGATATAGCCCTGGACTTGGAGTCAAGAAGACTCAAATATTTACTAATGATGTGACCACAAGTCATTTAACCTGACTGGGTCTCTGTTTCTTCACCTGTAAAATGAGGGAGTTGACTTGATGGCCTCTGAGGGCGTCTCCTGGTGACCCACTCCAGAAGATTTTAGCAGTGGTAGAAGTAAGATTACCACAAGTTTGGGGCCATTGGAAGGACAAGGAAATGCCCAGCCTATGGGGATTGATGCTTCCTCCCCTCCCTGGGTAGGTGTGCCTGAAGGAACAGACAGGAGAGGTGGGGGAAGGGAAGGTGGAACTTGAAGAAAATAAGTCAGATCCTCTTGGGCCCTGGGCAGAACAGAGGAGGTCTAAGTAGAGTGTGGCACAACGCCTCAGGAGGGCCAGCAGGCGGGCACAGCAGCTTTGGATGATTATGGGGGATTATCAGGGGGAGACTCACTTGTGAATTATCCCAGCCCTGTCAGGCAGTGCTCTACAAGAGAGGCAATGCCAAAAAGGGAGCCAGAAATAAGTTAACACCTGCACATAATTACCAAATGAGCTACCTTCTGGGAATTATTTTTATCTTAATCTTTTATTTGGTTCCAAATAAAATTAGAGAGGAAGAGAGGGAGGGAGGGAGAGAGTTAAAGTGTAAAAAGAAAGAGTGAGAAGGAGGGAGATGGAGAAAGTAGGAGAAAGTAAGGGAAAGTGGAGGAAGAGAGAAAGGGAGTGAGGGAGAGGGAGAGAGAAAGGGAAAGAGGAAGAGGGAGAGAGAGAGTGACAAGCAAGATGGATGGAAAGAAAAGGAAAGAACAAGTAATCAGTTCTAGGGGCACTGGAAGTTTAAAGGAACATTATCAAGATACTTAAGTTTATTAATTATTTTTATTGGAAAAAACATCCAATCCATGTATCTTTATGTGAATTCCCATTGCAGGTGTCCAACATATTTATAATTCTGTTTTGTGGCTGATGGTGTGTGCGTGTGTGTGTGTGTGTGCATGTGCACACATGTGCATCTAGAAAAGGAATATCCCCAAATTCACAACAGGGAGCTAGTTGATCCTCCCTCCCTGAGGGCAAAACAACGATTTCATTTCAGGACTTAGAAAATTACTAGTCCAAGAGCACCAAAATTACTCCCCTTCAGGCAGAGGGGAGAGAGGGAGAAGGAGAGAGAGAGAGAGACAGAGACAGAGACAGAGACAGAGACTTAACTGCCATTATCATTCATGTCAAATACTCTGTGAGAGAAGAAATCCAGAGGGCAACTTTTCAACCCTAGAACCCCCTTACTTACAAATGTCAAGGATTATTTAGGCACTGGATCTCTTTGATTCCTACATCCAAATGTTTAAGGAAGTCAACCCCTAGAGTAAAGAGAATCATAATGTAGCGCTAAAGGGAACCTCAAAGATCACTTTGACAGAACTCACATTTCACAGATGAGGAAACTGAACCTCAGAGAAGTTAAAGGACTTGCCAGTGTTCACAGAGGTAAGCAGCTCTATCTTGAGTTACCATTAGAAGAGATAAGGTCTTCGACATGGTGGGAAATAATAGGAAAGACCCTATGTCACCTCTGAGTGTGCCTGGGATGTGGTGTCTATTGATGGAGTAGAAAAGTCTCTACCAGCTCCCATATAGTGATTAGAGCTCAGATTCTCCTAGGCTCATAGCTGAAGCTGATCCAATCCCATCCCATCTCCTCCCAGCCTATCCCATCCCTGCCTATCCCATCCTATTCCTCCCATCCCTATCTCATCCTATATATAGTAGTTCTATAGTGGCTAGAACTGAGGAGACCTTAGAAATCAATGTTTGGGAGCATTTTAATCTCATCCACATGCGTGCACACACACACACACACACACACTTCTGACCCCTGGAAAAATATTTTTTCAGAGATATAAGTAGCTTTGAAAATTAAGGAATGACCCTTGCCTAGAGCTAGAAAATGTGCAGATTTAGGTCTCCTAAGAAGCTGTCTAAATTCAGTATTCTTTTCTTCCCTTTCAGTGAAGTCCTGACTGCGAGGCTCAGGATTGACTGGGCTCTTCTAGTTTCTCTACTTTCCTACAAGCCAGGGACATCCTCATGCCCATAAGATACCGACACAGTCTGGTACTATAGGAGATAGATAAAAAATGCTCATCTACCAGCTGAAAAGGCATGCCCGTGCCCTTATTGGAGGTAGCTACATGCTGCAGGGGATAGAGCAGTGGGCTTTAAGTCAGGAAAATCTGGCCACAGATACTAGCTATGCAACCCTGGGCAAGTCATTTAACTTCTGTTTGCCTCACTTCCTTCAGCTATAAAATGGGGATAATAATAGCACCCATCTCCAAGGGTTGTTGTGAGGATCATATGGGATAATAATTATGAAGGGCTTAGCACAGCTCCGGGCATATAGTAAGTACTATATAAATATTAGCTATTATGTTGTTGTTGTTGAGTTATAATGAGAAGGGGGTGGGGGAGGGTTGACACTATACAAAGGCAGTAAAGTAACAGAAGTCAGGGCTTGGACTCAAATGAGAGAAAAGAATCAGAAATCTGCCTTTCCCATTTCCTTACTCCCTCCCTTCTCCCCCTGCATAGCCCATGGTCCCTCCATTCTACATGGAGTCTACTTTTTCCGGATCATAATCAAAGAGAATGGCTGTTTTCTCCAGCCTCGCCCTGGTAGGTTAGGAGCCGTTACACATATTCTCTGCTTCCATTCATTATGTAGTAGGGATTTGTCACCTGTCTTTGAAACTGTTTATCATTTCAGCCTGACCCACCAATTTGGAAATGTAGTTATCTGTTGTGCCCTAAATGAAACGGCTTTGCCTTGCTTTTGTCCTTAAATATACCTTCCTCAAACCATTAACTTCTCTAGTCCCTTTCTCCCTCCTATCACACTTTCCAGTTTTATTCCCTGGGAATCCTGGAAGAAGAGGTTTTGGGTAGGTGGAGTTGAGGAGAAAGTACATTCTAGGCATAGAGAATAGCTTCCATAAATATATGGAAGCAGGCTCATAGGGTCAGAACCCAAAGACTAAAAGGACCTTAGAGATCATCCAGTCTTAACACCCTCATTTTAAAGAGAAAAAAACTGAGGCTAAGCAAAGGGTGAAGTGACACCTACAGTCATGCCAGGAGTAAGTGGTAGTGCAAAGATTTGAATCCAGTTTCCATAATTCTTTCCCAACATTCTTTCCATTGTGCCATGAGGTAATAAATCACATATAAGGAGTAGTTTATGTGATACGGATTGGAGGTTGTAACCCCGGACCCTGCATTCTCTACCCTTATCCTTAATCATTTTCATGAGTGTTTGAGGACTTTTATTTAGAACCTTTTCTGCCTGTATCCTTCCATCCAGAAAAGGGTCTCATCTTTCCTGTTTGTCCTCATATCCTCTCTTTTTCCCCAAATCCCCTGATCATTATAGTTTCTCACTTCTGGACTTTGCCTAGCTATATAGATGGTTAGACTGGGGTAATGATTTGTACCCCGAGTTGTTTTGGGGGGAGTCTTTTGCTGTTGTTGTTTTTATCCAGCAATGTTGGGTATAGCAGTTTTCCTTCCTTTTTTTTTCCCTTCTTTTTCTCAACTTTATAGACTCATAAAATCACAGATTGAGAACTGAAAGAGATCTCATGGAGTCTCAGAGCTGGAAGGAACCTCAGAAACCATCAAGTCCAACCCATAGCCGAATAACTTTCTATACAAGACTGAAGTCAATATTATTAATTTCCTCTACACTATTAAAAATAATTGTCTATAGAACTGCTCCCCCATTCTACCTCCTAGGCAGGCATCCTGATGTTTTAAAGGAAAACCACAATATTTGAAAAGTAAAGGCAATTTATAAAGACAACCTGAATAATTAAATAAGCAAAGTCATGTTAAACATTGAGACAGTGTAAGAGGCACAGATTACTTAAAGAATAGAATAAGTAAAAGCTAGTTATCAACAACATACTGGCCTCTATATTAAAGGGCAGGGAAAGTCTCTAAGTGACTTTTAAAAGCCCTTAAAACATATTTGGGCTCCTAAGTCCATCTATGAACAGAAGTCCAAGTGATATTTTAAATTAGTTGGGTTTCTTCTTTAATACCCCACAATTCAATAGTAGGTTTTTTTAAGGAATCTTGTTAATTACACATTGTGAAGGCTCCTGCCATATCATTTCAGTATATATCACCGCTATATATATATATATATATATATATATATATATATGTGTGTGTGTGCTCTGTGTATATATGTGTATATATATATACATGCATGTATACACACATATAATCACATACATACACATGTGAGTTCATGTTGGTATGAACAACTCCCCTTCACCAACGATATATTTGCAACTTATAGTCTTAGAGAGTTATCTAGAGGCACTGAGAAGTTAAGCAGGGAGCAGCTGGGTATCTCAGTGGTTTGAGAGTCAGGCCTAGAGACAGGAGAGCCTAGGTTCAAATCTGGCCTCAGACACTTCCCAGTTTTGTGACCCTGGGCAAGTCACTTGACCCCCATTGCCTACCCTTACCACTCTTCTACCTAGGAACCAATACACAGAAGTTAAGGGTTTAAAATAAAATAAAATAAAATAAAATAAAATAAAAAAGAAGTTAAGCAATTTGCCCACAGTCAAAAAGTCCACATGTTTCAACGGTAGGGCTTTCTGACTTCAAGCCTGCCACTGTCTCTCTGTCTCTGTCTCTGTCTCTGTCTCTGTCTCTGTCTCTGTCTCTGTCTCTGTCTCTGTCTCTGTCTCTGTCTCTCTCTCTCTCTCTCTCTTTCTCTGTCCCTCTGTCTCTCTCTGTCCCTCTGTCTCTCTGTCTCTCTGTCTCTCTCTGTCTCTCTTTCTCCCTCCCTCCTTCTCCCCCTCCATCTTTCTCTGCCTATCACCATCTCTGTATCTCTGTCTCTCGTATTTTTAGTTTGTTAAAAATTTCCCAATTACATTTTAATCTGATTTGGGTTATACCTAAGAGGGCTGTGTCAGGCTGTTTGAAATCTTTATTATAGAGGATCTTCTACTGTTTAAATGATTCTAGGGCTGTTAATTGGTCAACTCTGGCCTTTAATATTTAAAAATATTTAATTTTTTTCAACATTTACTATTCGAGGAACCTGATAAAGGCAATCCCTAAAAGAAAGAAACAGAAACAGCAAAAACAAAACAATGTAACAGCTTCCAGGAGGCGTCACTGACTGGGAGAATAATGACCAGAAACCCTCATCCTCTTTGGAAATATTGAGTCCTGGGTATAAATGATCAGGCTCATGCAGTGGGTGATGCTGAATTCAGACAGGCCACTGTGGGTGTCTCAAGGTAAAGTAGTGACCCCTAAGCAGGAACAGTGCCATGAATCTTAGGGCTAAAGCAAGGATGATTCTTAATCATCTATATGACAATGACCTACACCAGAATCCCCCAAGTGCCATGGACCACAGTGGGCCTCTGCTTTAATGGATGAACCTTCATCTTTTTTGCTGCCATTGTAGATGCCTCCTCAGTTACCAAATAGAGGGACAACCACAACAATAGCAGTTGGGCTGCCTCATCACTCTTTGCCGTTGTGGTCACAATCTGCTACACTGAGAACCCAGATTTCAGCTTTCTAACTTGCAGATCCTGGACCGTGCAGTGATCGCCATCTCTAAAATGATATTAATCAAAAGAACAGCAGAAAAAGCCACTGTGGCTCCATTTCCAGAGAACTTTGTTTGAGGCTTGTTTTGTACACTTGGTTCCTTGCTCTGTAGCAAGTAAAATGGATACTTGTTTACAAAATACTGTAAATCCTTCGAGCAAAACCTTTTCAGTACATTGTTAGAAACCTTGTAAATCCTATTTTTCCTAGACAGTAAGTAATAGATTTGCTAATCTGTAAAACTGTATCCAGTTTGTAAACCTAACTTGTAAAATTCTAGATATTTTTAAATAAATGTTTGAAAATCAAAAAGAAAAATGTACTGAACCAGGAATTTTAGGGCTAAAGCTAGGATGATAACCGTTTCTACATCATCACTGATCCTCATCTCAGGTCAGGGGAAATTGCCCTGTACCAGTCCGTGTTCCCCAGGAGCCCACTGATGGGAAAGGGTTGGTGAAATACAAAATCTTTGTCCCATGAGAGGTTTCTGAGAAACAATCCTCTTTTGGGTGAACTAGAGAGATACCTCTCCTTCACCTCTCCCTCATTTCCAGAAAACAAACCACCTCCCAAAAATACCTTCCTTAGTCCTCTAAGTCTTCTCTAGGGAAGGACTGAACAATGATCACTATTATACTTGAAGAGGCCAATCAGTTTTTAATTTCACTAAACTGTGGGTTTCAGTGGTCCATGCCAGTATTTATTCTCCTGCCACCAAACCCACTTTCACTGTATACTTTCTCTGTGGTCCATGTTGCTACCAATTGTCTGCTGCTCTTTAGTGCCCAGTTTGTGTCAGGTAGCCATCTACCCTTTAAAGGACCTCCATTGTGAATTGATCCAACCATTCTGGATGGCAATTTGGAACTATGCCCAAAAGGCTTTAAAAAACTATCTGCCTTTTGATCCCGCCATACCACTGCTTGGTTTACACCCAAAGAGATAATAAGGGAAAAGACTTGTATAAAAATATTTATAGCTGTGCTCTTTGTGGTGGCAAAAAATTTGGAAAATGAGGGGATGCCCTTCGATTGGAGAATGGCTGAACAAATTGTGGTATCTGTTGGTGATGGAATACTATTGTGCTCAAAGGAATAATGAACTGGAGGAATTCCATGTGAACTGGAATGACCTCCAGGAATTGATGCAGAGCGAAAGGAGCAGGTTCAGGAGAACATTGTACACAGAGACTTTTACTGTGGTAAAATGGAATGTAATGGACTTCTCTACTAGCAACAATGCAAGGATCCAAAGCAATGCTGAGGTACTTATGAGAAAGAAAACTAGTCACTTTCAGAGGAAGAACTGAGGGAGTAGAAACACAGAAGAAAAACAACTGCTTGTACACATGGGCTGATGGGGATATTATTGGGGATGTAGGTGCTAAACAATAACTCTAGTCCAACTATCAATAATATGGAATTTGGTCTTAATCAATACATGTAAATCAATACATGTAAAACCCAATGGAATTGTGCATCAGCTATGGGGGGTGGGGAGTAGGAGGGTTTGGGGGAGAGGGAAAGAACATGAAACATGTAACTATGGGAGAATATTCAAAAATAAATAAAAATTAAATAAATTTAAAAATATATTTAAGGACCTCCAATGATGGGGAACTCACTACCACCCAAAGCAATCCATTTCATTTTTGGAGAGCTCTAATTGTTAGAGAGTCACTCTGGGATTTTCAGTTGTTAGTGTTCAGTCATTTTTCAGTTGTGTCCAATTCATTATGACCTCATTCAGGGTTTTCTCAGTAAAGATACTGGGGTCTTTTGCCATTTCCTTTTCCAGCTCATTTTATAGACAATGAAACTGAGGCAAACAGGATTAAGTGACTTTCCCAGGATCATGCACCTAGTATCTGAGACTAGATTTGAACTCAGGAAAATGAGCCTTCTTGACTCCACACCTAGCACTCTATCCACTATGCCACTTAGCTGCCCCATTTTTCTGAGTGTCCCACAAAAAAAAGTATCTAATTATTCCAACTTAGTCCTTCATATACTTAAAGATCTTGTCCCCATAGAATCTTCTCTGAGGTAAACATCTCCAGCTCTTTCAATGAACCCTCACATTTAATGGTCACCATATTACTCACCACCTTGGTCACCCTTCCCAGGGGCAGATCTTTCTATTAACTAGAATCCAGAAGACAACTCAAATCTCCAGATACAGTCTGACCAGGGCAGTTGTATCTCCCTTTTTCCTAGATACTCTCTATGATTATGGAAAGAGGGACCAGCTTTAAAGTCAAAGATTCAAGTCCGAACTCTGAGGCACTCTGTGATTCTGGGCAAACACCAGATTGACTTAATTCAGTCAATTGTCAAAAATAGGCACTGATAAGCATTTATTGAAGGAGCTTCCTCATATTCAGGGACATCCAGCATGGTCCACCAGATTTGGAGCACTAAACCTGGAATCATGGGATCTGAATTCAAATCCCAACTCTGCTACTTTTTCTCTGTATGACTTTGAGTAAGTGATTTAACTTCCCTCTGGGTTGGTTTCCTCACCTGTAAAATGAGGAAGTTGAGCTAGAGGACCATTAATTATTTTCTGGATCTAATCCACTGTGATCCTTTGTGACAATCCTAAAATCTACACATACCCCCACAAAATGCATCTAATAATATAGACTAAGATTGTTACTTTTCAGGGAGGCATAAGGGGGTTTGGCTTAGTTACTAAGTCACATTATTGGAATATATTAGCTTTTTTTTTTTTTTTGTCTATATGTGATCTTATGAATTGATGGACTCTGCCATCTTGAAATGTAGGACCAACTAGCAATAGAAGGCTTTTCTTAAAGTAAAGGATTTAGAAAATGGGAGTGTGTGGGAACTTCCCTAAACTGGGATATTAAAAGAAACTGTGGCTTCCTTCACATCTATTGATATCCCCATCAGGGCAAAAATTGTGGAAGGTGAGAGTTTGCTCTGATTCGAGGATTATTACTATTTTAGTGGTGGCATATTGCTTTCACAGTGATGAGGGGAGGCCGGCCTTGGGAAAGGGACCTCCATTCCTTTGTCCATTCTAAGTCCAAATATAATAGCTGGCGTCTATATGAGCTTGCAAAGCAGTTTACATGCATGATCACAATCGGACTTCACAACAACCCCATTAGGTAAGTAGAACATGCATTATTTTCTCCACTCTCCTGAAGCTTAGGTGGTTGGTCTTGGTCACACAACTATCAAGGGTTGGAAGCAAGGTTTTAATTCAGGTCTTCCTAGCTTCATGTCCAGGGTCCTAACTACAAAGATGATGTTGATCACAGCGTGGGAAGCACCCTGGTAAGGGAGAAAAAGTACTGGATTTGGAAGTCAGAAAATCTACTTATTATCTGGGTAAGTCATTTGCGTGAGTCACTTTCTTTGGACCTCAGTTTCCTTCTCTGTAAGAGTAATTTCTAAGGTACCTTCCAGATTTAAATTCTATTACTATGACCTCGAAAGACTTTTTATGTCAATCAGGTCATCCAGAACATTGTGGTGCCAGAGACTCTTGAAAGAGTCTAGATTCTAGAGCTACAAAGATCCTTAGGTCATAGAACCCAACTTACCTCCCCTTATTTTACAGATCTGAGACCCAGAGAAATAGTCACTAGTTAGTTTCCAAGCTAGGAATCCACCTGAAGCATAAAGAGTACAAATCTAATGCTTTTTCTATCGATTCCATGCTGTGTCATTTTCAAGTTGAAGAGTCCTAAACTTCTCACCAGGCTTGGTAAGGTTGGTTAGGAGTTGGAGGAGTCCAGGATCTGTCTGCCTCTCTTCCTTCTCATACCCTGCCCAGCCTGGTCCCTCAGAGACTTGTCAGCTAGGGGGGCTGGGGACTGGAGGAACTCCCACTGGGCCTCAGCTGGCAGGCGCCTTGTCTCTGGGAGATGGAAAAGGCATTTGCCTTAGGGTTGGGGGGAAGGAGAGAGAAGCCGTGTTGTCTTAGCCTCCATGCAGGGCCAGTCGACCAGGGCATGCAGCAACAAGCCAGAGGGAAAGACACAATGCCCCCATTCACTGTCTCCCAGGGCAGTGGGAACTGAAGAGGGAAATCTCTCTGGAGAGGCTAAGTCAAGGCAGTGGCTGGGGGTGAGAAGCCAGCTCCCAGGGAGATGGTTTGATGTCTGTGTGGCACGAGAGTATGGGGCCATCTTCCTACCTCATTGTCCAGGTCCAGAGGGGAACTAGGGGGCCCATCTGATCTGTGCAAAAATTGAGCAATTAAACTCGAAGGAAACTTCCAATTTAGCCAATAAAGAACTAGGGCTAGGTCCTGCCCTATGTAAAGAGCACCTGGAAGAGCACAAAAAGTAGATTTTGTCTCACCTATCTCTACCTATCTGCATTCACACAGGGAAAAAAGGATTTGTTCAAATAAACAAAACTGCTCACCATTTTCAGTGTGTGCTTCTGTTACAGTTTTCCTAGATCTCTATCTCTTTACTCTGGCTCACGGCCTTAAAAACTGGCCCTGTCCAGGTACCTCTGGACCTCTAGGAGACTTTGGGCCTACTCCCCACACTCGTTCTAAAGTCCTGTCTTTCTACTCACAGCCTTAGAGTTAAAACTACCTCTTCCAGGCTTGTAACAGTTCATCTAGTTGGCTTTCGTACTATTCACCCCACAAAGCATCTAACTATTTGAAGCTCCTTCATTCTAGGGCCACAATGGGAAATAGCTTGGTGTAATGGATAGAGCCCTGACCTTGGAGGCCGGCAGACTCGAGTTCAAATTCTATCTCAAACCTTTATTAGTTGCAAGACCCTAAGCCTCTCGAAGCCTCAGTTTCCTCATCTATAAAACTGGGGATTATAATAGCAACTAGCTCATGAGGTTGTTATGATAATCAAATTAGATAATCTATGTAAGCATTTTGAAAACCTTAAAGAGCCACATACATGTTCAATTAGGACATTATGGCTCCAGGAAATTCCATTGAATTCCTCCCAATTGTTTTTTTTACCTTTCTTTCTTTCTTTCATTCATCCTTCCTTCCTTCCTTCCTTCCTTCCTTTCTTTCCTTCTTTCTTTCTTTCTTTCTTTCTTTCTTTCTTTCTTTCTTTCTTTCTTTCTTTCTTTCTTTCTTTCTTTCTTTCTTTCTTTCTTTCTTTCTTTCTTTCTTCCCTTACCTTCTGTCTTGAAATCAATACTAAATATCAGTTCCAAAGCTGAAGAGAGATAAGGGCTAGCCAACTGGGGATAAGTGACTCATCCAGAGTCACTCAAGTAGGAAGTATCTGAGGTCAAATTTGAACCCAGGAACACTCAACTCTAGGCCTGGTTCTTTATCTACTGAGCTCCTAGCTGCCTCTCAGTTGGTCTTTATAGAATATTTCTGTATGTTCTGACTTGGTCCATGGAATGAACAGGGAGAAAGGAAAAGAAAAATTGGTCCCAGCCCTGGAAGAATTCACTGTCAAAGTAAGGAGCCGATATATCAAACAATTAGAAAGCAAGAGCCAAATATAAGTTTCTAAGATGTAGAGCTGGAAAAATACTCAAAGATCATTTGGTCCCAAACCCTCATTTTATAGCTAGAGAATCGGGGGCTCAGAGAAGAGCAAGCATTTTATCCAAGGCCACACAATGATGAATAGTTAGGTAGATAGGTAGATTGATAGATAGAAAAATAGACTTAGGCTGGCCTTTTAAGAATAGGTGGGGGTGGGGTGGGGGGCAACTGGGTAGTTCAGTGGATTGAGAGCCAGGCCCAGAGAAGGGAGGTCTTGGGTTCAAATTTGGCCTCAGACACTTCATAGCTGTGTGACCCTGGGCAAGTCACTTGACCCCCATTGCCTAGCCCTTACCACTCTTCTGCCTTGGAACCAATACATAGCATTGATTCTAAGATAGAAGGGGAGGGTTTAAAAAAAAAAAAGAATACATGAGGGGCAGATTTACTGAGAAGAGGGAAGAGATCAGGCTGGGAGAAGAGGTTCTTGGTAAGTTTCTTTGGGTTTTGACTGGCATCTTCAGGTATCTGAAGAAACAGTGTTCCTTCCAGGATTTTAGAGCCAACCAGGTAGGAAGGAGGAGTTTCCTGGCTCTCAAAGGGCTCATGTTCTCTAACTGAAGCTCAGGTCCCACCAGGGAGCAAAAGGAGGTTTCTTTTTATGATTCCCCAGTCCTGCCCCAACAGCTCCTGCTCAGAGAACAGCTCAGAGAAGCACAATGCATAGGATAGGAGAGGGGGAGGAGCAGCCATTACAAATTTGACATTAATATTTTGGGACCTAATTCGTAAAAACATGTAATTATATAGTTTGCAGATTTAATTGCAATTTCTGTAACTACCTGCAACTGCATACAAATTATAGGGTAATTAACTAAACTGTGGTTATAGCATCTTTAATGCCATTTGATCTGATGTGTGGCTTCAAAACCAGTGTCTCTTTGGGCATCATTTTTTTTCCATTCCTTGTCCTAAGAGCAGGGATATATCTTTAGGACAAGATGGCACCTGTGCAATTCCATGTAACTGGAATTAATACCTTATTCCAGATTCCAGGTGGGGCAGGGAAAGAAAGGAGAAAGGATACTAGATATATTCAAGGGAAACAAGTATTCCAGAAGTGAGAGGTGTGAGGGTAGGGTGGAGGGGGTGGAGTGAGAAAGAGGGGAAAGGGAAGAGAGATAGGGTGGGGAAAAGACCCATCTTTGATGTTTTGTATCTCTGAGTTTAAAGTAAACTCAGTGTGATTCAATTTAACAAGCATTTATTTCATTTTAGTCATGTCCAACTTCTCATGATCCCATTTGGGGTTTTCTTGGCAAAGATACCAGAGCAGTTAACCCTTTCCTTTTTCAGTTTATATTACAAATGAGAAAACGGAGGCAAACAAGGTTAAATGACTTGCCCAGGGTCATTCAGTTAGTAAGTGTCTCAGGCCAAATTTGTATTCAGATCCTCCTGACTTCAAGTCTGGCTCTCCAGCCACTATACCATCTAGCTGCCCCAAAGCATTTATTACACCGCCTACTATGTATAAAGTGGAGGCAGAATAATGTAGTGTATAAAGAACCATCCTTAAAGCCACAAGAACAAATTTTCAAGATCTGCTTCTGACTCAAATCAGCTACATGACCCTGGGCAAGTCTTTTAACCTCTTAGTGCTCCAGATAATTCTAAAATTATAAGTTGTAGAGTTGTGTTGACTTGCATTGCACTCCCAGAGCTTCCATTCTTCTGGGAGGTACATATGTAATAACAAAGAGAGCCACAAATCCCATCCTTACACATATAAGAAAGAAAAGTAAATACAAGATAATTTGAAGAAGGAAGAGAGAAAAAACAGTAGCTATTAGAATCCAGGAAGATTCCCTAATCTGACATAGATGACCATTAGTCCTCACACAAGGTGGACTATCCAGAGATGTGAAATTGTAGGAAGAAACTTTGGAAGATTACTGAAATGAATATCAGAAGACCCCAATTCCTGGTGTTGATTCCAGTACTTACTAATTGAGAGACTTTGGACAAGTCCCTTGATTCCTTTGAGCCTCTATTTCTCATCAATAGAATGGGGACCATGATACCATCATTGTTTATATCCTAGGGCAGTGATATCAAACCTTTTGGAGACTGAATGCCCAGATGCCACAGGTGCATGTGGAGACGGAGAGGGGAGCAGCCCAGCCCCGCTGGCTTTCTATTAACAAACTCTGGCAAACTCTGTGCTGGGATGAGGGCGATAGCATGTGTGCCCACAGAGAGATCTCTGAGTGCCTCCTCTGGCATGTGTGCTATAGGTCTTCCACCATGGTCCCAGGGCCTGTTATGAGGATCCAATGAGATGATCAATGAGAAAGCACTCTGTAAAGTATTGTATAAATATTTCTAATTTCTATTTTTATGTTTATAAATAATATGTATTCATAAATAAGCTATTGTTGTTATATTTATGAGGTATTATTAATAAAAAAAATTTAATCCATTCATGCTTGTCACTGGGATCCTCAGGCAAAGAGACTGTTTCCTCAGAAGTAACAATGATAAAACTCAGGAGGGGAGCTCTGTCATCATCCCTCCTAAGGATGATGGAGAGAGCAGCTTCTGAATAAGGACAGAACTTGAGAATGTGGGCCTGTCGAAGGCAGAGATACTTAAGTCTATGATCTTAGAGGGGAAGAAATTCATATCTTTATTTTCTGTAGCTTCTAACTAAAATTTAGCATTTCTTTAATCATAAACATAGGCAAGAAACTCTATAATTCACTCTTCTGCCAAAAGGGTCCATGATACAAAAAAGTCAAGAACCCCTGGTTTATGAGACTAAGAGAAATGAGGGGTATCCCTAGGTGTTTTAGAGAGCATCTTGTTCAACTCTTCCATTTTGCAGATGAAGAATTGCAGAGAAGGGAAGTATTTTCTAAACCCTTCCTTTCTGTCTTATAATCAATACTAAGTATGAGTTCAAGGCAGAAGAGTGGTAAGGGGCTAGGCAATGGGGGTTAAGTGACTTGCCCAGGGTCACACAGCTATGAAGTGTCCAATGTCAGATTTGAACCCAGGACTTCCTCTCTCTAGACCTGGCTTTCTATTCACTGAACCACTTAGCTGCTCCCAAAGGGAAATAACACAATATTCTGTCTGAAGCTTCACTAAGCACCATTTTGCTACTAAAAAAAGTTTATAGAATACCTCCCAGATGCTTTATTCTTTGATAAGGGATATATTTCCTGGGGAAAGTTGAGGTCCCAGATATGTAGTTGAGAATGGAGTGGGAAACTGACATCCTTTCTTTCCTCTATTGCAGTGATGGTGAACCTTTTTTTTAATTTTTATTTTGAACATTTTCCCATAGTTACATATTTCATGTTCTTTCCCTCTCCCCCCAAACCCCACCTAATCCCCCTTAGTCAACGCACAATTCCACTGGGTCTTACATGTATCATTGATCAAGACCTAATTCCATATTATTGATAGTTGGACTAGAGTTATCGTTTAGTGCCTACATCTCCAATAATATCCCCATCAGGATGGAGAACCTTTTAGAGAACAAGTGCCCAAAATGCACCTTCACAGTGCATGTGAACCTGCCCTTTATCCCAGACAGGGGAGGGAGGAAGCACTCCCATTGGGCTTCTGGGCAGAAGGACAGGTGATGTGAAAAAATGTCCTTGTATGATGGAGAGGGGGAGGCAAGCAGCCCCCTCTGGCACACATGCCATAGGTTTGCCAACACAGCACTACTGCAGTACTTCTGATACAACTCAATTAAACAAATAAACATTTTAGTGCTTGCTATGTGCTGGGCCTGGAGTCAGGAAGACTCATCTTTCTGAGTTCAAATCTGGCCTCAGCTACTTAACAGCTTTGTGACCCTGGGCACATCATTTAACCCTTTTTGCCTCAGTTTCCTCCTCTGTAAAATGAGCTAAAGAAAGAAATGGCAGGTTATTCTAACATCTATGAAAAGAAAACCCCAAATGAGATCCCAAAGAGTCAGACATGATTAAAAAGACGGAACAACTATGTGCCTGGCACTATGCTAAACACTGAGGATAGAATTAATAAAAAGAAAGTCCCTACCCTCAAAGAGTTTACAATCTAGTGGGAAGAGATAACCCACAAAAGATCCATGATGGTTGCTTTTCTGAAAAAGTGCTGGATTCAAAGTCAGAGATGCTGGGTTGGAATATCGGTTCTGATACTTGCCACCAGGGACTTTGATCTGGCTTGCCTTATTGAGCTTTTAACATCCCTTCCTGCTCACCCATCCTATGATTTGGTATCTCATTGGAATCATTGACTGATAAAGCCTATTACAAGATCTGCTTAGCACCTCTGTTCTAAAGCCTTTACAATTCTGACCAGGACTGATCTGAGAGGGGGAGTTTTAGCTAGTGGAGAAAGTTGGAGTGAAAACAGATGAACCTCATTTCACATCGTGGCTACCTATGTTCATGAAAAATGGAATAAGGATTCTGAGGGTCAAATCCAACTCCATCTATAGCCATCTTGACTTATATGATCATCTTGGAGACTACTTCCTGGTCAGAGCTACTTAACACTTTAGCTTCAAGTCTCTCTCTGCCTTCTCCCCCAGGTAGATGTACCCACTTACATTCACTACAGAATCCTAATGAAAGGAACTTAAAAAAACACAATCATTCCCTTCTAATTCATCTGCATCGCATCCCATATTTTAGGTTTTCCAAAAGAAGAGGTACTTTCATTCAACTATAGCCAAGTAGATTATTTTATAAAAAGCACTGTAACTTTTAACCTCTTGGTGCTCTAGGTAACTCCCTAAAATTATAGGTTATAAAGAAGGTGTCATCTTGTATTGCACTCCCAGAGCTTACATTCTTCTGGGAGATACATCAGGAGCTACAACTAGATCTACTATCCAATTGGTATGAGGAAGTTCCCTCTACTAAAGCAGGTCAATTTTGTTTTTTATAGGCTCAGAATACTGAGAAGTTAGTTAAGTGACTTGCCTAGGGTCACATAGCCACTAAGCATTCATGCAAAGCTTGTACTCGGGTCTTCCTAATTCCAAGGCCAACTCTCTCTTCACCCTGCCATACTGCCTCTTTTGGCAAATATTACAATTTCCTTGTAACAGCCCAATGCAGTTGGTAATCCAAGCATTATTATCTCCATTTTGCCAATGAAGAAACTGATGACCTAGGAAGTTAAATGATTTTTACATCACTGGCAAATTGTAGTGGAAATAGATTTCAGGAGGATATTGGTTCTTTTTGTACTTTCTGAGTTATTTTTACCCACTCCCCTTCAGATCTCCGGTCCAAGGTTTCCAGTGAGTTTCCAAAGCTGTGGTCACCTCAGGAGACAGCATCATATACCTCAATGTGGATTACCAGCTTCATTTATTGAGGAAAGGATTTGCTACGTCTTCCATCTCCTCTCAGGACATGGACTAGAATTGCTACACAAGAGAATTAAATTGGACTCCCCAAAGACTCTTCCTGTTGGTGGTGAGATGTTATTTCCTGTAATCAGTTAGAAAGGGAAGCTGCAATGGCTTTGTCTTCAATTATGGAAAGCTATCACCTGTCTGGGGTGACTGAATGTGCTGCCCAGAGATTAAGGCTTGGAGGAAATGATCTCTCAAGATCCCTTCCACCGAAGGATGCTCAGAGCCCCCACTCACCATCACACACCTCAATGTGAAATCAAGAAGAGAAGAAACTGTAATGGTCCCAGGTGCCCTCTTCTGAGGCCAGATGCAAAATGTTGCCAGCAGGTGGCATGCAAAGGGTGCCATGGCTCCTACCCAGATCAGGTCCCACATCTCTAAGCCTGGGAATGGGTGGGTGGATTCGAAGGCCCCTGAGGCGATGGCTTGCTTCAATTCCATCCAATTCAACTCAACAAATACTTATTAAGTGCCTGCTATGGGTGTAAGACCCTGTGTTGGCTGGTGATGATGCAAAGAGAAAAATGGAGACGTCCCAAGAAAGTCTCCCTCCTTCCCTCCCTCCCCCAAGCAGCTGAATTCTGATGTCCATTTCCACATGTCCCCAGATCCCCACCAAGGGTCCCCTGACTCCCCAGGATTGGGATTTCTTCTCCCTTGATCTTAGAGCTGCCTGCCCACCAAGGGTGCCCTCAGGGTTCTGGCCCCAGAGCAGGGCCAAGCAGAACAGGCTATGTTCACCCAGGGCTGCTCTCGAGTTTTCTCTGACAGAGGGTCAGTACTATGGCCTGGGGCCACCGAGAACAGGGAGGGGGCACGGGGGCAGGCTGAAAGCAACGGGGGGTTTTTGTCTTCCTCAGGGAAGAAGGGAGGGAAACAGATTACAAATGGCCGGTCCTGGGAGAGCCTCTTCTCCCACATTAGCCCCATAGACACATGCCCAGCTCCCCTTGTGACAGGCCTTAACAAACTCTGTCACTTTGACCTAATCCCGTTTTCTGCCCAGCTGGGCTGAAGGTCACCTTTGAGTTTTTTTTTATCACATTTTAATGCAAAGAAGGCCGGAAGGGGGCTTGTTTGGCCTGAAGACGGCTGTGACAGTCTGCCTGAATGGGGGCTTCAGTAACTGGGAAGAAAAATGTGACAGGGAACTTTATCACTGCATTGTGGCCCACAATCGGAAAATTATTGCCTCTTGGGAATCTATTCTCCCAAGGCCGCCTTCTAGGCCCGCCTATGCTAAGCAGCTAGACAGCCCTGTCAATGAGGTGCTGAGCCCAAAGACTGGCCTTTAATTCTATTGTTTGGGGGTATCTGCTTTCCCTAAGAGGATTCAAAAGCGAGCTAAAGAACAAGGCCCCAGAAGCCTCCTCTGGAAAATCAGCACTCAAACGCGCTGCTGCCTCCTTTGGGGAGAGGGGGAAGGGGAGGGGAAGGGGGGGACACCTCTCTGGGAGAGAGGGAAGGAAGACTATTTGGGGGGAGCAGATACCCTTTAGCTCCAGCCCCGATGCCTCACACGCACACTTTCTCGAAGGCCCCAACAGCGGCACCATTGGCAGCGAGGGGATAGAACTGCCCCTCTCCCATGAAGGAGGTGGGCCGGGGGTTCAGAGTCCATCCTGGTAAATCCCTTGTACATGTGCACCTTGAACTGAGAGGATCAAAGGCCATCTGGTTCAACTCCCTCATTTTACAGATGAGGAAACTGAGGATCAGCAGTCTTGCCCAGGACCACATAGCTGGTTCACGTCCGAGGTGGAATTTGGACTCGTCTTCCTGACTCCATAATCAGAGTTCTACCCGCTAGACTGCCCTGCCTTTCCAGTTCTTAAAAACTGTAATTCTATTCCATTTCCCCACCACCCCACAGTCTTTCCTATGAGCTAGATGACTGATTTCCTTCAGTGAGTCAATCAGTCCACAAACCAACATTTACTAAGCTCCTAGAATATTCCAGGCAGCCGGGATACATATGCACAAGGGAGGTAATTCCTGCTCTCAAAGCACTAACATTCAGCTAGGAGAATGCAACCTGTTCACCCAGAAGTAAATACAGAGAAGTTATGTACAAAATAAAAGCAAAGTAATGGGCTAGGGTCACTAAACAAGAGCGAATATGAGGAAAGACTTCTGGAAGGAGGTGGGATTTGGGCTAAAACTGAAAAGGAGTAAAAACTTCCAAGGAGCAGGGATGAGGAGGGAGAGCATTTCAGTCATGGTTAACAGCCTGAACAAAGGCAAGGAACACAGAGACAGAATATTAAATATGGGGAATCACTGGAGCTTATGTATAATTTCTTTCCCTCTTTTTTAAAATCCTTACCTTCTGTCTTAGAATCGTCATTGTGCATTGGGTCTAGGCAGAAAAAAAAACCACAGTAAAAGCCAGGCAATGAAGGTTAAATGACTTGCCCAGGATCGCACAGCTAGGAAGGGTCTGAGGGCATATCTGAACCCAGGACCTCCTGCCTCTAGGCTTGATTCTCAATCTCTTAAGCCACCTAGCTGCTGCCCCTATGCTATAGTCTCATGGTCCCTTCCTATCCTGCTCACTATCCACTTGATGTCTTCTTTCTGGGATGAAATTCAGGACCAATGGAATGGGATGGGAAGAGAATAGGAGGAAAGGGAAAGAGAATGGGAAGAGAGGGGGAAAGCCTCTAAGACAGGGGAGGGCAATGTATGACTCTTTCTGCAGGAGCCATAAAGTCAATTTTTTTTTTCAGGCACTGTTACAGGAGCCACACTGTGAGCACTGTACGGCTCTCACGAAATTACATTTTAAAAAATGTGGCATTTATGGCTCTCATGACCAAAAAGGTTGCCGACCCCTGCTCTAAGAGATGGAGGCAGGGTAAGGCAATTTGCCTCAAGCATATTGACTCTCAGACCTGGATTGGCTGTGTTTGCTCCTCAGTAGGAACTTAACCATCCAGCATTTTAGCCTTCTGGCCAGTGCCATGGAAGAGGCAAGGCCAGAGAGTGCCATGTGGGCATACTCATGTGTGCAAGTGTTCCCTAGAACTGTCACAGAGGTCTCTGGTGACTTGAAGCAGCCCAACATAGTAGAAAGAAGAGCTCCAGACTTAAAAATCAAGAGCCCTGGGTTCAGCTCTGCCATTGGCTAGCTTTATGACCTTGGGAAAGTCACTTTCCTTTTGAGCCTCAGTGTTCTCCTCTGGAAAATGGTTGGGTTAGATAGTCTGTATTATTCTAGTTCTGATAAAAATTTTAAAAAAAAACAATGGATCATCAAAATGGGTAAGAGGTCATGATATGACATCTGAACACAAGAACTGTGTATGCCATACAGAAATAGGTTCAAATGGCTTAAATGTTTTCTAGCCTATAGCGGGGTGGAATAGATCAACTCCTGAAAGAGAATTTACATAAATAATACAATCAGGGAACAACAGAAAATGGGTTATTATGATTAGGTAGATGCCCAATAAGCATGTAGGGGGCTGGATAGGAAGTGTCACAAGGCATGAGCTGCAGAGTTGGAAAAGCCCAGATAAGAAGAGATAGGAGAGCTGTGTTGGGAGTTTTAGCATTTTATCCTATTCCCCTGACATGAACAAGGATTCTGAAGAGTTGCCTGTGGGCCACAGTGATTATCTGGATCCTAGAAAGAGAAGTCCACAAGTCTCTAACGAACGCTAAATTTTGAGTCAGAGGACCCAGGTATAAATCCTAGATCTGTCACCTTCTACCTACCTTTGTGACCTTAATTAAGTCACTTAGCCTCTGTCTACCTCAGTTTCCTCATCTATAAAATGGGGATAATAATAGCACCTACCTCCTGAGGTTGTTGTGAGGATCAAATGATTTTAATAGTGGTAAAAAATTTAGCAGAGGGGCAGCTGGGTAGCTCAGTGGATTGAGAGTCAGGCCTAGAGATGGAAGATCCTGGGTTCAAATCTGGCCTCAGACACTTCCCAGCTGTGTGACCTTGGGCAAGTCACTTGACTCCCATTGTCCACCCTTACCACTCTTCCACCAAGGAGCCAATACACAGAAGTTAAGGGTTTAAAATTAAAAAAAATTTTAGCAGAGAACCTGGCACATAGTAAGCATGGCTTAAATGTTAGCTATTATTATTAATTTATTATTATTATTTGTAAAAGGAGAGGGGTTTTTATTTCCCTTCTAGCTCTATAACAAAGATCCTGTAGTTACAGACCATTTTCCAGCCACTTTACACAAGTGACCAATGTGTTTCCCTCTTGATGAATTAAAGAAAAAGAATGGCCAATTGAAAGTTGGGATAAGTGTTCCCCAGGATATCCATGTGAAGAGAAAGGCATTTGGGAAAAGGCAGGAGAGTCTGCAATGCCCACGTCACTCTCCAGACTTTGTCAAATCATTCTATCCCATTCGATGGCTTTGCTTTGAATTCATGACCCTCTGATTTGATGTGGAAAAAGAAGCATCAGGGAGGTCCATGAGTAATGAATTTGAATAGACAATTACACCAAGGAGGGGGCCAGTCAAGGAACCCTGGGTATTTTAAGTAGTGATGTCTTTACCACTTTAGAGACTCAACACTTATTTGTTTATCTTTAATTGAAAGAATTTTTTAACTAATTAATTTAGAGCATTTTTCCATGGTTACATGACTCATGTTCTTTCCCTCCACTCCCCACCCCCCATAGCCAACGAGTAATTCCACTGAATTTTACATATGAAACTTAAAAATTTAGAATTTATTAAAGATCATTGTAGGACTAGAGTGGTCAGAGAAGACTTAACTGATGCAGCTGGACTCCCAATAATGATAATAACAAAAATAATATTTGCTCATATTTACATAATGCTATGTGTTGAAAAGCACTTTATCCTCCTTAATTCATTCGGTCCTTTTAACAACCTTGTGAGGTAGGCAATGTCAGGATTATTACATCATTGTACAATTGAGGAAATCGGGGACTCAGGATCACACAGCAAGTCTGAGCTTCCATGCAAATGCATTAAAAAAAAAACAACCTTTACCCTGTATTTTAGAATAAGGGTGAGGCAAATTGGGGTTAAGTGACTTAACCAAGGTTGCACAGTTAGGAAGTGTCTGAGGTCTGATTTGAACCCAGGTCCTCCTGATTCCAGATTTGGTGCTCTATCTATTATGCTTCCTAGCTGCCACATAAATGCATTTTTTTTTCTCACTCAAAGTGCAGGCCTCTTTCTACCACCTCACAATGAGGAAGGGTAGATAGGCTAAACCAAGTTGAGGGTAACTGACCAGTCTCGAACCTATTGATGACTCAGGGGGATGTCTACCCCAAGCATGTAAAGACTTTCCCTGGTGGAATGGGTGAACAAGAACAATTCATTCAACATCCAAGAAGCTGTGGAGCACTTAAAGCTTGGTCAGATATCAAAGACACCAAAGCCATCCACTACATCCCAGGCCATTGCCAGTTGTCTTGACTTTTGACCTGCCACTGGACTTGGATGACTCTGAAAGAGAGAATGAGGTTGATGACTTTGCATGACTGCCTCACTTAAGTCCAACTCATATTTGAGTCAAGACATCACCCTGTGATGCCATTGGTCCTCTTCAATAACAAAGGACCACCACCAACAACGATTGAGGAAGGGACCATGTGGGGACAAGTCAGCCTTTACACAGGCAGAAAATGCTTTTGATACGGAAACCCATAGTGTGATCCCATTGTTGCCACCAAGAGGGTCTACTTAATGACTTCATCACAAAGGGGCCACTTTGTCCTGCATCTAACCAGAAATTTAAAAGTTAGGTACAGAACTGCTGTTTTATTGCTCAGATAACTTTTGAGCACTATGATTCCTAGTACTTTCCATAGGAATTATAAATATTGTTCTTCTCTTAGAAATTTACCCATTCAGTTTTGTGAGCTGTGAGAAGAGGAAAAATGGTGACTATCCAATGGCAAACTAAAGACTGGCTATTGGTGATGGAATACTATTGTGCTAAAAGAAATAATGAACTGGAGGAATTCCATGTGAACTGGAATGACCTCCAGGAATTGATGCAGAGTGAAAGGAGCAGAACCAGGAGGACTTTATACACAGAAATGGATACACTGTGGTACTATCGAATGAATTTGATGGACTTTGCTATTAGCAGCAATGCAATGATCCATGACAATTCTGAGGGACTTATGAGAAAGTGCTATCCACATTCGGAGAAAGAACTGTGGGAGCAGAAAAACAGAAGAAAAACAACTGTTGATCACATGGGTGGATGAAGATATGATTGGGGATGTAGACTCTAAGTGATCACCCTAATGCAAATATTAATAATATGGAAATAGGTCTTGATCAATGGCACACATAAAACCCAGTGGAATTGTGCTTTGGCTATGGGAGGGGGGTGTGGGAGGAGGGAAGGATAAAAACATGAATCATGTAACTATGGAAAAATATTCTAAATCAATTAATTAAATAAATTTCCAAATAAAAAAAGTATAACAGAGGAAACAGAAATAAAATAAAATAAAAGACTATTGGAAAAAAAGTAAGGACTGGGAGTTTGGGAAGATTAGAGAGCACTAGATGGCTTTAAAAAAAATAACAACAACAAAACAACCCTTACTTTCTGTCTTAGAGTTGATGTTAAATATTAGTTAGCAGTAAATTAGTAGTAAGGGCTAGGCAATGGGGGTTAAGTGAATTGCCCAAGGTCACACAACCAGAAAGTGTCTAGGCCAGATTTGAACCCAGGACCTCTTATCTCCAGACCTGACTGAGCCACCGTTACCTCATTGATGCATTTTTGAACCCTTCCACTACATCTAGAATTTTAGGCTTTTCTAGATTTAAGTCTAGAAGGGACCCAAGAGGTTATTGAACCCAATCTCCTCATTCTACAGCTAAAGAAACTGGGGCCCAACATGGCTTGCCCAGGGTCTGATTCAACAGGGCTAGTAGCATTTCTCCTAAATTCCAATCCCAACATCCCCCTAAGCCTAGATCAACTTCTAGCTGATGTCTAAAGTCATCAGGTATCCATGTGTCATTTGGTATCACAGTTTTCCTATTAACACACACAGAGAGACTTGGGAGGGGGGGGTGATGCTGGAGGAAAATAGAGATAGAAAACTAAAAAAAAAATCTGTCACTAAAAAGTGAAAGTTCTATCCTTTTATAGAGAAGCAGACGAATGACAAAGCAAAAATGAGGCTGCCCAAGGATAAGGTGGAAGGAGTATACACACTCCACCTCCCTACCCCCACCTCACCATTCTTTTACCTCATCTGCCCCTTCCCCAGATTGATCCAGAGACCAGTTTGCATCCTCCAGCTCACAGGAACTTGCGGTGTTCCTGGCCTCCATCCCTTCCATTTGGAGCTGGGTGTTTTCCAGGCCTGCTCAAGGCCTGAGCTCCAATTGTCTGCAGGGCCCTTTGATGCAGCCCTCTCTCTTCCACCACAGCTCAGCATTGACGCCTCTGCTGGGGGTTCGGCTGTGAGATAATGGACCACAAAGTGAGTTATGCTGCCCAAGAGAGACAGCCACGTGGGTAATGGAAGTCAAGGTCATCAGAGCCCTCAGCAAAGGAGACAGAGTGTGACTGCCACACTCTCTACTCACCCCCACCCCCAAACCAGCCACCAACACCATCAAGGCTCCAAGAATCCCTCATGTTGCTACAGCATTTTCTATTCTTCAATGTATTTGCCTATGCATTATCTCACCTGATCCTTACATTAACTTGGTGTGATGACAGGGCAATAACTATCATCCCTATTTTATAGATGTGGATGCCAAAATTCACAGAGTAGATGATGAAGCCAGGACTAGAACCCACATCTCCTAACTCAGAGTCTTCCATGCAAGAGAATTGAATCCTTTTTTCATGATAAGACTGAAAATAGGTAATGTCATTTCATGGTTAATTCTGGAATAGAAAGCAAAATACGGTTCTTCTCAGTCTTGGGAAGGTCCTACCCCTTGGTTCCAAGAAAACTATCTCTCTCAATAGCTCACATAAGAAGGTAGGAGAGCCTGGAAGTAAAAGTTCCAACTTCTTAAGAAAGGTTTTCATGTCTCTCCATAATGTCTCATTGATTGTTTTAGAAGTCTTGGGACATTTTAGTCCTCAACATCATATCTTATGAAAAGTAGGATGAAAGACAACTAAATTGTACGGTAACTGGTCACTATGTTGTAGGATAGTCAGAGTAACTAGATTATTTAGATTAGGGAGAAAAGAAGCAGGGATTGGAGGGAAACATGACTGCTATCTTCAAATTATTTGCAGGATTATGGATAGTTGGTGCCAGACTAACACACAGTCACCTCTCACTCGATTTTTCTCTCAGATGATGATAGAAGGTACCTGATAATCAACTAATATTCATGTACTCTATGCCAGGCTTTGAACTAGGAACTCAGCATACAAACATAAAGAATGAAACAGCCCTTCTTCTCAAAGAGCTTACATTCTATCCAATCCATAGAGGTTATCTTGTCTATCACTCATTTTACAAGTGAGATGACTACATATACCTAGTTAAGAGACTGTGCCAGTGGCACAGTCATTAAGTGACAGAATAGGGATTTCAATCCAAGTCCTCTTATCCTAAATCTAATGTTCTTTCCTCTCCCAGTCTCATCTGCTTCCATAGCAAGGTACCAGCAGGAGGCAGCCAAGACAACAACAGCAGCAGCTTCAGGACCTCTCAAACAGTAAGGAGGTTGAAAAACTAGTAAGAAAGAGATTACAGGGGATCCTTTGCTGGCACTGGGAACAGATGGTACTGATTGGCATCTCTATTGCCCATGAGCAGTTCTGGATCACAGTTCCAAGGAAGAAAGGAGCACAAGCAGTATTGGCTACAGGAGAGCAGGTGCCCTTCCTGGGTAAAGACCAGTGAGCAGACCAAGACAGCAATGACCACACCTCTCTCTAGACCATACCACCTTGGAAACATTGAAAACTTACCTCCAGAACTACCTCTGAAAACAACAGCATAAAACACCTAGAGTGGTACAATGCCACCCCAATCCCAGGTGAGTAGAGCCCAACTTTAACATAAAGTTAAAAGTTAAGAAATAAGCTAGAAAAATGAGCAAGCAATCAAAAGAAGAACATGACCATAAAAATCTCCTACAGTGGCAGGGAAGATCAAGAAATAAACTTAGATGAAGACAACAATGTGAAAACAGTTACAAGCAAAGTCTTAAAGAAAAACTAATTGACCCAAGATCAGCAAGAATTCCCAGAAGAGTTTAAGAAAGAGGTAAGAGTGGTAGAGGAAAAACTGGGGAAAGAAACAAGAATGATGAAATAAAATTTTGAAAAGAGAATTAACAGCTTGACAAAAGAAACATAAATAATACTGAAGAAAATAACATCGTAAAACAGAATTGACCTAATGGTAAGAGAGGCACAAAAATCCACTGAAGAAGAATATTCTTTTAAAAGCAGAATTGGCCAGATAGAAAAAGAGGTACAAAAGGTTACTAAAGAAAATAATTCACTAAAAATTAGAATTGGGCAAGTGGAAACAAATGACTCCATGAGACATCAAGAAATAATAAAACAAAGCCAAAAGAATGAAGAAAATGAGAAGTATTTCATTGGTAAAAACAATTGGCCTGGAAAATATATTGAGAAGAAATAATTTAAGAATTATTAGCCTACCTGAAAGCTATGAACAAAAAAAGAAATTAGACATCATCTTTCAAGAAATTAACAAGGAAAACTACTCTGAAATTCTAGAACAGAAAAAACAGAAATTGAAAGAATCCACCAATTACCTCCTGAAAGAGATACCAAAATGAAAACTCCAAGGAATATGATAGCCAAATTCTAGAGCTCCCAGTTCAAGGAGAAACAATTCAATATCATGGAGCCACAGTCAAAACCACACAAGATTTAGGAGCTTCCACATTAAAGGAGCAAAAGGCTAGGAATATGATATTCCAGATGACAAAGAAACTTAGATTACAACCAAAAATAATTTACCTGGAAAAACTGAGTATAATTTTTCAGAAGTAAAAGTGGATACTTGATCAAATAGAGGACTTCTAAAGCACTCCTGATGAAAAAAAAAAAAACCACAGCTGAATTGAAAATCTGAAATTCAAACAGAAGACTCAAGAGAAATATAAAAAAAGGTAAACATGAAAGAATAACCACAAGGGGCTCAATGGTGTCAAACTGTTTATATTCTTTTATAGGAATATGATACATGTAAATCCTAAGAACTTTATCAGCATTAGGGCAGTTAGAAGGGGTGGGAATTTACATAGACAAAGGGGATGAGTGTAAGTTGATTATATTGGGATGATCTCAAAAAAAAAAAAAAACAGCAACATAAAGGAGTGTAGCTGAACAATTTAGGCATAAGATTGTGAAAGAGTGTTATTGCTCTATAAGAAATAAGAAGGAGGATGGCTTCAGAAATGCCATGGCAACATTTGCATGAACTGATGCAAAGTGAAATAAGATTATAAATAGAGGACTTCCAAGCACTCCTGATGAAAAAAACCACAGCTGAATTGAAAAATCTGAAATCCAAACAGAAAACTCAAGAGAAATATAAAAAAAGGTAAACATGAAAGAATAATCACAAGGGGCTCAATGGTGTTAAACTGTTTATATTCTTATGTAGGAATATGATACATATAAATCCTAGAACCTTTATCAGCATTAGGGCAGTTAGAAGGGGTGGGAATTTACATAGACAAAGGGGATGAGTGTAAGTTGATTATTTTGGGATGATCTCAAAAAGAAAAACAAAAAAAAACCAGCAACATAAAGGAGTGTAGCTGAACAATTTATGGCATAAGATTGCGAATGAGTGCTATTACTCTATAAGAAATAAGGAGGACGATGGCTTCAGAAATGCCATGGCAACATTTGCATGAACTGATGCAAAGTGAAATGAGAACCAGGAGATTATTGTGCATAGTAAAAGCAATATCTTTCTAGAAGCCTCTGGCATCTTTAGGTCTAATAGCTCAGTTTTTGAGTTCCTGGATCATAACTACTTAGGCTATTTTGGTTCCATATTAGTCTCCTGGCATCAAGGCCATACCCAAGAAAGATTTCAGTAGTAGTAGCAACAGCTCCAAAACCTTGAAACTCATTACTCCTCCTCTTTGGGATATCCTCCTTCTCATCTCTATTGAACTAGTTCCCTAACCTCTTTGGGACCTCCAATCACTCAACCTCTTCCACCTTCCAGAATTGGGCCTGCAATTCTTCTAACTGGATTATTCTGTTAGCAGGACATCCTGGTTCTTAGAATGTGATGTTATAGTGCAGTTAGCCTTGGAATGGGAAACACATCAGCCATCATTAGATTGGTTTGAAAGGGAAGTTGAAGAAGACAGACATCCTCTAGTCTAACTCCCTAATGTAATAAATGAAGAAACTGAAGCATAAATAGGAGAAAGAATTTTTTCCAGGTCATACAACATTTAAGGGGAAGAATGGGATTAGGTCTTCCAGTAAAATGTTCTCTAACATGATGCTTGTCTTTCATTCATCTTGAACCCATTCTTGGCCCTTAGAAGAGGTATGCACAGCTAAAAGACAGATTATCCCTAAGAGCCTCAGAAGGGCAGTCATGGTCCTCTGGATGTGACCCACTCTCTGTATTTCCACTGGGCATTGATTAGACCACTGCCCTCACTCCCTCACATTCTACCCACCCCCCTATCCCATCCCTAACATCTAATCTCTTAGATGAGGCCTTCCAAAGTCTGATGTGATAAAGTTACCAAACATAAACTGGGCCATTCTTCCCTGCCAAGGGAGAATTGCTGTGGCCTTTCTCTCCCATCCTCCTCCTTGCAGGGTTTTCTCCTTCTCCACTTGGGGGGATCTCAAAGAGCAGGCAGCCCATTGCAGGTCTTTCTCAGCATCTCTGCCTCATTGCCTGTCTGTGTGTTAACCACGTCATGTAACCAGAGATTAATATTCTGTGAAGCCACAATTTATGATAGCCCCAGATCGCACAAGTATCAGCTGACTGTACTGTGTCCCGTTGTATTTCAACGAGGGAGCGGTAACAATGGCTGATAGTCCGCCCAGAAATACTCCTTCCCCCTCGGGGAGAGGCCCAGAATGCTATCTGGCCACATGATCTCATTTCTTTCAAGCTTTGCATTAACCACTGACATATCACATAAATGCGTCCTTCATTACCTGCCAGAGATTGAGATTGTCTGCTGCCCTGGGAATAGACTCCGGAACCCATGCCCACCAGTCAAGGGCCTCATTCCCCGACTCGCTCTCTCTCACTCCTTCCATCCATCCATGTGAATTTGTTTCTGTCTGGTGTTTCCTGAGTCCCTTTTCTGCACCTGACCATTCTTCCCCAGGTGGCCTCGATTACACTGCCCATGAAAGCCCTTTGTTCAGCAGCTCGGAATGAAACCAGGGCTGGGAGCTGGCACCAAGCTGGGCTGGAGTGTGGAGTTTGCCAAGTAAATGACTAGTCAGTGTTTAGAGGCATCCAACGAGCAGCCACTCTTGCTTCTTATCCTTATCACCAAATTTATATAGTTCCAAGGCTAAGTTGAATGAGACTTTAGACCTGAAATTCTTAACCTTTTTTAGAGTTATAAACCCCTTGGGAAGTCTGGTGAAACTAGGGAATCCCTTCTCAGAATAATGTTCCGAAATATATTAAAAAAAAAAACCCATAGATTACAAAGCCAGTTATACTAGCTATCAAGACTTATAATGATTAAACTATTTTTTAAAAAATAAGTTCATGGATCCCAGATTAATAAATTGCTCTAGAAACAAAATAGTCGTCCATCAACTGGGGAAAAGCTACACAAAACTACAAAACTGTGATGCAGAAGTGTAGTGGAATATAACTAGGTCATAAGAAATAATGAATATGATGAGTACAAAGAAACATAAAAAGACTTATATGAACCGATGCAGAGTGAAGTAAGTAGAACTAAGAAAATGTACATGGAAAGAATAACATCCACAAATGTTTCAAAATTACATACACACACACACAAATACACACACAACCAAGCCTTGCTGTGAAGAAGAAATATGATAAGATATCCTCCCGTACACACCAGTTTTGCAGGGACTAGGGAGAGGTTCACAGGTGTGAAACATTGTATATTTTCAGATTTTTTTTCATTGTGTTGATTTGTTCTATGGACTACTTTCCCCCTCTTCTTCATTTTTTTTCTTTGAAAAATAATTCTTTGTTATATAGGATTGTTTTCAGGAAAGGGTAGGGGGAAGGAGAAAGATACAGAAGGAAATTTAGGTAATGTAAAAATAGAAGTTTTCAATTTTTATTTTTAAAATGTTTGAGAACATCTGCCTTAGAGATATCTTAATCACTTTATTTTGCAGAGATGGAAACTGAGGCAATGGCCCCCAACTAGGACTTAAGTTTTTTAGTCTCCTAGACCAGTGATGGGCAAATTATGGCCTTCGGGCCAGATGTGGGGGCCCCTGAAATGTTCTATCCAGCCCTGTGACATTATTCCTAATCTGACAAATACAATGAGTAGGATACAATACAATGAAACTTCTAAAGAGTTGCCTGAGAAACAGACTGACAGATGAGCATTTCCTTTCCTTTGGCCCCCTCTTTAAAAAGTTTGCCCATCACTGTCCTAGACGATTGTTCTTTCTACTGTACCACATTGCTCCTCTTCTACTTCCCTGCTTCTAAGGGGCATAGTCTCTTGGTTCCCCACTCCAATTCTGGACCTGAGAGTAGCACAGATTACTATTTGGCAAACTTCTCCTTCTGGACCACCTATTTCTTTTCCTTGATGGCTCCCTATAAACCACCCCTCCACCCGTCCAAGAATTCTTTGAATCTGTGGACCTAAGACATGGATAAAATATTAATAATGCAGATCAAAAATTAAAATGTCTTACCTAATGACCCAAATGGGTCATTTCCATGTAATCCCTAAAGCAGAAGATGCTGATTAGCTTGGCCTGGCAATAATAATGAAACAATAAAATTATTAGTGTCAGTGGTTGTGATGACTTTACCATATACAACACTTTGTAGAGTTGGGAACTTTGCTTCAGTTCTCCCTGGAATTGTGGAAAGTTCTGGTCACCATGGTCCTTCATGCCATCAAATGATTCAACACCAGAAAATTATATGATTCTATTAATGGAAATAACACTAAAGAAAATGCATCAGCAACTGCTTTACCACTGGACTCTAAGAACCATGGGTCCTTTCCATCTAACTTGCAATGGAACCTAGGTGCTTTGTCCCATTAGAATGTGAGCATCTATGAGACTGAGGCTGTCTTACCCTTCTACTTGTATCCTCAGTACCAAGCATAGTACTTTGCATATGGTAAGTACTTAATAAATTATTTTTCATTCATTCGTTCATGGCAAATTAAAGCCAAATCACCTCTGTCATCTATTTCCTCATCACCACCATCAAAATTATTGATTAAAAACCCCTTTGATGCTCAGCAGATCTTGAACAAGCTTGAGGAAATAAATCTCAGGGTCTGACCTCTAAAAACTCCTGGTCTAAATGTTCCAGATAGAATCCTTAAATAAAGTTTTTATTAATGCTTTTCATTTTTATATGCTATCACTGCCCAATAAACAACACCTCTCCCTCCATAGAACCTTCTCTTATAACTTGTTGGCCTGAAATCAGGAGGACCTGGGTTCAAACCTGGCCTTAGACACTTCCTAGCTTTGTGGTCCTAGGCAAGTCACTTAACACTAATTGCCTTACCCTTACTGCTCTTCTGCCTTAGAATTGATTCTTTTTTTTTTTTAATGTTTTTTTTTTAAACCCTTGTACTTCGGTGTATTGTCCTATAGATGGAAGATTGGTAAGGGTGGGCAATGGGGGTCAAATGACT
This sequence comes from Gracilinanus agilis, assembly GCF_016433145.1. Taxonomy (NCBI): domain Eukaryota; kingdom Metazoa; phylum Chordata; class Mammalia; order Didelphimorphia; family Didelphidae; genus Gracilinanus; species Gracilinanus agilis. Next base: position 67,062,596 of record NC_058130.1, read on the forward strand.
TGCCCAGGGTCACACAGCTGGGAAGTGGCTGAGGCCGGGTTTGAACCTAGGACCTCCTGTCTCTAGGCCTGACTCACTCCACTGAGCTACCCAGCTGCCCCCCTTAGAATTGATTCTTGGTGCAGATTCCAAGACATAAAGTAAGGGTTTAAAAAACAGCAAAAGGGGACAGGTGGGTGGCTCAGTGGATTGAGAGTCAGGCCTGGATATGGGAAATCCTAGGTTCAAATCTGGCCTCAAACACTTCCTAGTTGGGTGCCCCTGGGCAAGTCACTTAACCCCCATTGCCTAACCCTTACTACCCTTCTGCCTTGGAATCAATATACAGTATTGATTCTAAGATGGAAGGTAAGGGTTTTAAAAAAAAGGCAAAAGACAATTCCTACCTTCAAGGAGTTTATAGTCAACATACAAGCATTTATGTACAGACAAGATATATTCTCTCCCCCATCATGAGTAGCCATGTTTTTTGCTACCATGAAAGTGTTGTTATGAATATTTTGGTGTATATATCTTTCTTTCTCTCCTCTTTGTGGTATATACTCAGTAGTGGGATTTCTGTGATGAAGATTATAAACTGTAGAGCAACTTTTCTTGCATAATTCCCAATTGCCCTATAGAATGGTGATGCTATGTAATATCCCATTGTTGAAGACCAAGACTGGTTGCTTCTGTCACATATAAACGTCACCCCCATCACATTGTACAGAGAGCCTGATGGGAGATGTGGAGGAAGATATTTATAAGGGTGGTGTAGAGACATACAGAAGGGACAGCCAAGAAGCTTTACTCTTCTTTAGAAAGGAAAAGTATAGGGTTAATTGATGGGAATTAGTCTGGAAAGAACCATATTTAAATTCTATTCTTGTCTTATGAAATCCTACTATTTGTCCTGCATTGTGACCGGTATTCTGGGCTCAAATACAGTATATATACATGCCAGGTATTGGGCAATCTGCCAATATCGCACAACAAACTATTTGGGGATGCAAGACGTACCTCAGTACTTAGAAAATCAAAAAGGTTGTTGATGTTGATACTCCCTGCAAGGACATTAGTGGCCCAATCCCTCAATCCCCAAAGCAGATGATCTTAGCATATTGGTTGTGGCTGAAAAGGTCTTCACCCCTGAGCCAACCAGGACTCTTTTCCAAACCTAGCTAGACTGACCCTCAAGTAGTAGGCTTATTTGCCATCACTAAGCCCATATTTAGAACATTGCCAACTGTTATAAGAGAATCAGAGAAAGTTTAGCAAGAGGCATAAGTTACCTGGATGGCTGACAGAGAAGGTTCCAAGCATGGAATGGTGGAGAGAGACTTTTTTTTCTGAGAGACTCTCTGGATGCAACTGCTGGCAGTGAGAGGGTTTTTCCTTAGCTGCCAAAAGTGAAGAGCCCAGAAAAATGACTGTCTCCTGTAAAACCATCTACCCTGAGAAAGATCAAATTGAGCAGTGAATCTGGTGTGCTTCGTGGACATATCAAACCAATCCAGCTCCTTGACTTTACCCCTTTTGTGGATTTACTTGCTGTGACTCCTGGTGGCTGTGAACATGGCTGGAACAGAAGTGGACCCAGTAGTGACACATCCAAATTCCTCCTAACCTGCCAAGCTCGACCTGACAGCCTGTTTTAAGTGACAGAGTAGAGTGTTTGTCCCACCTTTCCAGTCCCTGGAGTCTGTCCTTAGATACCTAGTTTTAGTGTGACCTCTCCCTACATTTCTTACCCTTAAACTCACTATTAAACTGCATTTTGTTCCTTCTCCACAACCCAGAGGGCCCACTATAGTTTAATAGAAATCCTTGGCAGAGTTGGTCTGGATGACAGTTGGTCTCAGCTGTCACTACTCATTCCCCAAGTCCTGTATTTGTGGGGGTGGGTGAGATTTCCCAGTGTGTTATTGTGGGTCAGACAGTTAACCCACTTGAACCCTTCATTCCTCCTCCTTTATTCCCTTCTCCCTCTACTAAATCCCCTGTGTTATTATTTACCTATTACACAACCAACATGGTAACCACTCTACTAGAGGTACACTACAGAACTCAGGATCCCTTCCATGATTCCATCAGAAGAGGATTTTGGTGGCAGGAATAAGACATGCATCATAGGATCAGGGATTTAGAACTGGAAGGGACACCAAGGATCATCTCATCCAATTGCCTCACCTTACAAATGAAGAAACTGGAGCCCAGGGTGAGGTTACATGACTTGCTCAAGGTTACATAGGCAATAATAGATTAAAAGTTAGCAACAATATAAGAGATATCACAAAGAATATGCTAAGTGCCAGACTGTAAGTGCCACTCTGTAAGTGGTGGAAAACTAAATCAATACGGGCTGAAGTGATCAGCAAAGGCTTCACGAAAGAAATAAGACCTGAGCTCATTCTTATTGAACTTGCTGCTGCATTTGACACTGTTGACCATGCCCTTTTCCTGGTACTCTCCCTCCTCTGAGTTTTCATAACACTGCCTTCTCTTGCTTCTCCTCCCATTTTTTCTCCCACTCTTCTGCTTCTGTTGAATCTTTGCCCATGTCACAACCCCTAAGTGTGGGTGTCCTGTCCAAGATGTGTAATTGTTTCGCGACCAGTTCTCCAAAATTGTAAGATGTGTTCTTTAATTTGATCTACATAATTTACATTTTCTCCATTACTTTCTCAAGTCTAAGCAATCAACAAAACAATAAGTCAAGGCCTGATATTTAATGTTTGCTAATCTTTGAGATGTAAATAAATGCTCACACTGAAAACTTGACAATCATCTCTCATGAGCCAGTTAAAGTTAGCTCCAGGAATCCCCAGATATTTCCCAAAGCTTTCATCCTCTTATCAGTTCTCATGGACTCTTGTCATCATCTCTATGCATATGATTCCTAAATCCATCTACCCAGACCTATCTTTTGTTTGAGCTCCAGTCCTGCATCACTAGCTGCCTTTTGGATGGCTCAAATGGTGAGGGAGACCCAAAAAGATCATAGGGAAAAAGACATGTACAAAAATATTTATAGCTGCGCTCTTTGTGGTGGCAAAAGACTGGAAAATGAGGGGATGTCCATCAATTGGAGAATGGCTGAACAAATTGTGGTTTATGCTGGTGATGAAATACTATTGTGCTCAAAGGAATAATGAACTGGAGGAATTCCATGCTATCTGGAACAACCTCCAGGAACTGATGCAGACTGAAAAAAGCAGAACCAGGAGAACATTATACACAGAGACAGATACACTATGGTAAAATCGAATGTAATGGACATCTGTACTAGCAGCAATGCAACGACCCAGCACAATTCTGACGGATTTATGGAAAAGAATGCTACCCACATTCAGAGGAAGAACTACAAGAGTGCAAACACAGAAGAAAAACAACTGCTTGAACACATGGGTTGATGCAGACATGATTTGGATGTAGACTCTTAAAGACCACCCTAAAACAATTATCAATAATATGGAAATAGGTCTTAATTGATGACACATGAAGAAACTAGTGGAAATGCACATCAGCTACTGAGGGTTAGGAGGGGGAGAGAGAGCAAGAACATGAATCATGTAACCATGGGAAAAAAATTTTCTAAAAAATAAAAAAAATTTTTAAAAATGGTGAGGTAGACATCTTGAGATGCATATCCTAAACTCAATATGTCCAAAATAGAAATCATTATAATTCCCTTCAAACCAATGTATCTTTTGAACTTTCCTGTTTCTGTCAAGGGCACCCTACTCCTGACAGATCACCAATGTCATTTTTAACTTGCTTCTCATTTACCTCAAATAGCCAAGATGCCAAATCTTGTCATTTCTGTCTTCATAACATTTCTTGCATCTCTCCACTTACCCAACCACCACTCTGGTTTAAGCTCTCATCTTGTCTTGCCTGAACTATTATGATGGTGTCCAAAGTAGTCTCCTTGATTCATGTCTTTCCCTTATCAAATGCATCCTCCCCACAATATCAATGTGATTTTCCTGAAATGCAGGTTTGACCATCTCACCTTTCTCTTACTCAGTAAAATCCAATGATTCTTTGTTACATCTAAAATAAAAAATGAACTCCTATGTTTGATGTTTAAAGCTTTTCATACACTTGCCTCAACCTACCTTTCTAATTTTATTATATCTGACTTCCACTAAACCAATGATCAAGCTTCACTGGTCTTCTTACTGTACCTCAAACACGAACCTCCACATCCCAAACTTTTCTCTGATTATGTCACATATTTCAAATGTACTCTCTCTTCATTTGCACTTCTTAGAATCTCTGAATTCTTTTAAGACTCAGCTCATGTCAACTTGTGTATGAGACATTTCTTGGTCACCTCCATAGCTAATCGTCTCCACAGTTATCTTATATCTTCTTTGTATGTGTTTTGTCTCCACTATTACAATATAAAATCCTCGATGGCACAAACTATTTTTATTTTGACTTTTTTGTAACCCCAGGTGCTAGCACAATACATGGCCCACAGTAAATACTTTAAAAGCTTATTAAATAGAATTGAAGTGACTTGTAGGGGGATAATAATGTGATGTGCCAGGTGGATTAGAGAAAAAGAGCAGCAGAAAGAAAGACATTACAATAATCAGACATAAAGAAATGAAGGCCAAGATTTCAATAGTGGCAGTGTCCACTATTGTGTGAATATGTCCACAAAAGAATAGATATGAAAGAAATATTTCCAAGAAATCTAATCCAATGGGTACAGGAGACAGAAGAGTCAAAGATGTTTATGAGATTTTAACTTGTGTGATGTGTTATTGGAAATTTGGGAGTCTTTGCATGACATTTCCCATGAGCCCACTGGCTTTCTGATAAAACTGAGGGACTGGCTTTCTGATAAAACTGAGGGACTAGCGTTTCACTTCCTCTTTGCTTCCTAACCACCATGATGGCGGCAGGCAACTGCACGCTTTTTAAGCAGCCTTAGCTAGCATGGCTTTATTTTCTAGTGGCTACTAAAAAAATCTTTAAAAAACCATAACATTTTAAAAGTTATCTTTATAGATTCATTTTATTTTTTACAGTGATTGGAAGAAGGATGACTCTGGGAAGAGAAATGTGAAAATTGTATGGAGAAATTGATTGTTGAGGTGAAATGATGAGGACAAATTCAGATGAACTTCAGCCAGGAGGCATCCAAGTGGAGATGTTCTACAGGCAAATGGAGAGAAAGAGCTAGAACTGAAAATTAGACAGGGATGAAAACTGAAATTGGGAAATTATCTACATAGAAGTGAATGTAGAAACTATAGAAGTGGATGATATCTCCAAGGGAAATAATACAGTGCCAGAAGAGAAGTGGATCAAGGATAGAACCTTGAAGACCACTCACAGGGAATAGAAGAGGAGCTATGTCATATGTGGATTAATTCTAGGAACTGGGGGATGTTTAGCTTGAAGTGGAAAAGACCTAGGGAGATATGGTAGACTCCTTCCAGAATCTGAAAGATTGTTGCATGAAAGAGATTCATCTGAAAAGAAAGTAACTGCCCTGGTCTCACTTTAACAACATTCATTACTGAGTAGAAATGTCTACCAAGTGAATCCTTCTTGAATTCCCTTTAAATTGCTATAGTATTAATGTTAATAGTATTAATAACAAGCATGCTATAATGGAAAGGACACTAGCTTTGGAGTCAGAGGACCTAGGTTCAAATTCTGCCTCTGATGCTTACTTCTTGTGTACCTTTGGGCAAGTCATGACCTCCCTTAAGTCTCAGTTTCCTTATATGTAATAGGGTTGGGGCAGGGATGGGGCCGGTGAATGAGGAGTCTTCTAAGGTCCTTTTCCAGTTTTAGATCTAAAATTTTAAATATTCACAGCATTTTCACATACATTATTCAATTCAATTGATTTTCATAACAGCCTTGATCAAGTATATAGAAAAAGCACTATTTTCTTCATTTTGAAAATGAGAGGACTGAGACCACAAAAAGTTAAGAGATTTACACTTGGCAAGTCAAGTGGCATAGTCAGGATTGGAAGTTCTATGTATTGTCTCTCAATCCCAAGCTTTTTGAATCCTTTACTTCAGAGTGACAGGATCATTATAAGGCAGTCTCGTGTAAAGGGTTGATCTATTGACTTGGTTCATTAGCATACTTGGTTTATTTTTTGAAAATTTTTATTTAATCAATTTATTTAGAATATTTTTCCATGGTTACACGATTCATGTTCTTTCTCTCCCTTCCTTCCCATTCACCCCCCCCCCTCCACGTAGCCAACAAACAATTCCACTAGAGTATACTTGTTTTAAGTTAGTTTTCTGGCAAACATTTTTTGGTGGGGTAAGAATATAAGTTTATTGATTATATCAGGTTTATTGGTTAGACCAGCATAATAACTGATAAAGTGATATAGATTACATAGATCGCTAATGACCAGGGACAACCTGAGATGGGTCAGACAATTTAATAAATAGATTTTTAAAAGCTAATTATTCAACCCCTCCCTTGACCATCCCAATACATCTTTAAGTGATGATAGCTAATTAAGAGGTGGTTCATCACTCTATTTGCCCCTCCTCATCCCCAGAGGTGAACAAGTGATATATGCAGGAAAAGAATCCTTCTCCCATTCATTTATTAATCAGATTCTTTTAAAAAGGAAGACATTCCTTGGGATTTTCAAGAACAAAAAAAATGCAAAAAGCAGACTAGATAGTATCTCTGACCCAGATCCCAGACACAGGAATACACAATAATTCTCCCTAATAGATATAGGCATGAATACAGCATGAGAAAAATAAATACTCACACTATAGTAAAGGAAAATGGTCCCTTAGTCTGATGTAAATACCAAGCAAGAGTCATAGAGATAGCCAATTGCAATGCCCAAAATTCCATAAGCCAGTCTTAAAATCACCTAGGTGGGAATATTTTCCATTCAAGAGGAAAATGACAAACATTTTTTAAGAGTCTTCTGGGCTAAGTGCCCAAGGCAAAAAGAAAGGGGAAAAAATAAAAGTTTCCTGCTTTCAAAGAGGTTATAGTTTAAATGGGGGCTACAACATGTAAATAAATAACTGTATCCAAACAAGATACATGCAGAATTCATTGAAGAAAATCTCAGAGGGAAAGCCCCAGGATTAAGAAGGATTGAGAAAGGGTTCTTGCAGAAGATGGGATTTTATCTGAGACTTGAAGGGAAGCTAGAGGGTGATGATGAGGAGGGAGAGAATTCTAAACTTGGAAATTAACCAGTGAAAATGTTGAATTAAGAGGTGTGTCATGTGTAAGGAACAGTAAGGAGGTCAGTGTCACTGGATCACTGAGTATGTGGGAGTGAGTATGACATAAGAGTGAGTGGGCAATAGAAGAGACAATCTACTGGACAAGATGGGATGGGATCACTTGTTAAGTAACTATCCTAAATGTTCAGATGGGAAGGCAAAGGGAAGAATAAGTAGTAAATTAGAGCCTTTGTGTGTGTGTGTGTCAGACATTGTGTCAAGTACTTTACAAATATTATCTCAAATGAGGTAATAATAGATGGATATTTAGAGGTTGCCTAGTCCAAGCCTCTTACTTTACAGACAAGGAAATGGAAGTCCAGAAAGATAACCTGGCACGGCCCCATTTACAATTTTAAGACTGTGTATTTAAATCCAGACCATCCTGCTTCATACATTTCAGAGATATGTTGACATCAGAAACAAATGTGTTTCAGCAGCGAGGTGGCTCAGTGGATAGAGAGCCAGGCATAGAGATGGAAAGTCCTGGGTTTAAACCTGGCCTCGGACACTCCCTAGCTGTGTAGTCCTGGGCAAGTCACTTAACTCTCATTATTTAGTCTTTACTGCTCCTCTGTCTTGGAAGTGATATTTAGTATTGATTCTAAGATCAAGGTTAATAAAGGGAAAGAAAAAAGAAAAGAAATGAATTGTGGGATATGAAAAGTGCTAAAAACTGGCAGAAAGTTGCCTGGATGCTTAGAAACATAATATAATTTCCTTCTGTAAATTTTATCAAAACTTTTTTTCTTTTTTTAAGTTCCTTGAGATTGTATACCTTTTGATCCAGTAATGCCACTACTAGGTCTGTATCCCAAAGAGTTAAAAAATATGGGAAAGGACCTGTTTGTACAAAAATATTTATAGTTACACTTTTTGTGGTGACAAAGGTTTGGAAATTAAAGGGATGTCCCTAACTGGAGAATGGCTGAACAAATTGTGGTATAGGATGGTGGTGGAATACTATTGTGCTGTAAGGAATGATAAACAGTATGGTTTCAGAAAGAATTAGAAAGACCTACATGAACTGATGTAGAGTGAAATAAACAGGAACAGGAGAACATTATACACAGTAACTGCAATATTATGGAACAATTAAATGTGATAAACTGCTACTAGCAACAACAATCCAGAACAGTTCTGAGGGATTTGTGAAAGAGAATGCTATCTGCCTCCAGAGAAAGAACTGGTGGAGCAGAAATGCATATGAAAACATATGATTTGTCACTTATTTATTTGGGTATATATTTGGGATTTTAGTTTTATAAGTGTATTCGCTTAGAAAAATGAATAATATGGGAATATGTTTTGCATGATAACACATTTATAATCCAGATTGAATTGTTTGTCAACCCCATAAGGGGGGAGGGAAGAAGAGAGAGAGACAATATAGATCATTTAATATTAGAAAACTTATGTGGAAATTTTTTGTTAAAATTTTTTAAGTCCTTTGAGGTATCACTGGAATAGGAAGAGATTTAAAGGTAATACCCACAGTCACTCCACCTAGTGTCAATTCTAATCACCTCTTATGTGGGTTGTTTCTACAGCCTTCTAAGTGGTCTCCATGTCTTGGTTCTACCCTCCACCCCCTCCAATCTACACAAGAATCAAAGTGATTTTCCCAAAACACAACTATTACCCTGTCATTCCCCTAATCAACAAACTCCATTGGCCCTTTTGTTAATTCTGACGTCAAATTTGATTGACATTTAAAATTCTTTACAATTGCCTCCATCCTACCTTTTCAGCCTTAGTACACATTACTCCACTCTATATTCTCCATAATATAGCCACACTGGTCTGCTTTCTGTTCTTCACATATACAACATTCCATTTCCTTCTATTCCTTTGCCCTGGCTGTCCCTAACACCTTAAATGTACTCCTTCTTCACCTCTGTCTCTTGGAATCTCTGGCTTCCTTTGGGATTTAGCTCAAGCACCAACTACATGATGCCTTTTCCTGATCCCCCAAAGGATTAGTGGTTCTTCCCCCAAAGTTTTGTTGGTCAAAATTTTTTTGTCATTTTTTGTGAATGTCCATTTCTTCATGACCCTATTTGGGGTTTTCTTGGCAAAGATCCTGAAGGGGTGTGCCATTTCTTTCTCCAGCTCATTTTGCGGATGAAGAAACTTAGGCAAACAGGGTGAAGTGACTTGCCTAGAGTCACAAACCTAGTAAGTGTCTGATGCCAGATTTAAACTCACGTCTTGTTGACTCCAAGTCTAGCATTATATCCACTGTGCCATTGGTGTTTCCATTGTATTGTCCCCAAATGCTACCTTGTTTCTCATGTGTATTATGTGTGTGTGTGTGTGTGTGTGTGTGTGTGTGTGTGTGTGTTGAATTTCCCTTTAGAACATAAGCTCTAGGAACTTAGAAAAATCAAGAAACTGTTTTGTATCCCCAGTGCCTGATATGGGCTTGATCAATTATTTGATTGATCTAGAAATAGGATCATGAGCATAGATTTAGAACTAGAAGAGACTTTATCTAACTCGGCCCCCTTATTTTACACATAAGGAAACTGAGACCCCAAAAAATTAAACAGCTTTCCCAAGCTAACACAATTCATGAGTGTCAATGTTTGGACTCAAAATCAGGTATTCTGATAGCAAATCAAGGGGTTTTCCCAATGTACCTTGCTGTTCTTATTAAGACACCCAGTTACCCACCTGTTAGATAGACCATCATTTCAGGTGCTTGGTCCAGAGCTAGGAAAGCCTTGGATTTCTGTGGCAGGAAGAACTTCCGGCTTCCTCCAGTAGGAGCATCCTTGCTGTGAAGACCAGGCCTAAGAAGAGCTGGGGGCTATGGCTGCCGACATCCAGGGCCAGGGCCAGCATCCAGGGCAGGGGCCGGCATCTCTGCTTAGTCTCCTTGGCCACTGCTCAAGCTGTCCAAACACTAGCAGGGGAGCCCAAGAAGAATTCACAAGGAACAACCCTGGGAAAGCTTGCCGCCACCTTGGAACGTGGGGTGGAAGGAAGTGGCCTTGTTTTCTTTGCCTCGGCCACGGGAACATCCTTCCCTCCACGCTGTTTGCTTTGGTTTGTGGGGGTTGCCAGCTGTAGAGAAGGCTGCTGGATCTCTGAGGCTCTAGATATTTGTTGGAGCAAAGATCCCCCCCTCCCAACACACTCACTCCGCTCTCTCCCTAGAAGCCACTCAGCACCCCGCTTCCGCTCATCTGCATAAATTAGCACATCAGCCTCCCAACATCTGGGAACAAATAACAACACTGATTGGAAATGCATCTCATTCCCCCTACATTTCCTAGCCGGATTTCACAAGCCTCGCTCCCAGGGGACCACGGGAAAACCACCAGGTTTTTTCCCTACATAAAGAGGCCCAGTAAAGTTGTCCCCAACATTGTCCATGAAGGAACCCCACTCACCATTGAAGTCACCATATGGACAGTCCCCAAAAGGAAAAAATGGGACGTTTCTGAGCTTTCCCTTGAGGATTCCATCCACTGAGACATTTCCTGTCTGGCTGGTTCTCCCTGGAGAATTGTTCTTGGCCCCTTATTGAGGAATTTATACAACTGTGGGGCTTCCCACTCTCGAAACCTCTTTGATAAAATAATCTCAGCTTATCTAAGCATCCTATAGCATCACAGCATCCTAGATTTCCAAGTGAGGGGAACCTCAGATACCCTCAAGTTCAAGAGCTGAGAAAACTGTAGTCCGGGGAGGGGGAAACAGTTTAGCTAAGTCATCCAACGAGTCCAAAACATATTTTATATTCCAATAAGGCTAATCTATCCCTATAATTACCCATTTAAACCTGATCGGTGCCTCCATTCTTTTGCTCATTCTGTTTCTCATACCCAGGGTGCCTGCCACCAACTTCTCAGCCATACCAAATCTTACTTATCCTGTAACATCTAACAAAAGTTTCCCCTCTTCCATGAAGCCTTCCCTGAACTTCCTTTCACTACTCAACAGTGTTTTGTCTTGAGCTTTGATTTTCCATGAGACCAACTGGACTGGGAGATATTCTAATCCAGGAAACCTGGCCGCCACATTTTAGTGTCCTCTACTCTGATGGTCTGACTGATGGTCAGTTCTCTCCTCCACTTTTCTCCCTTTTAATATGTTGTGAGGGTTAATAATCTATAAATTATTATAGATCTCTAAAAGAAATAAAGCTGGGTTTTCAGTCACCAGTCTGAAGGGAAGTCTGAACTAAAAAAAAAAAAAAAACAGGTTGTTTAGCCTGGAGAAGAGAAGATTGGAAGCAAAAGCTCTTGAACTTTTTTAATGTAATGGCCCCCTTTGGCAGTCTGGTGAAGGCCTTCTCAGAAAAAATGTTTTTGGGGGCAGTTGGGTGGCTCAGTGGATTGAGGGCCAGGCCTAGAGATGAGAGGTCCTAGGCCCAAATTTGACTTCAGATACTTCCTATCTGTGTGACCCTGGACAAGTCACTTAATCCCCATTGCCTAGCCCTTACTTCTCTTCTGCCTTGGAACCAATACACAGTATTAATTCTAAGGTGGAAGGTAAGAGTTTAAAAAATGTTTTTAAGTTCATAAAAAAGTACAAAGGCAACTAGTTACATTGAAATACAGTTATCAAAAATTTTTTTTAAAAACAAGTTCACAGAATCTAGGTTAAGAACTTCAGCCTTGGAGGGAGAACCAATAACTGTCTTCAGATAGCTAAGGGATTATCATGGAAAAGGAAGAGACTTGTTCTACTTGACCCCAGTAGGAAGAACGAGGAGCTATGGGTAGGCCTTACAAAGAGGTTAATTTAGCCTTGACATAAGGGAAAACTTCCTAGTGATTAGAGCTAACCAAAGATGGTTTTCCTGCTACTGAGTCCCTGATATAAACAAAATCATAGGTCCAGTTTCTAATCCTACAAATAGCACTGGCACTGGACTTTGAAACTCCTGAGACCAAGAAGTTACTTTCACATGAGGTTGAATGTCAAATTCTGGAGCTAAAAGAGACCATTAAAGTTATCTAATTAACTTACATCTTTTCATTTTATCAATGAGTTGAGTTTCAGAAAAGGGAAAGGACTTCACCAAGGTCTGTACTTTTAGAGTCAGGATTATAACTCTGGTCTCTTTAATTTCCACTGTATAACAGCTGCCTCCCAGATGTGAAGCCAACTGAGGAATAGTTTGTGATCTGTATAGGTTTTCCGTTTCTATAGCAAACTGGACTGATCCAGTTGGTCATTTTAGGTAACCAGCTGGCCAGTTAAGCCAACTGATATTTAGATCCAGACTTAAACCCTACTCAAGGATGAAAAATTAAAATATTTCAAACAACCCTTTCTGTTTGTCTTCTGCCTGTGGCCAGTTTGGGTTGATATATGACACTGGGAATTTGGGCTAGACTCAGGAGCAGAATACAGCCATGGAAGGGTAAGTCACATTCAAGAGCAATAAGGTAGAAGAATAGTGCCTGAGGTTAAAAAGGTAGGAAAAGGATAAAAGGAGCCAGGAGGCTGGGGACATCCCTTACAGGTGACTCATTTACCAGGACGGTCCTGGACATTGCAAGCAAAAGATCTAACTCACAGAGAATAGTGACTTTTGAAGAGTTTGAAATTCATGGCTGCGAACCTGCTGGCCCACACATGTTCCTGAATGAGAGGTTAGAAAAACAATTGTCAGAATAGACAAATAACCAGGCGGCCAAAAAGCACAAAGACAATCATGAATGCAATAAATGCACAGAAATATTTGTTTCTATCCTTGGCCTGTTCTTTGAGAGGCAGTGTGGGGTGAAGGGGAGAGAGCACTGATCCTGAAGTCAGGAAGACTTGGGTTCAAATCCCACCTCAGACACATTATTATTAGCTATGTATTATTGTGTTATTAGCTCTCTCTCACTCTCTCTCTCTCCATCTCTCTGTCTGTCTGTCTCTCCATCTCTCTCTGTCTCTTTGTCTCTCTTTGTCTCTCCTTCCCTTCCTTCCTCCTCCTCTCTCTCTGTCTCTGTCTCTCTCTCATTATCTTTCTCTCTCCATCTCTTTTCCGTCTGTCTGTCTCTCCATCTCTCCATCTCTTTCCACCTCTCTCTCTGTCTCTCTCTGTCTCTACCTCCCTCTTTTCCACCTCTCTCTCTGTCTCTCTCTCTCTCTCCATCTTGCTCTCTCCATCTCTCTCTCCATTTCTCTCTGTCTCTCTGTCTCTGGGTCTCTCTTTCTCTCTCTCTCTTCCCCCACCCCATCTCTCCTTTCATATTCAGTCCTAGCTTGCTACCCTAGGAATCACTACAATATTACCAATGTGAAGAATTATTCTGAGCTACCCAAAATGCTTTTATGTTTGGAAAGTGGTGGAAACCCAGGAAAGGGATCACCTAATGACGGCCAAGTACTGGGCCGGAAAAAGAGGGCTGAGGTGCTAAACCCAAATTTTGGAGAAGGACTCAGGGTGACAGACATCACACTGGCATGTTTTGCAAAGAGGAGTTTGGGCTATTTAAAACCAAGGGTGAGTGAACCATATGACCCAGAGGAGATGAGCAGAGGGCTTGGGAATTACTTGAGGTTTACATGGGGCCATCCCTGACACATTTTCACATTTATATCAGGAAGGGAGTTGCTGGAAAATGGTAGTTTCAAGAAAGTCTGGGTTTTGCATGAGTGGTGAATGACCTGGAAAATATTTGATTTCGAAATCCATTGTTCAGAGATATACAGTGGGAAAAGCAAACGACATTTCAGGACTACGGAGGGACCATTGTGTCTGCTACTCTGACTCAGTATGTCCTGCTGATCACATCTTTTGAAGTCAGCCAGCCCTAGAAATCAGTATCAACGTCAGACTTAAAGGTTAAAAGTACCTTAGGAAAATAGCATGGAATACGGGAAAAAGTGATGGACTTGGAATCAAAAGGACTTGAATTCAAATCTTGCTCCTGATAGCTATGTAACCAACATCCTGTTACCTAACTTCCATTAGCTTAAATTGCCTCATCTATAAAATTATAAAAGCACCTACCTCACAGTATTGTGAGGACCGAAAGAGATGTAAAGTGCTTTGTAAACCTTTGAGCTAATGAGATCTTGGTCTGGTTCAAATGAGGCATAATTTCCAAGAGTGGGGAAGTGATATTTGGAACTCCAATGAAATTTTACATTCAGTTCTAGATTTGTTGGTCAGTTGTTTTTCAATTGTGTCCAACTCTCCATGACCCCATTTGGGATTTTCTTCACAAAGATACCAGAGTGATTTACCATTTCCTTCTCCAACTCATTTTATAGATAAGGAAACCAAAGCAAACAGCGTTAAGAGACTTGCCCAGGATCCCAAAGCTCATATCTGTCTGAGACCACATTTGAACTCAGGAAGCAGAATCATCAGTCCTAGATACTATGTTATTTAAGGTATTTATAAATTATTTAAATACTAGGTATTTAAGAAGGATACTGATAAAGTGAATATCCAGAGGAGAGCAACCAGGATGATTGAGTCCATGCCCCATCCATGAGCATTGGTTAAAGGGACTAGAGATGTTTACCCTGGAGAAGAGAAGACTCAGAGGAGGACAGAGGTCCTAGAGGGGTTTTCAAGTATTTGAAGAACTTTCATGGGAAGAAGGGATTAGACCCAGTCAGCTTGGCTCCAGAGGGCAAAACTAGGAAAATTTTCAAAGTTGTTTAGGCTCAATAACAAGAAAAACTTCCTAACCATTAGAGTTGTCCCAAAGAAGAATGGGTACCTCAAGACTCCTCCTCCTTGAAGACAGAAAGCAAGAGGACTGGCTGAACATGTTAGAGTAGAAACAATTTTTTGTGGGGTTGAATGAATTGGCCACTAAAATTCTTTTATCTCTCAAATTCTAAGATTTAGTTATTCTGCGATTTAGACATTAATTTTATAGTTATTTTTGGTTTTGTTTTTACTGGGTTTTTGCTTTTCTTTGTAGCCTCATTACAATAGGACACTGATGGCAAACCTATGGCACAGGTGGCATACAGATGTGTGCCAAAGATGCCACATTCTATGGGCATGCAACCACCCTCCCTCCCCCTAGAGTTTGTTACCAGAAAGGCAGAGAGACTCACACAGAACTGCTCCCTCCTCCTCTCCACTATCCCTGATGACATTTTTTCACATCACCCATTCCTCTGCCCAGCAGCCCAATGGAAGTTCTTTCTCCCTTCCCTGTGTGGCGTAAGGGGGGAGGCAGGGTGTGCCTGGAACTCATGGTGAGGTGGGGCATGGCACTCAGTCTTGGGGGGGGGGAGGGTCAGGGTCAGGACCCAGCACTCCATTTCTAAAAAGTTTGCCATCACTGCCATGGGACCTGCTATATGGTGTTTAATAAATGTTTGTTGAATAACTAATAAGTCCTCTCCAACCCTTCACTTTAGAGGGGATAAAACTGAGATCCAGAGAAGAGAAGAATCTTTCCATAACTGGGGATCTTATGGAGATGCTTAAAAGTTGCCGATTTCAGAATCGGAGCCTTGGTTCTGATCCCACTCCTCCCCCTGGATCCTAGCTTCTTCTCAGTGTGTTAATCATCTCTCCACTAGACTTGAGCTCCCCAAAATAAGGATCAGATCTTTTATTCCTTATCATCTCCCCCAGAGCCAGCCACGCAGGGGACTAGAGACTCAGGGAGGTTCAATAAAGACTTGATTTGAATCTGGTTCCAACCCATCTTTCTAGACTAATTTTACAGTATTTACCCCTCATCAGTCCACATTCCCTCCAAGTTGGCCTTTTTGATGTTCTCCATATCAGATGGCCCATTTCTGGCCTCTGTCCAATTCTATAGATTTAGAACACTCTTTACTCACCTCTTCATTTTTTTTTTTAAACCCTTACATTCCATCTTGGAGTCAATACTGTGTATTGTCTCCAAGGCAGAAGAGTGGTAAGGGTAGGCAATGGGGGTCAAGTGACTTGCCCAGGGTCACACAGCTTGGAAGTGTCTGAAGCCAGATTTGAACTTAGGACCTCCTGTCTCTAGGCCTGACTCTCAATCCACTGAGCTACCCAGCTGCCCCCCTCACCTCTTCATTTGAGCATCCTTGGATCCCTTTAAGACAGCCCACATGCCATCACCTACAAGAGGCTTTTTTTTTAAAGGGTTCCCTCAGTTTTTTCTCCCCTTTCCCTTCTCCAAATATCTTTGTGTTTATTTTGTTTTGAATTATCCTCTTGCTTGTTGCTTCCCCACTTGACTCCTGCCCCAGTCGAACGTAAATTCCTTGAGGTCAGGGACTTTTTCATTTTTATTTTTGTATTACCAAAGCCTTTGTTTCATGGGTCAAAAAAAAGGTAAAGCAGTGGGGGAGTGGGGAATGCCAGCAGGGAATTGCATAATCAAAAAAGATAGACTTGTCATAAGTCGAGATCAAGCAATAAATAGTAAACAATTCCTGTACTCTACTGGTATCTGACAGAGTTAGGAGAAATAAAGGAAGGCCCTTAGCCAGGATTTTGCTGGTCAACATTTCACAACAGTGTCTCCAAATAAATAAATGAATGAACCACACACTTTTCAGCAGAATCTGCTTTATTAACACTTTCTCACATCTAGACAATTGGCAAAACAGGAAATTAAGCTCTGATTTTTCATCTTTCCTGATTTCTAAAAGGTTTGCATAAATGCTCACACTTAAAATTTGACAAACAGCTCGGGTGAGACCCTTCAGTGAACAGAGGGATAGGAGACACAGGCCAGTGTCGCTCTGGATGGGCCCACTGATGGGTCTCGATCTGTGCCACTGGAGGGAATTCCCACATCTATGAGATCACAGCTCTCTTTGAGTATCAAGTTCCCCAAGTACTTAACACAATTCTTGGCAGATAGCAGGCTCTTGACAAATGCTGTTGTTCTTGTTATTATTATTGTGTGGCCTCTTTGCCCTGCTTGTTTGTTTTTTTTTCTGGGCATAGCCACACCTCTGAGTGAAAAACTACAATTGCCTACAGTTGTACATCCCACTGACCTGGCTTTGGCAATACTATCCTGTTCTTTCCACCACCACCACCACCCCCAACTCTATTTCAAACACTTAAAACCTTTCCCCTGAATTATTTTATCCTTATTTACCACCTCTCTCCTTTCTCCTCCATCTTCCATGCAGGTGCCAAAATAATCATTCTAAAAGACAGTGTGAGCATGTCACTCCTCTACTCAAAAATCATCAGAGACTCCCTATTACCTCTAGAATAAAACAGGTCTTTGAACTGACATGTATCACTCCAAACTTTGATTTTTTCCAATCTACCTCACCAACCTTATTTCACATCCTCCCCTCCACAAATCCAGTGTTCCAATCAAACCATCTTACCAGCTGCTCTATGAACTTGACATTCCATTGTTTTCATGTTTTTGTAGGGTCCTTAGAATGAACTCTCTTTTCATCTTTCATACTCTTGGTATCCATACTAATACTACTACTACTACTACTAATAATAATAATAATAATAATAGTCAACATTTATATAGTACTTCAGGGTTTGAAAAGAACTTCAAATATATGATCTTATTTTAGCCTCATTTAACCCTGGGAGGTAGATGCTGTTATTCCCATTTTACAGATCAGGACACTGAAGTTTGGTTCCCAAAGTGGGTGCTACCACCCCTTGGTGGGTGCTGCAGCGATCCAGGGGAGCGCTAGTGGCCACAGGTGCATTTATCTTTCCTATTAATTGCTATTAAAATTTTAAAAAAATTAATTTCCAGGGGGCTAAGTAATATTTTTTTTCTGGAAAGGGGGCGGTAGACCAAAAAAGTTTGGGAACCACTAGGCTAGAGTCACAAATCTACAAAATATCTTAGGCTAGATTTGAACTCAGGTCTTTCTCCAGGCCCAGTTTTCTCTCCCCTGTACCACCTAGATGACCACTTAATAGAAGGTCCTTAAGAACTGCTGTGGTGGAAAATTTTACAACCTATTATTAGCCTCACCAGACTTTCCTGGATTGGACATCACAACACTCATTCCAGCTTGGTAGAACTTACTTGAGTATTTACTCCCTTGACAGGACTTTCAAGATATCTCAAGGCATCTCTGGGTTATGAGCCACTGGAGGAGGACTTCTGGGAGGAGGAGGGAGATTTAGTGCTAGAAGGGACCTTCAAAATCAACTAGTCCAACCACTTGGTCTTACATGTTAGGATATTGAAGTGGAGAGAAGTCATGTGAAATAGTGGCCTTGGAATCAGAAAGACCCAAGTTCAAGGTTTGTTTCTGACACATAATGTCTTTGTGAACTTGGGCAAGTCATTTAACCTCTTAGCATTCTAGGCAACTCTCAGACTATAAATAACAGAGAATCGGTAGGAAGGCATTATTGGTAAGAGGAGTTTTCCCAACTGGGAATTCATAGTGAAATCATCGGTCCAGCCCCTCTGTCTAGAGTCAAGCAAACATTGAGTCACAGGTCTCGTTGGTCCAGGATCCGGCATCTCCTGAGTCCCACCCAGGCCAACAATCTTTCCATTCCACCAGTCTCCTGTCTCAAAGATATTCTCCCTTCAAATTCAGGCCCTTTGGGCAAATCCATCTTGCCCTGCTTCAAAGCTCCCTCAAATCCTTCCCATTGAGACAGGGGGCTTTCAGCCTGCTTGTGGTAGTCCGGAAATTACAGGCTTCAAGGCAAAGTGGGAGCCGAGGCCAAGTCTACCCGATAATGACCTTTGGCTGCGCCTGTTCAAAGAGCCGCTCTACTGATGAGCTGGGCCTCGGGGCTCCTGTTCGAACTTGTGAGCAGCCTCAGCTCAACTTGGCATTGAACTCCCTGAGACTGGAGGCTACGTGCACCCATCTACCACCATGGGGTTTCCCACTCCCTCCTCCCAGTATCCATCACTCGATGAGGTCTGAGAGGATGATTTGGGGGACAGAATTTGAAAAGGAATTTGGGGAATGTGTCCCCTAGACCACACCAGCAGCAGCAGCAGTAAAATCCTTCATCTCTTGGCTTATCTCTCACCCTCTACCTCAGGAGGCTTCAGCTCTCAGGCACATCTCTGCCTTCCCTTTAGCGCTCTTCAATCCAACCATCTGAGGATGTTAGAGATGGAAGAGACCTTTGAGACTCTAGTCATATACCTTCATTTTATAAAGGAAGAGGCTGAGTCTCAGAGAAGGGATGTGACTCACCTTATTGCATATTGCGAGTCGGTGGTGGTGTCAGGATTTGCTGAGAGGTATTCTGATTCCAAGGCAGGGTTCTTTCTTACTGAGACAGTGGCACAATGGAAAGAGCACAAGAATTGATCCAGAGGCACTGGATTCAAATCCTAATTCTGTCACCTATGTGACCTTGAACTATTTACCAAACCACTCAATTTCATTATATATAAATTAATAGGATTGGAGTAGAGGGCCTCTAAAGTCCCTTCTTACTCTAAATCTCAAATACAAATGCACTTTTAAATTTCTCCTCCTTCTTCTTCATCTCATCCTCCTATCTGCCAGAAATTTACTAATCTGGAAACAAAAACAATTAAATGCACCAGAAATATTTTTAGTAAATCCATTATTAGTATAGGAAAATTCATTGTAATCTACCCAGATGCAGAAGTATACAGATCAATTTATTACATATAGGAGAGGCCTTGATCATTTTAGACCAATCCCTTCATTTTACAATTAGGGAAACTGAGACACAAAGATGAGAAATGACTTGTCAAATGTCCAGTCAGTGAAAAACTTGTGACTCAGTCTGAGATGTCTTGACAACACAATGGTTGTTCTTTTACATCTTGCTAAATAAGCAGATGATGGTTTTCTAGATAGCATAGAACATAATATGGAAAAGATTCAGAGTAGGAAAGAATAATGAAAGTCTGTCAAAAGTCTGAGAGTAGAGGAATTAGGAAAGAAAAAAAAAGAAATTATTCAGTCTAGAGAAGAACCATAAGCTTCTGAAAGAGAGCGCCATTCAGTATAATAGATTAGAGCCATGCTGGTGAAAGAAACTATGGCACATGTATTGGAGCATGCCAGAGGGGGCTGCTCCTTTCCTCACCACCACATGTGCTTGAGGACATTTCTCTCATCACTCATCCCTCTGGCCAGTAGCCCAAAGGGAGCACTTCCTCCCTCCCCTGTCTGGAGTAAAAGGGAGGGGGGTTCACATGCTTCATGAGGTTTGCAGTTTGGGTACTTGGTCTCTAAAAGATTCACCATCACTGGACTAGAGTGTCCTTTTGTCTATTGCCACTAAGGAGTCAATTCTACTATCACCTCTAGAAAAATGAAAAAGAATTTACAATTCTATGATGTTTTAAGGATTCCAAAGCACATTTCTCATGGCAACCTCAGACTACAGAAAATGATACTTGTATTGGAAAGGACAGAATAACAATGGTTAATTAGAAATCAAAACCCAATCTATGAAATGCCATGATAAAAGAGCATTAAGTTGCCCTTAGTGAATTCAAGACATCAGACCAAGATGACCCACATTTTGTGAACACTCAAAAGAATATGTAAATATGATTTCCAAGTTGTCAGCAGTGACTTTTGAAAGATCATAGAGAAGAGGAAAGGTATCACAGGACTAGAGAAAGGCAAAAGTTCTCCACATTTTTTAAAAAGGAAAGATAATAAAAGACTGTACACAATAGGCCAGGGAACTTGGCTTCAGTTCACTGTAATATTGTAGAACACATTTTAGGAGGACTAGTTAGTAAATGTCTAAAAAGAAAAGTGATGATTACTAAGGAGTCAGCAAGACTTCATCAAGAGTGAGTCATATGGAAAGTATTAATGATCAAACATAGAATAAAGAGATCAACACACACTTGATGATATAAAAAACTTCAAAGCTTTTGTCCAAACAAAATCAATGCAGCCCAATTTAGAAGAAAAGACAGAGATTTGGACAAATATTTATATTAAATATTTCTGATAATAGTCTCACATCTAAAATCTATAGGGAATTGACACAAATATATAAGATTAAGAGCCATTCTTCACTAGAAAAGTTTTCTAAAGATATGAGAAATTTTCAAAAGTGAAAATATTTTCAATATTTTAATCCCTCCTACCAATTTTTTGGAATTTAGGAAGAGAAAGGAAGCTATGAAGAGAGTGACTAGGTCCCTAAATGGTACTGAAGAGGTGTTTTTTTTAAATCATGATTTATAATACCAGAATGTTGGTATGTTGACAGGAAATAAAGTACAATTCATAAAGGCTATGATGAATCTGTTTAGCACAAGGTTCATTGTCTTGAATAAGATATCTAAATTGAAAGAAGAGGGAAAAGGAAAAAATGCCCAGATAAAAAGTGTTAAAACCAAATGTTATAGAAAAAAAAGAACAATCATAGAGAAAGAAATGTCAAGGAATTCTTAGAAAAGGCAATAAGGGGGGGGGGGGGAAGTATTGAGAACAATGCACAGGTGTATATACACCAAAGCACAAGTAAATGATGAACAAGGTAAGCCTGAGATCTTAAAAAAGAAATAAATACAGTCTCATAAGTATCACTGATACTAGGTGGAATGAGAATTATGACTGAACGATAATGATTGAATATGTTTTTTAATGTTTTTTAACAGCTAATAGAAGGGGGAAACAGCATCATATGTTAAGACATACATGTATATGAAAGCCCACAAAACCAGGTAAGAGGTTAAGAGTAAGTTTGAGAGGAGAAAGAAACAGGAACATACTACAGACTGTCTGATCAGATATAGGATATGGATGATGCTTTCCAAATATATATAATTGAATTGTAAAGAAAAGATTCTGGGCTGGACCTGACTCAGGTCAGTCACCTGTTAGTTCAGGTTTGATGTCAGAACAAAATAAGACACTCATAGTTCATTCAACAGTTAACAAAAGAAGATTTATTTAGCTTTAGCAAGGGAAGGGTTTTCCATATGGATAGGCATTGAGAAGACCTTGAGTTGATTCAGCTGTTCAAAGTTCCCTTCCAGAGCCAAGCATATGAGAGGCCCCTCAATTCCTTGTGGTTAGTTTGTATATGGATAATGGGGAAATGACATCAACATTTTGAGTCTTTAGTCTCTTGAGCCAAACAAATATCTAGTAAATGTCTTAATATATCTTAAGGAAAAAATAGTCTAACCTGCAGGGGGTGGCGGCGTGGGGAGTGAATTAGGATATTACTCCTACTATATGAGAAGACTCTAACTATCCAAACATCTCCTGGAAACCTCACCCTGCTTAAAACAATATCAGATAAACTCTTATTTCCCTTATTGATATTTTCATCCCTCATAAAAGAGCAGAATCAATAAGAATGAACTGCTATTCTAGACTTTATAATGACTAACAAAGAAAAGAAGACAAAGAATTTGTAAATGATGAGAGCCTGGGAGAAAATGACAAGGATGTCTCAGAGTTTATAATAGACAGCAGAGGGAATAATGGACCCAGTTATACTTCAGACTTTAGGAAGGCAAATTTCAGAGTTTAAAGACAGAATGGTCTGAGATTCTAAAAGGAAAATGACGTAAGAGGAAATAGAATCTTGAAATATAATAAATGTACATAACATAGCAATACATTTGCAAATGATTACAAAGAGAGAAAAAAAAGGAAGCATCAGCTCAGTTCTTTGGACCATAATGTGGCTGCAAAGGGGGCTCTCTAATGAGCTCAATTATGAAAGACAACAAAAGAGAGAAGGGGCATATAACCCAAAAATATAAAGAAATGGTATGATCTCCAAAGAAAGAACTGTTAGAGTCAGAATGCAGATCAAAGCATTTGGTTTTTCACTTTAGTTTATTTGGATTTTTGTTTTAGAGTTTTGGTTTTATATGATTATTTGCTTACAAAAATGATCATTATGGAAATATGTTTAGCATGATAATACATGTATAACCCAGATCCAATTGCCTGCCAACTCTGAGAGGGGGAGGGAAGGAAACAATTTGGATCATCTAACTTTGGGAAATTTATGTGGAAATTTGTTGTTGCATGTAATTGGTAAAATAAAATATCTTTATAATCAAAGAAATGGTTTAGAACAGTGATGGGCAAACTTTTTAAAGAGGGGGCCAAAGGAAGGGAAATGCTCCTCTGTCAGTCTGTTTCTAAGGCAGCTCTTTTGAAGTTTCATTGTATTGTATCCTACTCATTGTATTTGTCAGACTAGGAAAAATGTTGTGTGGCCAAATAGAACATTTCAGGGGGCCACATCTGGCCCGCAGGCCATAGTTTGCCCATCACTGGCATAGAACTAAAATAATATCAGAATAAACCATACATACATAGAGGTAGAGAACTCTAGGACAGCCAAAAGTATTGTTTTAGCTGTTTTCAAAGCGAGACTAGTGGGATTTAACAGGTAAAAGAATGAATTTGGGGGCAGGAGATCTTGCTTTTGGTACCAACTTCTGCATTTATTAGCTATGTGACCTTAGCCAAGTCATAGTCTTTCTGAGTTTCACTTTTCTCATCTGTAAAATGTAGTTGATAAACTACAACCTACCTCACAAGTTTGTTCTAAGGAACAGTTGAGACAATACAGGTAAAGTACCACATAAATATGAGCCCTCTTTATATATATATACCCAAGTACCTTTCTTGGGTAGTAGTAGGTAGTATTAATTAAGCAGACAAAAGAGAGAAAGCAAAACTCTTCAAAACCTATTTTATTTTGACCTTGTCCATCAAGGAGAATATCTTTAAATGAGAAAGGTTAAAATAAATATCATAGAGAGCAAACTCAATCCCAGGACAGATAATAAGACATTAAGAGACTTTTAAGTTAAAGTCTCTTTGGTTAAACAAATTACACTTCATAGTCCTGATACTAACACAGATGGGATATTGTTAATGATTCCCAAGACATCAAAAAGAGCAGGAGAGGTGCCAGGAAAATATAGCAGAGCAAATATTACCTAATTTTCAAAAGAGGAAAATGATAAATCCTCAAAACTAAGTATCCATTAAGTCTGGCATCCAATCATGGCAAAATTCAAGAATAAATAATCAAATATGATTTAAAGGCACTTCAAAAAGGAAGTGGTGATTAGAAGAAACCAGCATGGGCTCACTAAGAATAAATTCTATTCCCTTCTTTAAAAGAGTTACCAAGCCTGGAGTGGTAGCATATACCTATAATTCCTGCTATTAAGGTGGGGATAGGGGATAAGATTGAGGCTAATGCATGTCTTGAGTTCCATAACCCTGAGCTATAGGAGGGGTAATTAAAGCTGATTTGAGTATGTGCATTAAGCTGGAAGATCAAGAGAAATCAATACACAACAAACATTCATTTGTTTATTTATGTCTTAAAACCCTTACCTTCAATCTTAGAATCAATTCTGTGTATTGATTCCAAAGCAGAAGAGCAATAAGGGCGAGGCAATGGGGGTAAATTACTTGCCCAGGGTCACCCAGGTAGGAAGTGTTTGAGGTCAGATTTGAACCCAGGACTTCTTGTCTCTAGCCCTGGCTCTCAATCCATTGAATTACCTAGTTGCCCTCTAACAACAACCTAGCACAGTGCTCTATTCGGAACGATAGATACTTCAGAATAGAGCACTGTGCTAGGTGCTGGGGAAGAAATAAATTTTAGATAAGACATAGTTCTTGACCTCATGCAGCCTACACTCTAGTAGAGGTCATTTAGAAAAGGTCATTTACACTAGAAACTATAATACAAAATAGTACCTGAAAAGTACATTAGAAAAATGCAAAACTTCTTGAGGCCCAAGGCAAAGCGTAGAAGGGAAGTCACTGCCAACAGAAATGATCAGGGAAGGCTACATGGAGAAAACTATATATATATATATACATATATATA
>NC_058130.1:67102556-67140570 GCF_016433145.1 Gracilinanus agilis
GGGAGGGAGGGAGGGAGGGAGGAAGAAGGATTTATTAATCACTTATTCTGGGCCAGGCACCATGCTGAGCATTTTACAAATATCTCATGTAGCTAGGGGGCCCAGAGGATAGTGACGGCCTTAGAGTCAGGAAGACCTGCATTCAAATATAGCATCAGACACTTAGATGGCTGACCCTGGGCAAATCAGAGCTGTTGAGAGGATCAAATGAGATAACACATGTAAAGCACTTTGTAAATCTTAAAGCACTATGTAAATGCTATTATTATTATTATTCCACACCATTGGCATCCTAGAACTCTAAAACTGATGTCACCCTGCTGGGTCCCAGTTTCCTCATTTACAAAATATGAATGGTATAGGAAAGGTCATCATAGAATTTAAAGCTGGGAAGGGTCCTTAAAGATGATCTCAATTGGCCAAAAAGGCCAGCTCGTCTAGGATCATCCAGGTGCTGAATAACTGAGTCAAACTTCAATCCCAAAGGTCTTCTAATCATAGATTCAGGGCCAGAATGGGCCATCTGGTGGAACCTTCTCATTTTTACAGATGAGGGAACTCAGGCCAAGAGACTTGTCTGAAGTTACCTAGTAAATATCAGAGGTAGGATTCAAATCCAGGTCCTCCAACTCCAGAGCATGCCTTTTCCCATTATTCCATGCCATCTTCTAGGCTGTCTGCTTCCTGGATCCAGCGATTCCTTTGGTGTCTAAGGAATGTCTAAAGGGTGATATGAATCATTTCTTTAATAGAAATTTCATAAGATGCTTACACTATACTCCAACCTCTTCATTTTTAAAGAAGAAAGGCCTACAGATGGGAATTTTCCAAAGTGGCATAGCAAGTGAGGGGCAAACTGAGCCTAGAACACTGGTCTTTGGGTTCCCGCACTTCCCACCACATCATCTCCTTACAGAGGTCCTTTCTTGGAACCACTTTCAAATATTGACTGATACCTTCAATTTTCATTTTTGTTTTATATTGTTGTTGTTGTTTTTAATTAACTTAATTTCCCCTTCATTAGAGGTGAAGTTGCCCTTTTCTTCTTTGATTCTATTAATTTGGTTTTCTTCTTTCCTTTTTTTAAAATTAGATTAACCAGTATTTTATCTATTTTATTTGTTTTTTCAAGTACCAGCTCCTAGTCTTATTTATTAATTCAATAGTTCTTTTATTTTCAATTTTATTAATTTCTCCTTTAATTTTTAGGTTTTTCAATTTATGTTGTTGTTGTTAGTGAGGACAGAAGGGGAGGGAAGGAAGCCACTTCAGCAGGAACCAGAAGGAAAAAGAAAACTCTCATCATACAGAGATCCAAAGGTTTATTACTGTGAGTAAAAGTGTTTGAAGAAGGGTGTTTTGAAGGAGCTTATAATAATACTTAGAGCTCATCATCACTTTGCAGCTTAAAAGTGCCATAGAAACATTAACGAAGGAACCCTCACAACATCCCTGTGAGGTAGGTAACTATTATTACCCCCATTTTACAGATGGGGAAACTGAAGCCCCAGGCACAAACAAACACCAGGATTCAAGGTGATAGAGTCACTAGCCGTGCATCTATCTCCCTATTCCTAACTGCAATGGAGGAAGAGATGGGAGAGGCTGTACACATGTTGGAGGAAGGGAGGGTGGAGGGACGTGTTAGGAGAAAGGGTGGAGGTGTGTGTTGGAGGCTTAGCTCAGGACTCTGCTCCCAGGAGACATCCTCAGTGTTTGGGTACACAGATTAAGCAGGCCTTGCCCTTGACGGACTTGTAGCCTCCGAGGGGGGCAGTGTCTGCCATCGTGTCTCCAAAACCAAACCCAAAGCAAGAGCTGCCTGTGATGTTTTTGCAGGAAAATAAGCAAGCTGACAAGATAACAACTTTCCTATTACCAAAAATACTTTCATTCTTTTAATTACATGCTCGGCTGGGGCCCTCGCTCCCCACTGTGAAAGTAAATGACAATTTGATAGGGGTCACCTGGGGCTGAATGGTGGGGAAACAAGCCTACTAGGAGGGTGGAGGGGGCAGGTGTGCAGAAGAACGCCAGCTTTGGGGGTTAATTACACTCTGTATGAAGCAAAGAATCTGTTTTCCAAGAAAAGCTTTATCCAGACACCCCACCTAATCAGATGACCAAACCCGGAAAGGCGTGTGGTTTGGGGATCCCCAAGCTTCCTTCCAAAATGGTCCAGTACCATGATCATAGGGCTATTTGTGGATCAGCCAGTGGTCCCAGGGAGTGAGTTCCAGAGCTCCCAGCTCCCCCAGGCACCCAATCACTCCACCAGGGTCTTTTCTTCAAAAAGGCAGTTCCTTCCCCAGCAGGAGTTGGAAAGAATTCCCAAATCCCAGGAGGAAAAGTGGGGTGTACGAAAAGAGCAGGACACCAATGGACTCCATTGACTTTGCAGAACAAATAAGGAAGTGACAAATACAGAGAAACACATGGAACTCGTAGATAATGGGCAAAGAAAGAAACAAAGGAAAATGAAAATGCAGACGTAGAGACATGTGGCCAAATAAACATGTATGCAAACACAGTGGGTGTGGTGAGAGAAGGAGTGCTGGATTTGGGAGTCAACAGACTTGAATTCAAATCCTCCATGATCCTGGGCAAATCATTTCTCTCTGGTCTTCTGCTTGTCATCTTTAAAATGGGGTTAGATTAGACGAGCAGGGTCAAACTCAGACACAAAGGGGGACCACTAAACTACATAAGGATCCTCGTAGAAGTATAATGACTTAGAAAAGCACATAATAACATCATCTATGTTCTACTGTATTTTTATTTATTTTGTTCAATATTTCCCAATTACATTTGAATTTGGTTCAGCCCAACACCAGGCTATGAGTTTGATATTTCTGGACTATATGATCTCTAAAGTCCCAGTCAGCTCAAAACCTCTGCTCCTACACATAAGCAATACACGGAGCCCTGTATGGAAGCACTTCTACCTACAGAGACATGTGAACTACTTGGTACCCAGTCCTCTAGGAATCACAGTATTTAAGGCTAGAAAGGAAAAAAGAGATCACCTGATCCAGGGGTTCTTAATCTGGGGTCTGTGAACTTGCATTTTAAAATAAAGCTTGTATAGTTTTTCAATATAGTTTTTATTCTTGGTAACCTTATGTATTGTAATCTATTCATTAAAAGCTTTAATCTGAGAAGGGAGTTCATAGTTTTTACCAAATCACCCAAGGGAGCCATGGTACAAAAGATACAGATGCAGATCCAGAAACTGAGGCCTAGATAAGTTAAGGGACTGGTTCAAGAAAAGTGACTTACATGAGAATTAAGCAGCAGAGCCAGGGTTCAAATCCAGGTCTCCAAATTCAAGGTTCTTTTCATTGCATCATGTCTACACTCTCCCAAATGAGACCTTCATAGCTTGGGAAGCAAAGAAGGTGAGAGGCTAGATTGGAGAGAGAAGAGCTTCCATGATTTAGAAACTTTCCCTTACTAACTCCTGAGTGCCTCTCCCAGAGAAGGAAAGGCAAAATGGGGACAGGAGAAGATGGGAGAAGAGAGAACCGACTTTCTCAACATGCCACGGATAGTTTGCACTTTGTCTTGGACAGTGCACTCTCCAAACCAACAATCCACTGACCACGTTGGGGTTGCAGCTGCCTGGAAAGAGGTTGAGGAACCCCAAAGTGGACTGGTTGAATGTCCTATTTTTCAATGGGATAGTTTAGTGTCTTATGAAAAAGTCCTCTAAGAAAATAGTGTTAGAAACTCGGGACTCAAAGGCATGTCTACAAACCCATTTCATCATTAAA
Source organism: Gracilinanus agilis (assembly GCF_016433145.1). Lineage (NCBI taxonomy): Eukaryota > Metazoa > Chordata > Mammalia > Didelphimorphia > Didelphidae > Gracilinanus > Gracilinanus agilis. Next base: position 67,106,330 of record NC_058130.1, read on the forward strand.
ATGGGGGTCTAGGGTAACCACTGTCTATGGGAGGCAATTTTGTGTGTGTGTGTGTGTGTGTGTGTGTGTGTGTGTGTGTGTGTGTGTGTGTGTGTTAGTCTGGTCGGCCACGTCCAAGCCTGCTGATCTTGGCTGATCCGATCCATTGTGACAGTCCCACAATGTGGGGATTTCAGGGCCAGTACACCCACTGCCTTTGCTAATCACAGGGCCACAGTTGACTGACCCAGGCCACAAGGGGGAGGGAGCTTAAATTTGTTGGGGTTGGCTTTTTTTTTCTTCCTCCAAATGGGCTCAGAGAGTATCCTGTTAATACCGATCACGCCTTTGAACCATGTGACCGAAGGATCTTTTGCACGCTTGGCAAATTGGATCCCAAGAGGGGGTTTGTGTGATAGGAGGGGAAGAGACCCATTTGGGCTCTGAGCCCCATCCTCCTCCATCCCAAGGCCTTACCAGCCTTCCTCTGATAAACAGGATGAGATGGCTGCCTGGTTTGAGAAGTAGAACAGGTTATAGCATGATACAGGCAAACATAGTATAAATAAAATATTCATATAAAAATAGTCTCTTACAAAATATACTCTCTTATCCTATGGGTCATTTTCCAAAAGACGGAAATTGTCTGGAGTTAATTTCTGTTTCTCTGTATAGGCATCTCAAACTGGATTTTCAGGATGGCGAGTCTTACCTGGCAGGGGGCAGGGGGAAAGATCTCAAGATTAATGCCAACTTGAGTTTCCAGACAACTAGCAGCAAACAGCAAAAAATATATATATATGTAAAAAGATGCCTGCTTTTATACTTAAACATCTAGGATTGCAAGAAACAACTTGCAAAATCAACTAGTAGAAATAATCTGCATAAAGAATAACTATGTACATTTCCAATTGTTCCTTGCCCAGATGACAACATTATTCCACAAAGAAAGCAAGGAGCGTACTTTGATTGCAGAATTTTTTCCAAGTGGTGGTAGAGTCCTTTTAATTAAATAAATTAATATTATTTTTTATCTGAATAAATTGTTAAATATTGCTATTAGTAAGCCCAGGCGCCTGACGTCCCTGCTTTAAAAACAAAAAAAATGGCAGCTCAAAGGAAGGCCGTGTCATTTCTAGCCAAAGTACACCAGCAGGAGCAAAGCAGTGTTTGCTGAAGTGACTTGAGTGAGATGAAAACCAGCCGAGAGGTTCCGAGGCTGCACTGTGCCCGGTGGGCAGCACTCTGCAGGAATTATTCACACTGGGGTACTGATGACCCGTGCAAAGATTTTTCTCGTCGTTCCAGTGCTCCTTGCCACATTCGATTCCTGGTGAACAGTCACTGTGCAGATGGAACCATTTGTTCCCAGGGGGAGGCTGACCCCTTGAGCCATGGGGCCCCTGGCCTGGCCCAGCCTGGTGGTCTGCCTAACACCGCCCCGGCCCACAGTGACTCGGGTGTCTTAGTGGCCGAATGTACTGGTGGAGGGAGTTGGCTGCTCTCTGTTCTTCTCTTGGGTCTAACAGGGAATGTCCCAGCTTCCCTGGGAGATGTCAGAAAAAAAAAATCTCCACCCAAGGCTGGTCTTTTGGAAGAGGCCAGGTGGATGGTGGAGGCAGCCCGGAGAAGGGCAGGCCAGATCACGTGCAAACATCTTCCTCGGTTTTTCCCATCTTTTTCATTTCTCTGCGGGTCGTGGGATGGCGAGGGGGAGAATGGAAGGGTGGCCGGGCAGTGGCTGCCCCCCTCACCCACCCAGTCCCCCAGGGTCTCCCCAACCCTCCCAGCTCACTTACAGGTGTACACTTCTGTTCGTTCGCTGCACGTGTTACACTTCACATAACAACACCAGTGGAATTTGCAATTACATTGCCACACGCGTGCGTACTGGTGGGTGTTGTAGCCGCGGCCGCAGCACATGAGGTCGCAGCCACTGGCCTGAGGGGCGGTCTTGTTGCACATGCGGCCCTGGGTCCCCACGCTGCCCGTGGCGGGATCTTCCTCACAGTAGTTGGGCGACTTCTCGATGTACACCAGATCCGTGTCCATGGGCTTGCGGTAGGATAAGGGTTTCTTGATCTTGAGGAAGGTGGGGCGCTTGTTGCGGCTGGCTCGAACAGGCTCCACGTGCACCGCCTCGTTGTACTTGTCCTTCAGGATGTAGCCCAGCTCGCGGAACTTGGGCAGCGTTGTCCAGCATGTTTTAGTGGTGCACGACCCTGACACCCCATGGCATTTACACTCCAGCTTCATATTTTCTTCTAGAATCTGCAGAAAGAGAAAGGGGAGGAAGGGAAAGAGGGATAGGGAGAGAATGGGGAGGGAGAAGGAGAAAGAGAGAGGGAAAGAGGCAAGGAGGGAGGGAGGGAGAGAGGGAGATAGCGAGAGTGAAAGAGGAAGGGAGAAAGAGGGGAAAGGGAGGGAGGGAGAGAAGGGAGGAAGAGAGAAAGGGAGGGGGAGAGAGGGGGAGAGAGAGAGAGAAAAGAGAGAGAGAGAGAGAGAGAAACAATCATTTAAATGAAACCAGAAGACTAGACCTTCCTCGCACAGCTGCAATCATTCCCTGTTCTCCCATATTTGTAGAGACTTTTCTCCATCTTTTAATTTTGAATTTATCCTAGGAACACCGATTAAAAGTATGAGAGCTCAGAGGAATACAGAATGTTAAACCTTGAAACAGAGAATATTAGGGCAGGAACGAACCCAAGAACATGGAATGTTCCAGCTAGAAAAGGTCCTGAGGGAAGTGAGGGGTCAAGTAGTCCAATTGTTTTAAATCCTTACTTTCCATCTTAGAATTGATACTAAGTATTGGCTCCAAGGCAGAAAGGCTAGGCAATTGGAGTTGTGACTTGCCCACAGTCAAATAGCTAGGAAGTGTCTGAGGCTAGATTTGAACCAAGATCTCCTATTTCTAGAGCCTGAGCCACCTAGCTGCCCCATATCCACTAGTTTTATAGACAGGCAAAACGAGACACAGAGGTATTTAAAGTGCTGTGTTCCACAGCTAGTTGGTAACAAGATTGGGCAGGTTGGCTCCTAGGACAGATTCAGTAGAGTTTCATTCTGCTTTTAGATATTTCAGAGAAGTCTTTGTCTAGAAAAGTCGCGCACATGTCAATTAATCCATTATTCTTCCCCTAGACAGAAATGAATGAAACCTCCCCAGAATCCTTTTTCAGACATTTTCTGTGAAACTTTCAAAAGTGTGGGAAAATGGAAAAATCAAAAGTTTGAACAGTATTCTTTAAGTGCCTACCATTTAATATTCTGGTTAACTCGGGGACAATCGGGGAACCCTTTTAAAACTCAACATTTATTGAAATTTCTCCCTACGTTCATCGACAAAGTTTGGCTGTACGTGACTTTAACTAACTAAAGATATTGTAGGGCCTTAGGGCTATCAATCTGAAGATGAGTGATACAGAATAACAGAATGTCAAAGGTAGAAGGGACCTCAACATCCATCAAACACAATGTGTACCCAAAAAAGAATTCCCCCTACAAGATACCTGACAAGTGATCATTCAGCCTTTGCTCACTGATTTCTTAATACCTGGGAACCTTTCTCCTCCTCCCTCTCCATTCCCCTCTCCAAAGGGGAACCATTCCATTTTGGGACAGTTTGAATTGTTAGGAAGTTTTACATTTACCTCTGCCTATATATTTTCACCCAGTGTCTTTACTTCTGTTCTCTAGAAAGCCAATCTAGGACATCCTATGGGTGGTCAAGTCAATGCAAATCAACAAACATTTATTAAGGACTTATTATGTCAGGCACCCTGTTAGCATACATGTTAGTACTATTAGTTTCTTTTCCTAGGATCTGCTCTTTCTCCTAACTGCAGAGCAGGAGGGGTAAGTCTGTTGCTGAATTGTTTCTGTTGTGTCCCACTCTTCGTAACTCCATCCCTTTGGGGTTTTCTTGGCAAAGATATAGGACTGGTTTGCCATTTCCCTTTCCAGATCATTTTATAGAGAAGGAAACTGAGGCAAACAGGTTTAAGTGAGTTGCCCAGGGTCACACAGCTAGGAAGTGTCTGAGATCAGATTTGAACTCAGAAAGATGAGTCTTCCTGACTCCAGGTTTAGCACTCTATCCAGCAGCCCCTTTCAGTAAGTTAGGTTCCGGTTAATTGGAGTCAGTACAACATAATGGAGAAATCTGATCTTTAGGATGGTCTTTTCTCAATTCTAATCCTTCTCCATCTATTTACTGCATTCGACCCTGTTGACTAGCCTCTCTCTTCCTGGATATGGTCTCCTTTCAAGTACTCTGAAACACTCCTCTCTCCTGCTTTAATTCCTATTTATTAGGCTGATTATTATATTATTATCAATCTTGCACATGTGTATATACACACAAATCTATATACCTTTGTGTACATATATAATACATTCTATATAGCTACATATTATATATATATATGTATATATATATATATATGTATTTGTTACCTCTCCAATTAGAATGATGTTTATGAGTTGTTTCATTTTTGAACTTGTATCCCCAGAACCTAGCATAGTAGATACTTAATGATTATCTACTGGTGGACTGATTGCAATATTTGAGGGGAAAAAATCTCTAATTTCATCAGAATGGTCATTCCCTCCACTACTGCAGATCACAACCTTCCCTCTCCGCCCCCTCCCCATGCCCTCCAGATACTCTTTATGAGTTACTGTGGCCCAAATATCTTCATTCCTTGGTGACCACTTTTTTTCTGATGATAATCATAGTATTTAGAGCTGCAGGGGTCCTTGTTGGTGTTGTTCAGTCATGTCCATTTCTTCATGACTCCATTTGGGGTTTCCTTGGCAAAGATACTGCAGTCTTTTGCCATTTCCTTCTCCAGCTCATTTGCCAGATGAGGAAACTGAGGCAAATAAGGTTTAATGATTTGCTCTGGGTCATACTGCTAGCAAGTGCCTGAGGTGAGATTTGAACTCAGGAAGATGAGTCTTCCTAACTCCAAGCCTGGTACTCTATCCACTGTACCACCTAGCTCCCTGGAGCAATCCTTAGAGGTCATCAAGTTCAATCAACTCATTTTGTAGATGTGAAAACCATGGCCCAGAGAGGTAATGATTTGCCCACAGACATACAAGGAGTAAATAATAAAGTTATCGCTCCAACCAAGGTCTTCCAAGTCTGCTTCTTTCTGCTTTTCCCACTCTCTAATGCTACTTAGACTGAGAGAGGCTTGATCATGGGTCATAAATCACAAGCTGGTGGAGACCACAGAGGTCATTCAGTCCAATTCCCTCTTTTTACAGATGAGGGAAGTTAGAGTCAAGGATGTTGAGCAGCTGACCCAGGGTCATCCAGGCCAGAAGCATCCGAGGCAGGAGAGCCTAGATCCTCAGACTCTTAAGGCTTAAGGCTACTTCTTTTTTTGTTTTTTGTTTTTTATTTTGAATATTTTCCCCTAGTTACATGTTTCATGTTCTTTCCTTCTCCCCAAACCCCCCACCCCCCCTTAGCTGACACACAATTTCACTGGGTTTTACATGTATCATTGATTAAGACCTAATTCCATATTATTAATAGTTGGACTAGAGTTATCATTTAGTCTCTACATTCCCAATAATATCCCCATCAGCCCGTGTGTTCAAGCAGTTGTTTTTCCTCTGTGTTTCTCCTCCCACAGTTCTTCCTCTGAATGTGGCTTTAAGGCTACTTCTTGCTCTAACATATGGAGTCTGTCACTGGGTCCATCGTCAGATGCTCTACTTCGGTAGGCTTGAATATACAACCTTCCAGATCCCAGGATCACCTCCATAAGGAATGGGACTAGATTGGAGGTGTCAGATAGAATAATGTTAGCCCTGCCTACCTCATGGCACTGTTGGATCTAATTCCACAATGGTTATTAATTATGTAGTATGTAGACAGCATTGCACTAGGTGCTAGAGATGCAGAAACACAGACAAAGAAAAAAAAAAAGCCCAATCCTTGCCTTCGAGGGGGCTTCCATTTTATTATTCTGGGAGTCAAAGAAGGAAATGTTCCAAAAGTTCTGAAAAGGGGGCAGCTGGGTGGCCCAATGGATTAAGAGCCAGGTCTAGAGAAGGGGAAGACCTAGATTCCAGTTTGACCTAAGACACTTCCTAGCTATGTGATCCTGGGCAAGTCACTTGACCCCCATTGCCTAGCCCTTACCACTCTTCTGCCTTGAAACCAATACAAAGTATTGGTTCTAATGCGGAAGGTAAGGGTTTAAAAAAATACTGCGAAAATATGTGCTGTTGTTTTTACTGAATTAGGGGCTTCAACAGGCAGGCTTAGATGATGTTTCCATCTCAGTGGGGCCTATCTTATTCCTTTATCTTTTGTAATATAACTTTCTTAAGAGTGCTATCTATGGCAACTGTCTTTCCTATTTTTAGGGCAGTTAGGTGGCTCAGAGGACAGCACCAGTCCAGGAGTTAAGAAGACTCATCTTCCTGAGATCTGGCATCAGACACTTACTGTGACCCTGGGTAAGTCACTTAATTCTGTTTGCCTCCATTTCCTCATCTGTAAAATGATCTGGAGAAGGAAATAATAACCATTCCTGTATATTTGCCAAGAAAACATCCCAAAAATGGGGTTTATGAAGTCAGACAGAGCTAAAAAATGACTAACCGACAACAAAAGGACCTCACACATTGTACTCTTAGTAAATATCTGTCCAATTAAATTGTGTACTATTTTGTATTAAATGAAAGGGAGAAGGGAATAATGGATAAAGAGCTGGCTTAGGAAGCAGAAAGACATGAGTTCAAGTCCTCTCCATGGCACATATACATTGGATGTGACCCTAGGTAAATCATATCACTTTTTAGAGTCCCCAAGCAACTCTCTTAGACTCTCAATTGCAGAGAACATGCTAATCTCTGTTGGTAGATGAAGTTCTTCCTAAAAGTTCTCTCCACCAAAGAAAGCAAAGATCTAAAAAAAAAAGTACAATTGTACTTGTACCATATTAATGGAATCTGAATGGAATCTCCACGAGCCTTCCTTCTGCATATATCCTAAGGGTGCTTCATGTCAATGATGCTGCTGACAGAAATGGAGAATGTCATTCTGTTTAACCCATTGAACTCCAAGGTGAAGAAACTCCCTCCAACAAGGGACTACTGACTCCTTCCTTACTTTCTCTGCAACTTCTAGTATAAGATAGTTGCCTCAAGTGCTAAAAGGAGAAGTTAGTTCCCCAGCATTTTCCAGTATATTTCAGAGGTGGGATTTGAACCCTTCTCTTTCTGGCTTTCAGGGCATCTCTCCATTGGCAGTGCCAGACTGACTTTCAAACATCACTCTGGGTAAGCAGGAAAGGTCCATGATTTTACTGATATTTGCAAAAAAGTAGATTTGCCTACACTGGTTCTGAATTGCTAAGTCTTGGGTCCTAAAAGCTACAAACCTGTTTTTAACATCACTTCACACACGATTTGGAATTTCTATACTTTATCACCAACATGAAGTGACCTAATCCTTCTTAAATACTCGCCTTCCCCAAGGGTCTTTGTCTGGTGTCCTAGGAGGTTTGAAGCCGCTATTGGACTTGGGTGGTGAGCTCCATCCGTCCCCTTTGCCCACCCCCACTCCAATGAGGCAGGCTCCTCCCTCTGTCACCATGATCAGCATGCAGCAGGCATTTCAGAGAAAACAGAGTGATGGGCACTATAATCAGATTAGCCTCTCTGCCCCTAATCCTGCAAACTATGCTTTTGGGTAGCCTCAGTGGTCTCCTTTGGTTGACATTAAACTGGATGTAATCAAGGCCAGGCCCTGGTCACTCAGCAAGCTCCTCCCCAGGGCTTCCTTTGGATCAAAGGAGCAGAGGAGGCAGGTGGTCCCAAAAATCTCGTGCTAAGCCATATTCCATCTTCAGGATTCCCCCCAGAAACACAGGCCCTGGAGAGGCTCAAAACTGTAAGGGTTTCATGTTCTGGGACGCCTCTTCTCCTTCCACTTACTCTCTGCTCTACCCAAGCAGACAAGAGGCAAATACATCGTTGCCAAAAGCTGGTTCCACGGCCATTTACTAGCTAGAAAGCATGGCTTTGGCAAAGTCTCCTCTGTCTGAGCCTAGTTTGCTCATCTGAAAAACAGAAAATAATCCCTGCACTTCCTACTTCCGTGGCTGACCATAGTCAAGTGAACGAGTATACAAGAAAGTCCTTAGTAATTATAACACAATCTCTAAAGACAAGCTAGTATTATTATTATGATTCTCCTGCTTATCTTTCCTCCCAAGACCCAGGTCAGCTACAAGGGCAGTAACTCCCTCCAAAAAAGTCTACCACAGTCATAAATAATTTAAAGGGAGTTGCCTGAGGGATAAAGAAGGGAAATGATTTGCTCAATGTCACCCAGAAATAAATCTGCCTTTCTATTAGCTCTTAGCAAGGCAGGCACCTGGCACTCAGCTGGACTTGTCCGTGGTATCAGGGGCAAAATCAGAACCAAGGCTGTGCCCACTAAAAGCCCATTACTCTGGCCTCCACACTACGCTGCCTCTTGTCTTTGCAGAGAATGGTCAATTTTCTTGGGTTCAGACAAAGGTTGGCACGGTCTCAAATTATTTCTTTTCTTACTATTGTTAATCTAGCCCACACCTGTTGTCGGTGTGGTTTGCTTCGGGCCCCGACTTTGTACAACACTGGCTATGAGGGAAAGAGTAATGGGTTTGGAGTTAAAAACCCTGGGTCAAGTCCCAGCTCTGATGTTTACTATCTGTATGGCCTTGGTTAATAATACAAATAATAAATAATTAGTTTAAGATTTGCGAAGTACTTGTCTATGTGTTAATTCATTTGATCCTCACAATCACCCTGAGAGCTAAGAGTCTTTATGATCTGTCTATAAATAAGAGAACTGAGGCACATAGAGATTAAGTAATTTCCCCACAGACATACAGCTGCTAAATGTCAAGTCACAACTTCTCTGAGCCTCAGTTTCTCCATCTTATAAAATGAAGAGATTGAAATAAATTACCTCCTTTCTGGCTTTATTATTCAAATCTTTGCTCTTCCCTCTAATACCTGTGTGACCTTAGGTAAGTCGCTTCTCTTGGCTGGGTCTCTACTGTCTTCCCTGTAAAATTGGGCAATGATCCTTACCTTGGCACCTATTCTTCAACTGTTTTCCTCCCTGCTTGGCCTCAGGACATAACACCACATTCTGATCTTGAATAATGTTATGAACCATCCCAGACCACTTGTTTCCAGGTCTAGCCTCATGACTGGCAACATTTTTGGCTCAGGTTCTTGTTCCAAATGTAAGTCTCACCTACTACCTGAGATGAAGAGACTTCCAGCTCCTTATCTCCTCCCCTACTCTGAGAGCTGTCACACACACATATATAGAAAAAGTTGGAGGAGTAAAGAGGCAGCATGGGGGCTTTGGGAGCCATAAGGTCAAGATTCTTGTCTCACCTCAGCTTATTCACTGTGGGACCTTGGACAACCCCTCTTAGCCTCAATTTTGCCATCTGTAAAATGACAAGAATCAGAAGAGATACTCAAGGTCCCATCCGGTTCTGAAAAATTCCATGACTCTATACACTTAATGGTATCCCTGAACTCAGCTCTTCACCTCTCTGTCCACTTCTGCCCAGTACCAGGAACAGAGGAAGTGGAAGGAGGGAGTTTTTACACCCTTGGAAGGAAGGAGGAAACTGTTCTCCCCTTGACATTTCACCTAGGGAATACCAACAATGTACTGGAGTGAGCCCCAGGCATCCTCCACTCTGAGAGCTGAGAGGGGCCTTGAGAAACACTTGGCTGCAAGATGACTTCCTGGCTCATCCCCAGAATAGATGCTATCATGCTTGAGCTGGTTTGCTCCTTTTTCTCAAAAGCTGATCTTTTAGAGTCCAGCCACTGGTTTGGGTGTCCCAAACTCGAGAAATAGAAGTGGTCCTCAACTGGAAGGGCTGGGGTGGAAGAAAGGGTAGGGAAATTACCCTATTGATCCCCCTCACTTTCCACCACAGCCACAGGTCTATCAACTTCTGGGGAAATCAGGTTCATGTAAATTAAATTCTGCCTTATTAAGGCTACGCATTTTCATTTCAGGTGCTGTAACTAGGTTGGTTCTGAAATGAGCAGCCACTTGAGCTTTCAAATTGTCTTTTTGCTGCTCATCCCACCCTTACCCCTTGCACCCAGCCGCTTTGTCAAAGGGTCAGTTAACAAGCATTTATTAATCGACTTCCATGTGCCGGGTTTCATGGTAAACTCTAGGGATTCAAAGAAATATCTATATTTAAAAAAAAACAGCCCCTTCTCCCAAGGAACTCACAGGCTTTATCGAGAAAGACAACTTGCAAACAACTCAGCACAAATAAAATATGGACAGGATAACCTAGGAGCAGCATCAGAGGGGTGGCACAAAGCTTAAGGAGGACTAAGAGAGGCTTCTTGCCAAAAACAAAATAACAAGGATTGATACACTTTCTGAGAACTTTGAGATTTAAGTTTAAGATTCATAAAGTGCTTTTCTCTCTCAATAGTATGAATATTCTTAGCATTGCTCTTTACATTTAGCAAAAGAGGAAACTGAGGCTCACAGTCATCCAACAACTTGTCCACACTCTAATTCTAATATCAGAGTTAAAATTAGAGACATGATTTGAACCCAAGTCTCCTAAGGTCAAGTCCAGTATGCATTCTACCAATCCCATTCTTCAAATATTCTCCCTATCAACATGTTATTTCTAATGCTTCCCTTCGCTTATTTCCCATTTATCCTGTATATAGCTTGCTTTGTATATATTTATTGGCATGTTATCTCCTCCGTTAGACTGTAAACTCCTAGAAGGCAAGGACTGTGTTTTGCCTCTTTTTTTATTCCCAGTGATTAGCAGAGTGCCTGGAACATAGTAGGCACTTAAATATTTACTGAATTAAACTGAACTAAATACTTATTTGTTTTATTTATTTATAAATTATTTTATTAATTTAATTTTTATATTATTTATTTGTTTGTTTGTAAAGCCTTTATTTAAAAAGAATTTGCAGAGAAAGCCATGTCAACGATGATGCTGGTGATGGAGAGTGATTAGTAAGATGAACTACTATACTTTTTCTCCTAACAGCTAAAGCTAGTCTCACAAGTCCTAAGAAGCAAATGGGAATCGTTGCCTCCTATATATTTTATACTTGAGTACCTCAGAACAAAGTAAGATTAATTGGCCTTCACTCTGTTCTCTTTATTCCAAGTCTAATGTACACTTTAATCCAGAGCCACCCATGATAGGGTAATAGCAGAGGGAATGGTCATCACTACCCAAGCCCAGGTCAGATTGGTTGTTAGGGTTCTGATGGTAGGACAGATAATAAATGGAAAAGAGGTTGAGGAAAAGGAAGAGTGAGGAAGGAAGTGGGCTAAGGACCACTGGATGATTAACTTTTGAGTGAATTAACTGGGGCCAGACTTGGCTCTATCAGAAACAATCATACGATCATAGGATTCAGAGATGATCCGGTCTAAACTCTTCATCTTACAGAAAAGGAAAAAAGTGATTATTCGAGAAAACAAGTGATTATTTCATCCCATTACAGGTAGCAGAGCCAGAATTCAGATATGAATCTTCTGATTCATTCTACTGTACAACTAAACTAGAAAGAGAAAAGAACAGTGACCAGTTGTGCCATGGTGATTATCTTTAAATATTCAAACTCAGCTAGAACTGTGATCTCACAGTTGAGTGTTGCAGATCACAGTCCATCCTGACCTTCCCAATCTATGAGGTCCTTTCTTGTCCATGTCCTTCCAATAGTTTGCCATAGGGAATTTGTCCAACTTGTTAGAGACCTTTCTTGAGGATTCCAGAACACTCTGGATGCCCATTTGTCACTCCTTGATCCTCTTTTCCCATTTACAATCCCTTGATGATATCCTGTTCAACTTTAGAGTTACTTATTGTGGTATATTGGTCATATACCACAGCCTGCCCATGCCCACCTTGCCCCTCTCCCTTGTCTTTTGTATAATGCACACTTTTGATTCTTTGGAAGCAGTGGTGCTCTAGCAAAATGGGTAAAATGTTAGTATTTAAAAAATGGACCTTTGCTTTATGAGAGGGTTGGGGACAGTAAAAGAGCTCTGTACTTCTACGAGGAAGAAGAAAAAAACTGTTGGCAAGGCTGGACTGAAAGGATTTAGAGGCCTGAAATAATCTATGCTTGGAGTCAAAGATGGTATGGGGGCTCAAGGCAAATCAAGAAGGAACTCAAGGAACCACTCAGGCTGCCGTGATTAGGGGCCCTTGGGAAGACCCAAACACCTTCGTTCCCTAGAACTTTGAATAGTGAGCTCTATGAAATTCTAGCTGGATCTAGATAAATCTCAGCATCTGAGCTAGAAGGAACCTTAGAGATTATCTAGTGTCCAAGCTCTTCTTTTTTCAGATATGAAAACCAAAGCCCTAACCCAGAAAATAGGGGCAGCTAGGTTGTGAAATGGATAGAGTTCAAGATCTGGAGGCAGAAAGACTCATCTTCCCGAGTACAAATCCAGCCATAGACACTTAGCTGTGTGACCATAGGCAAGTTACTTAACCTTGTTGGCCTCAGTTTCCTCATCTATAAAGTGAGCTGGAGAATGAAATGGCAAACCTCTCCAGGATCTGTGCCAGAAAAACCTCAAACTGGGTCATGAAGAGTCAGACACAACTGAAAAGACTGAATGACAACAAAACACAGGAAATGGTTTGCCCAAAGGCACACACTGGGATCACAGATTTTAATTTGGGAGGAACTTTAATAATTATCTAGTCTAACTCTTTCATTTTACAACTGAGAAAACTAAAACCTAGAGAGGTGAGGATATCCTTGCTCCAGAGCAACTGGTAGAAACAGAGATCAGACCTTGGGGTTTTTTTGTCACATTTTTTTCTGCCCTTATCTGCCTCTACCTGGGTAGTAGCCCCTGTGGCTGCAGTCCCTGAGGCCACAATTCAGTGGAAAAGACCTTTCTAAAATCACTGGACTGCTCCAACATGCTTTTCGAGGCTTGAAACAGTTTGGAGCAGTGAAAAAATCGCTGGAGTCAGAAGATCTCAATTGACATCCCAGCCTCACCTCCCCAGACCTCAGTCTTCCTGGCACTCCCCACTCCACAGGGCCAGTGAGAAGAAATGATTCCCAAAGTCTAGAAAATGGGAGAATGGGAGCACAAATGGGAGCTGCTCTAATCATTCTCCTGCCTGTCCCAGAGCCTCTCTATACATGGTGTTGATCCCTCCCCACAGAAGCTGCATCTCATTCAGCTGCAGGTGTGTTCCTTCTGGACACTTCAGATGAAAGAAAGAGGGGGGGAAATTCTTCAGTGAATAGTTCAAGTTTTTTTTTGTGGCCACATTCTTCCAGGCATCTTGTACTTCGTGGCTTCGGCTAAATATTCCTGTTTGACTGCACTGGGAACAGTAACTATCCCCAAACATGGTGGTTGGAATGCAAGAGAAATTGCCCGGAGTCACACAGCTTTGCTTCAAGTCTGTCTGTCCGGCGTCTGCAGGGAGAACGATGACTCGATTTCAACACCAACTGGAGAGTGATGGATACCTCGTGGCCCAAATCTGTCCTTTTCGGATGTTCAAGCTTCATCATGTCAGTTGCCTGCTGGAAAACATTCACCGACTCTTCCTCGCTACTCCCCCTCACCCCCAACCAATAGAGGATCAAATCCTAACCAGTCTGGCATTCGAAGCCCCCTCCACAGTCTTACCCCATCCAAATATAGCTCCCAGAACTCCCCAGTGTCCATGCTCACTTCCCTGACCAGATCATCCGCAGACATCTCCTGCTTATGGCCCCACCTCTGTTCACACATCTCTGCTCCCTCTCTTTCCCCAGGGTGTGCTCCTCCTATCCAAATTCCACCCACCTGCTTCAGCTAACCTTCCTCCTCAGTTCTTTCTCTCCATCTCCAGGTTCCTTGAGGGCTTACAATCTGCACCACATCCATCAACAGTAACAATAATGCTTACCATTGAAACAGAACTTACTATGTATGTGCCAGGCACATTGTGCTAAGCATTTTACAATTATTATCTCACTTCATCCTCACAACAACCCTGGAAGGGTAGTCCTATTATTCCCACCATTTTACAGATGAGGAAACTGAGCCAAGGAGATTTAAGTGACTTGCCCAGGGTAATACAGCTAGTGTCTGAGGCTAGATCTAAACTCAGGTCTTTCTGACTCCAGAATCAATGCTCTCTCCACCATACCACCTACCTGCCTAGATCATACATATATCGCACTTCTTATAGGCTCCTGGCTTCAAAAATAGGAAGAGTCTTGAAGTCACCTGGGCTCACCGTGTCATCTTACAAATAAGAAAACACCAGGTCTACAGAAAGGAATTACTCATCCTTCCTTTTATGGGTGTTTCATGTCCATAGATCTTCACTCCTCAGTGAGATTTTAAGCTCCTTCAGGTCAGAGCACTTGTCTTCTAAGTCTTTGTATTTATGCCTCACACAGCCTGGCATTGGGCTGAGAATTTAGTTGCCACTCAGCAAAAACTTAGCGAAAAGAAGTGAATTGAGTTGAGTTTAATGGAAGTCTCTCAGGGAGCACAGAGGTCCTAGTTGTTGCCGTAGGGAAGCCAGGAAGTTGTGAGGCTTTTGGTACAGCTTCTCCTTGCCCGAAAGAACTTACGGAATCCCAGACCAGGTCTCTTCTGGCACCAAAGGCCTGGCATATCTCCTAGGAGGTACCCTCAGAAAATTCTTCAAAGAAAAGTGCCATCTACAGTTGGAGAACTGAGCCATTCACTTCTGACTCAATCAGTGCAGGTGGCCAGACTGGATCCTTTAGACCAAAAGAATTTTCTGGTCTTTGTCTCAGCGGCTGGGGATTCCCACCCATCCCCCATCCCCCCATCCCTCACCCCACTTTTGTCCGGTAGACTCAGGTCCTCTCTTTCTCTCTCTGTAGTTAGTTTCTTTTCTAGTCTTGACTCCGGTTGGGATCACAGGCTGCCATTTTCATAACTTATTTCTGCACTTGAATGCTTGACCCATTTCAGTCATGGGTGCCAAATGGCATGTCCTGATCGATCTCTGGGCCCTGAATTTTCACCTATCCTAACCAGAGACTGATTCTGAGAGGTTCAAAAGGAAATGGCTCATGAAACATTTCTCTCTCCTTGGCCAGAGTGTTGAATCATGTGGCCCCCTCAGCACCTAACTCAAGGTTTTACATACCAAAGGCACTCAATTACAATTTGATGAATAAATGAATGAATGAGTGCATGGAGGCATCAGTGGTGCTGGCCAGTTGTAAGAGGGGAGTTTTTAATCCTCCCAGTCCTGACCCCTCATTTCTTTTTCCCCACAAAGGCCAAATGGCTCCCAAATAAGAATTCAGCCCCTCCCTCCTTCCCAAAGGATCCAAATCCTCTTTTCTATTACATATCTGGAGAAAAGAAGCTGGTATCCCAGTGACCAGTTTAGCCATCCTGGGAGCTGGGATCAGCTTCCCTGCTGTTCCCCCCACCCCGGCCCAGGCCCACGGAGTCAGGCTCCCAGAGCCCAGTTTCCTAATATCATCTTTCCTGTTTCTGGTGAAATGTGTCTTTTCACTTTCCAGCCCAGCTTTAGGAACACCCTGGGTTATCTCCCTCCTTCCTCCTCATTTCCAGCAAAGAACTGGGTGGGGATTGGGAGGTGGGGTAGAGAGAGAGAATCTTGATGAACCTTTACCACTCCACCCTGAGGTCATGGTGGCCAGGAGGGGAAACTACTGAGTAGCCACCCCTCACCCTTTTGGCTAGAGAGGCTCCATTCCAAGAAGAGGCTGGAGGCTCTTGGGCCCCACTCTTTCAGGGGACCAGAAAAGGACTGAATGATGGGAGGGTTTCCATTCAGATTTGACTTTGTTTTAGCTGGCTACCTCTGAATGCAGAGCAAATGAGCCCAGGTTTCTAAACCCAGAGAGAATTATCCCTAGTGGAAGAAGTTGGACTAAACAGCCTAAGAGGCTTTTCTTGATCAACTATAAAATCAGTATTAGAGCAACTTCAGCTAAAAACACTGCCCAAAGGGATGGGATTGTTGGAAAAGAGCACTGGCAAATAATAATTGCAAATAACTTGCACAAAAAAATCTTGCAAATAAAACAACTGTGAGGAGAAGAGGGTACCTTCTCCCAACAAAGGAGTAACTAGCTAATATAAAAGAACAAGTGAGTGCCTCTGGAGTCAGGGGACCTGGATTCAAATCTTGGCTCCTCTACCTCTGTGATCCTGAGCAAATAGCTCCATTTTCTTTTTTTTATTTTATTTTATTTTATTTTAATTTTAAAACCCTTACCTTCTGTCTTGGAGTCAATACTGTGTATTGGCTCCAAGGCAGAAGAGTGGTAAGGGTAGGCAATGGAGGTCAAGTGACTTGTCCAGGGTCACACAGCTGGGAAGTGTCTGAGGCCAGATTTGAACCTAGGACCTCCCGTCTCTAGGCCTGGCTCAGTTCCATTTTCTTTCTTTTTTTTTTTTTTTAAACCCTTGTACTTCGGTGTATTGTCTCATAGGTGGAAGATTGGTAAGGGTGGGCAATGGGGGTCAAGTGACTTGCCCAGGGTCACACAGCTGGGAAGTGGCTGAGGCCGGGTTTGAACCTAGGACCTCCTGTCTCTAGGCCTGACTCTCACTCCACTGAGCTACCCAGCTGCCCCTCAGTTCCATTTTCTTGAGTCTCCGTTTCCTTATCTATAAGAGGAAAGAATTGGACTTAAATGATCTCTAAGGTTCATTCTAGAACATATAGTCATCTTAAATAGTTTTTAAACTTTCTGGAGATGTTCTTCACAATAGAAAGCTATCATCCAAAAAATGTGCTAAGAACTCTCCATTCTAAAAACCCTAAAAACATCTCTTTTCCTTTGACTCTAAAGAGTTGGCCACTGTGTTTTCAATGGCACCAAATATAGAAATGAGCACAGGAGTAAATCACTCACAGGTGCCAAGTTTTAGCTCAGGGCACATTTTTACGGTTGAGTTGTAAACCATTGAAAGGAGGGAGCTGTAATTAAAATGCTGACAGACTCACAACTGTGAAAAGGCAGAAAGAGCACGGCTAGAATCCCCAACAGAGGAGCCCAGGAAGAAAGGCACGACCCCCACTCTCTGTCCTCCTGCCCCAGCCCACCCCCTCCTCCAACCACAGCAAAGTTAGCCCAGACTAACTGGGAGACCCTGGCAAGGGTCCAGAGGCTAAGGTCAGTCAGCCTGCAGTTGGAGCCCAGAACTGTTGGCTGGTCTGGGACATGAGGGATCATCTGGTACATTTTACAGATGAAGAAACTGAGGACTAGAGAGGAAGTGATTTATCAAGGGTCACAAAGGCTGTTAATGAGCCACAAAACCTAGAATAGACTATGACTATCCTGTATTGAATTGTAGAAACCCAACCTGGAAAGACTACATGTGGGGACACTGCCTGGGTGTGTGTCTACCATCAAAGTACAAATAACTCAGCCGGGATACACCTGCAACCCCCCCCACACACACACACACACACATACCCCATACACATACACTCCACCAAGAAATTGCCCTCCTGTTCTGAAGGTAATCAGTGACCATACATCATGGAGTCAGTTAAAATTAATAGAGATACTATTTACTAAATCAAGCCCAAACTTCTGAGCCTGGCATTCAAGGTCCTCTCTCATTTGGCCCCATTTTTCCTCTCCCCAGTGTTAATCATTAACTCTAAGAAGACCTCAGTCTTTACCACCTCCATCCATTTCTGTACATCTAGTCAGTCTTCTCCAACCAGGAGGGCTCTCCTGATCTTCTTTCACAAGGACAAGTTCAATACCTCCCTGAAGTCCCAAAGAGAACCCCTCCTCTTCCCGAGGCACAACTGATAAGGAAATTGAGCCTGGAGTCTGGAAGACCCAAGTTCAACTCTGACTTTGGCCACTTATTAGCTGGGTGATCCTGACCAAGTTACTTCACTGCTGTCTGCTTCCATTTCTCAGCTGTAAAATGGGGGTAATAATGGCACTTACCTCCCAGGATTGTTATGAAGATACAAAGCCCTTAGCATAGTGCCTGGCATTTAATAAATTTCCCCTCTTCCATGAGGCTGCTAACTATTCTGGTCCATCTAGTTCTTTCCTTCCTCCAAACTCCTAATGAACCTTGATTCAGCACCATTCATTTTAGTTCTTGATTATACCATCAAGAATTGTTCTATAATCATGATATAACAAAAAGAGTAAGGGACTTCTGGGTGAGAAAGCCCTGAGTTTGAATCCTGCCTCAAACATGTATTAGACATGTGGTTCAATGTAAATTATTTAACCACTGCCTGCCTTAGTTTCCCCAACTATAAAATGGGCATAATAATAGCACCTACCTCATAGGGTTGTGGGGAAGACAAAGTGAGATGCTGTGTGTAAAGGGAGTCCTTCAAATCTTAAGGCACAATGCAATAGTCAGCTATTGTCTTTTCATCCATATTTGTCTTATCTTCTATAATAGGTTGAATCCCCAAAGGGGGCAAATGACATCAAGACAATAGGTACCAGCCTTTCCTTCTCTCAACAGTTATCATAAGAGGCAGAGTAGTAGCCTGGATTTTAAATCCTGCCTCTGATGGGTAGCTGTATGTGTTCATGAGCATGAGGTCCTCTGAGCCCTTCTGGTCTCTTCATCTAGAAAATGGAGGTAAGTAAGGGCTGCTATAACTTTCGTGTAAAGCAAAGTTCACTTCTAACTTCTTTGGAGTATGAAATTCCCCAAATAAATGAAACAGATGAATGAAAACTCATTCATTAGAAATTATGTATGTATATGTGATTTACAAACTTTAAAGTACTATTAAAAAAACCAGCTATTGCTATTTCCACAAGTTTAGGCACATGTGCGGGACAGCGAGGTGGCACAGTGGATAGAGAGCTGGCCTTATTTAGCCTCAATATTTATTAGCTATGTGATCCTGGACAAGTCATTTAACCTTGCTGGCCTTAGTTTTCTCATCTGAAAAATAAGCTGGAGAAGAAATGGTAAATTACTACAGTATCTCTGCCAAGAAAATGCCCAATGGCATCATGAAAAGTTAGACATAACTGGACCAAATGAACAACAAAAAAGGCACACATGTCCCTAGAAAGGCTTCTGAGTGAGGGAATGAGTTAGAGGGAAGCTGCAAAGAAGGTCTAGTCATTCTAGGAGAGGAACTTTTCTGAAAAGTCTCCCAGCTTTAACTTGAGTTTGAGAACCAGTTCTTTTATTTATTATAAATATAATGTATATTTTATATTGATATATAAACATTTATATATACTTCCTACTTTATGACCTCAGGCATGTCATTTATTCTCTGGGGGTCTCAGTTTCCTTCTCTGAAAATTGGGGATAACATTATTTAAAATTGTCAGACACTAAGTGAGTTATTATTATTATTATTGTTATTGTTATTGTTATTCCCATGAGCCAAGCATCTTGAGGCCAAAGGACGGTCCCAGTGTGATCACCTAAAATAATACTCTTGACTTGCTATGGACTCCCTGCATTTTGGAATGACCGCACTTAAGAGGTGGCTCACTCTAATATTCAAAGCAAAGGGGATAAACAGCAGCTTCCCTGCAGACAATTCTTTCTGCCTCTTCTATACCAATACTTTTTAACAGGAGCCAAAAGGATCCATTCCCATTATTCCTGCTTTGCCCTTTCCTGGAAGGCTTTGCCCATGAGCAATGAAATAGCCCAAAGTCAGATAAAGACAACAGAGAAAACCAGATTATACATCAAAAATAGTTTCCCTTTGAACAGAGAAAAGACTGCTCATAACTACTTGCCAGGGACAAGGAAAATAGAGAACACTGTTTTGTGCCCTTTCTTTTTCATTCATTCTATTATTCCAGAAATATTCACTGAGCATCCATTCTATATGGGTTCAGCATAAAGAACTGTGGGTAGCCCAGCAATGGAGGAGAAGGCATGGTCTTTTCCCTCATCATACTTGCCATAGAGTAAGTGCTAAATAAATGGGTTTTCATTCATCCATTTCATTTATTTGGGGAATTTCATACTCCAAAAAAGTTATTTTTCCCTAAATATTGTGTCAATGAATGAAAGATGCCTCTTGTATAGAAGATGACATAGAGTAGGATATCCACTCTATTGAATTAGTCCATCAGTATCTAGGAGAGGTACTCAAGATGAATAGTAAGTTGAAATCAGAATTGACTAAGAGGAAGAAAGCCAACTAGATATTTTTGGATGTATATATCCTCTCTTGATCTCTGCTCTTCAACATACCAAAAACCCCTTAAAAATAAAAGATCATTGGATACAGCTAGGTGGCTCAGTGGATAGGGGGTCTGGCCTGGGGATGGCAGTTCTGAGTTCAAATCTAACCTCAGATACTTCTTAGCTGTGTAACCCTGAGCAAGTTACTTAACTCTCCTTGCCTAGCCCTAACCACTCTTTTGCCTTAGATCCAATACATATAGTTTTGATTCTAAGATGGAAGGTAACAGTTAATTTTTTTATTAATAAAAGATCATTAATGTATCCCTTTCACTTCTGTTAAAAGTTTTGGT
This sequence comes from Gracilinanus agilis, assembly GCF_016433145.1. Taxonomy (NCBI): domain Eukaryota; kingdom Metazoa; phylum Chordata; class Mammalia; order Didelphimorphia; family Didelphidae; genus Gracilinanus; species Gracilinanus agilis. The sequence continues at coordinate 67,126,871 of NC_058130.1, forward strand.
AGGGAAAAGATAGAAAGTACGGTCTGTGGGGAGGCTGCCATTTATCCCATTGCTTAAGCAAGTTGAATTTTTGTAAATCAAATTCCATTTAAAATGTATTGGGAGAAGTGGCCAGCTATTTTGTAGATTATCACATAATTCCTCAATGATGTTAAGTCACTTATTCCATACAAACCATTATTAGAAATACTTCCTCTTATATGGCAAAATTGGGACACTAATGCATTGCTGGTGGAATTGTGAATTGATTCAACCATTCTGGATGGCAATTTGGAACTATGCCCAAAGGGCTCTAAAAGATTGTCTGCCCTTTGATCTAGTCATACCACTGCTGGGTTTATAACCCAAAGAGATCATAGGGAGAAAGACTTGTACAAAAGTATTTATAGCTGCACTCTTTGTAGTGGCAAAAAACTAGAAAACAAGGGTATGCACTTCAACTGGGGAATGGCTGAACAAATTGTGGTATCTGCTGGTGATGGAATATTATTGTGCTCAAAGGAATAATGAACTGAAGGAATTCCATTTCCAACTGGAAAGACCTCCAGGAACTGACGCAGAGTGAAAAAAGCAGAACCAAGAGAACATTATACACAGAGATGGATACACTGTGGTAAAACCGAATGTAATGGACTTCTCTACTAGCAGCAACACAATGATCCAGGACAATTCTGAGGGACTTATGAGAAAGAACACTATCCACATTCAGAGGAAGAACTGTGGGAGTAGAAACACAGAAGAAAAACAGCTGCTTGAACACATGGGTTGATTGGGATATGATTTGGGATGTACACTCTAAATGACCACCCCAGTGCAACTATCAATAATATGGAAATAGGTCTTGATCAATGACACATGTAAAACCCAGTGGAAATGCATATTAGCTAAGGGGGAGGGGAGGTTGGGGGGAGAGAAAGAACATGAATCATGTCACCATGGAAAATTTTTCTAAAAAATGTATTTAAACGGGCAGCTGGGTAGTTCAGTGGAGTGAGAGTCAGGCCTAGAGACAGGAGGTCCTAGGTTCAAACCCGGCCTCAGCCACTTCCCAGCTGTGTGACCCTGGGCAAGTCACTTGACCCCCATTGCCCACCCTTACCAATCTTCCACCTATGAGACAATACACCGAAGTACAAGGGTTTAAAAAAATGTATTTAAGGGAAAAGAAAAAGAAAAGAAAAGAAATACTTCCACTTGGCCCACCTACAACTTTGAGTCTTTGGAGACTATGGTGCTTCGAAATTCACAACTTTACTAAAGAAGAGTGATCCTTATTTTATTATTTAAAGGTTTTTTGATGTGTTTGGAGAGCAGCTTGGAATCAAAAGAGAATACCTACTTTTCAAAAATACAATCTAGATGGCTTTCTTCTGCCTAGTCAACTCACTGTCCATCTTGAATACCTCTCCAAGATATTCATGGACTAACTCAATGGAGTGGACATCCAGCTTTATGTCACATTCCATGTAAGAGGCATTTTTTGTCCATTGAGCTTTCCTATGAGAATTCTTGGATTATTTGGATGGTTATTTGTCAAAAGTGAGAGATAACATATGGAAACAGTCTTGAGTCCTGTACTAGTCCCAGCAATACCTCAAAAAGATCAAGAGAAACGTCTTCAGCATCTTAGGTAGACTCTTGGTAGAGAATCTGTGGGAAAATCTTAGACAATAATAACACAAGAGTAGAAAGTTTTAATTAAGGGTTAACTATTTTCATATATATTAACTGTATTTCAATGTAATTTGTTTTCTTTTTAATTCTACATATTTGATTTTAAACATTTAAAGTCATGATTATGAAGAGTCCAAAGGTCTAGACCCAAGGGACTCATGAGATACACAAAAAGCTCAAGAAACCCTGGTTTCAATATATACCAATAGAGGGAATACCCATATTGAAGAGACTGCATACCCCACTGAAGTTTTTTGCCTCTAGATTGGCAACTGGGGCTTAACATTCTCAGAGCCACACAGCTAGTGAATGTCAGGGACAGAATAAGAACCCAGGACTTCCAGATTCCATGACCAGCCCTCTCTTCACCATGCCATGAGGTCTCTATAAAATACTATTAATTACATTATTACATCAATAATAATAATAATATTTGCACAACACTACAGTATTATTTTCAGAAATTACTTTCAGTAATTTCACATAATTGTCTTATTTGGTTGTCTCACTGACTACAAGAATATGGAATCCCAGAATGGTAAATGGATTTGCCCTGGGTCAAAGAAATGGCAAGTACCAGGATTAAGGACTCTTTACCAGGTCTTCTGACTCTCGAGACCAAAGTTCTTTCCACTTATTTAAGGATGCCTTGTGAAGAATCTTTTTTTCAACTGAATTATAAGCCCCTAATGTTAGCTAGAATGTCAGACTTGCTTAAAACAAGGGGCAGAGCTATCCATGTCAGTTATTCCTACTCCAATTCCCTGAGTGCCCACCCCTTTTGGAAACCATTTCTGTGTCTTTACCTCTCTGCCTCCTCCTCGCCCCCACTCATTGCCCCTTCAGATTTGATAACACACAGAGCATTGTGGGTCCCCAGCAACTGGAGGGCTCCACCCCTAGGGAACAAAGACCTGATTGTCACTAGAGAGCGGCGTTTGACTCAGGGCTCACTGAAATGTAAACTGAGACCCAAAAGTTCATCTCACTTAAGACCGGACCCCTGAAACTAATGACTCTAGTCCCTCCAGGGTGGGCTGGATTTCAAACATGTTCCTGAGCTGAATGGCCATCAGCTAAACTTTCCATATCCTAGATGAAATTGAGTGGACAGTGTTTGAGGCCCCAAGAGGAAAGGTTTCGCAACTGGACACCTGAGCCTTTTGCCAGGATGGAGTCTGGTGTCCTCTGCAGCCAAGGGGCTGTCCCCCGGTCCCCTAAGGAAATCAACTCCTAGAGGGACTGCAAACTGCTACACCCAACAATGTAGCACAGGGGGACCGAGACCTCTGATTTGCCTGCCTGACAAGGGGTAAGCTTTTTCTTTTAGGCTGTGTCCAAAATCTTATTGCCACAGGTCCAACCCTAAATTTAGGTAACAGTCTGTTGGAAGCAGGAATTCTTGTAGGTTTAGAGAACAACAGTGTAAGCAATTAGACCAGAGCCAAGATATAAGAGTTTTAGAGAAAGGAGAGACCAATGAATATTGAATGTTTGAGCTGTAAGGGACCATAGAGAAGTGAAATAAAACTCATATAGAAATGTGGGCCATTGTTCTATCCATCAGGAGCAGCTGGGATTGAGAGTCAGGTCTGGAGTTGAGAGTTCCTGGGTTCAAATCTGCCCTCAGATACTTCCTAGCTGTGTGACCCTGAGCAAGTCACTTTAACCCTCATTACCTAGCCATATTGCTCTTCTGCCTTGGAACCAAAACATAGTATTGGTTCTAAGACAGAAGGAAAGGGTTTAAAAAAAAGATCTTTGAGGAGCACATATTGATAGCTTTTAAATGCAATGTAATTTATATTTTATTATATTTTTGTTTATTTTGTTAACTATGTTCCAACTACATTTTAATCTGGCTCAGATTGACAGGAGGGTTGTGGGCCACATGTTTGACACCTCGGCTTTAAAACATAAAATGTCAGAGGTCCAAAAGGGACCTTGGAATAGAATTTCACAATACAGAATGTCAGGCCTAGAAAAGACCTTAGAACATTGAATTTCAGAACTAAAATGTTAGAGCTGGAAGGGGCTTTAGGACACAGAATATTAGAACATGGAATGCCAGCTGCAAAGGACCTTAGTAAATGAAATTTTAGAATATACATTGTTAAAGCTGGAGATGGGGGACAGAGAACTTTAAGACCAAAAAAAGTCAAAACTGATAGAGAAGTTTTGAGATCGATCTATCTAGTCCCTAAATGTTTCTTTCCAGGGGCTGGAAAGTTTCATTTAGGAATATATTTGAGATTTACAATAAAAATAAGATCTGTAAAAGTCCTTATTCAGTTAATTTTCCAAAAGGAAACTGACTAAACAGCAAAATATGATGGGCTAAAAGGAAAGGAAAAGGAAATTTTTTCTCCATGGCACATCTATGGCAGCCTCCTCCACTCCCACAGCCAATGATCACCCTCATCTTCAACCTACATTGATTTCCACCACCATACTCATCCCCATTAACATCAGACTCGAGGCCAAAAAAAATAGAAGTCTAGTGTTCAGGAAGCTAGAGTACAATACTACAAAATAGTGTGTGATTAAGTGTGAGATTGTGTGGTTCAGATGCTAGTAAAAAAAGGGGGGGGGCAGCTGGGTAGCTCAGTGGATTGAGAGCCAGGCCTAGAGATGGGAGGTCCTAGGTTCAAATCTGACCTCAGACACTTCCCAGCTGTGTGACCCTGGGCAAGTCACTTGACCCCCATTGCCTACCCTTACCACTCTTCTGCCTTGGAGCCGCTCCAAGACAGAAGGTAAGGGTTTAAAAAAAGGGGGGGGGGGATAAGAGACAAAAGAGTTAATCCAGGAAGGCTTGTTGGAGGCAACAGGACCTGAGGTAAGCCTTGATGAATTATAAAGATTTGGATAGGCAAAGAAGCAAGAGAAAGGCATTTTTAGTAAGAGACAGGATGAATGAATGAATGAATAAATGAAAACGTGTATGGTAAATACCAGCTCCTGGGCTAGCATTGGGGAGTGGGGATGGAGAAGATGAAACCAAATATAAAAATAAGATAGTCTGTGCCCTCAAGAAGCTAATACTTTGGGGTTTTTTTACCCTTTACTTTCTGTTTTAGGATGAATACTAAGTATTGGTTGCAAGGAAGAGTTGCAAAGAATCATGAGGCATGATCCGGCCGGTTGTTCAGTGGGCCAGTTGGCTTTGTGCTCACCCATCACTAATCAGTGTAGTTGAACCCTAGGGCAGGAGTTCCAAAGCTATCAGAATTATTGAGTAACTCAGAGGAGGCCCCCCGTGGCATAGCACTAGACTGCTCGACCTCCTAGCTCCATCAGCAGCAATGGAGAAATTGGAAACCAGGAGGTACCAGATAAGTTATCAGCCATGGGCAGCTCCCCTGTTATGCATGCCATTGGCAGCAATCATTTCTTTCCCCCAAGCAGAGGGGATTCTGAATTTTCCTATAGTAGCAACCAAATCCCAGAGTGACTGGAGACTTCTCCTAGATGGAAAAGCGGAGGGGGGTGGCAATCTCCCCAAAGGATTAGCCTGTCTCCACCGGCTGTGTTTCTCTTGTGGTAATGAGGGTCAGAGAAGAGATGGGGCATCATCTAGGACCAGAGCAATGCATCTCCTTGATAACGAGGGTTATAAAACTCTGGAGGCTGCTGCTGCGGCGGCTAGTTTCATTTCTCTGTGGGAAATGGAAGCCTGAGGTTCTCCCTGGAGGCTCCTTCCCTCCCAACCACCCAGCAGCCCCTCTTATCTCAGCTCCACCCTTCCTGACCACCATGGTGCCCATGCTGTCAAGGTCCCCATCACAAGTTCCTTAGACCTTGGCAATGTCTTCTTGCTGTGTCATCTCAGGAAACTGGAAAACCCCATTCTCCAGCTGGTGCCCATCTCCCCTGCTCCAGCCACCCCCCACACAGTCACCGTGTTGGCTCTTCACCAGTTTCCGTTCCCAGGCACATGGGTCCTGGGGTGTGACCGGTTTTGTGGAGTTGGGCCCAGCTTCTTTCTTTGGGCCTGCTTCACCCACTCCTATGCTTCCATCATTCAATGAACGATCCTTCCTCCCTACTCATCCCTTCTCCTAACAGCCCCTATGAGCTATTTTGTGCAGAAAGGCGTCCTCTGGCTCATTCCTGGGAGACCTTAGCTGCCCCTAATCCATAGTCCAGGCACTCTGGCCACTTCAGCCCAGAAGTGAAGAAAGAATAGCCTCTGCTGAAGGAAGGGCTAACTGAGCAGAGGACACAAGAGCTTGGAGCTGAGGTCCACTGGGGTGACTCCCTTCTCCAGGTCCCACCCCAGACATACCTGGGTCTGGCCCAGGTCTGCAGACTCACCCCCAGCCCTGTGGGAGGAGTTGGAAACTGCCTCACCCTCCTAGACTTGAGGGAACTTGGAGCTAACTCATGTCTCTGAGAAGGGAAATGCAGAGAGTTTCCCAGTGGGGTGCTGGCTGGCTCCCAGGCTGAGCCCCTGCTGTCGGTGGGAGGAGACTCTAAAACCTCAGTCAGTCTTGCTGGGCTCTTGTCATGCTTCCTGGCCCTTCAGAGGGGGCAAATATGTAAGTGGCCCTTATGGCTGAAAGGGCCACATTGTGGGGAGATCTTTATCTCCAGCCACTCCCCAGCCTTGCTCTGTCCTGGTAGTCATGGAGATGGTCCTTGGAAGACCTCCTGGGTTCCTGACTCACCATACAGTGAAGCAGGGGTGGGAATTCACCTCTCAGTGATGCCGTGAGCACCCGGACAGGGGCAGGAAACTACACGACCAAAATCCCTCCGCCAAGGGCCTGGTGGGGTGACTCCCTCACTCCCTTGCTAGGGTGAAATTCCATCCCCCTGAGCTCACCTCCCTGGAGCTGCACATTCCAATCAGGCTGAGCCCCAGCCCCAGCCTCCTCTGCCCCTCCTGTCCCCCACCCTGGGGGCTGCAGGGAGTGGGAAGCAAGATGGAGCCAGGCTTGGTCCAGCCCTTATCCACCTGGTAACCTTAGTCTGAGGTCCGGAGCAGCACCTTGGACATCTCTGCTTTCTCACTGTCCACAGATGGCACGAAATGGAAGGATTAGCCCAGAGATCTAGTCCTGCCTAAGAGTTTTGTTTTGGGGTTGGCTGCTTTTTTTCCGAGGGGGTAGAGAATCCTAGCACTAGGAAAGCAAACAGAGTTTGACTGCAGAAAAGTTACTAGTCCAGGGGCTGACCCAACTGGCTCCCTTTGGTTTCTCCATAGATAGAGACATCACATGAGGCCCCATTGAGTTAGATTTGAGGAGGCAAATTTGCATTGACCCCCTAAAGGCTCCATAACTGGTAACATTTCCCCCTGAAGAGAAGGTACTAATACAGAGTAGAAACACTGGCCCAATCAGGCGAGAGAATTCCTAGAGCTCAGAAAAATTAGGGTTGAGAGTTAGATCCAACACCTGAAATGTCTTGGTACTAAACTGTTTCTCCCCTTCACATGCTATGAACAAACCAGCTGTTCCCTAGAACTAAAACAGCTACTCCATGCTGCCTCAGTTTCCCTATGACACCTAAAGATGATATTACTTGGAATAGATGAGCCCCTGAATATCTTATAGACCCATCTTCTAATTTTACAGGAGGAAAAACTTCAGGCCAAAGGGAAATGACTTGGCCAAGGTTAAACAGAGCCCAGTTTCAAGCCCTGGTTGTTCTCTCTCCTAAATCATGAGGTCCATTGATGCCTTGGGTCAGAATATGGGCCAATACTGGCATTCCCTAGGAGCAATGTGAGAACCCAGCCACAAGCACGTGATAAAGGGGGAGACAACCAAACCCCGATATTTGTCCATACTCTCGTGTGGCAGGATGGCTCCCCTCACCACCCCCACATCTAAGTTGGGTGTGGGCACGACTCACACTGGGCTCTCAGGCTTCAAGCCACTAAGGCAGACTGCAGGTGAGCAAGCAAATTCATCATCCCTTAATCTTCAGGATGAATCAGGAAGCCTCTCCTCCACCCCCGGAGATGGAGCAGCCAGCTGGGAGTCAAGGTCCCGGAGGCAGAAAGGTCAGAATCTTACAGTGGCTGAGCCTGAACCAACAGTAGGAAGCGGGCTCCTCCTCACCCATTTTGACTCCTGTGTAGCCTGATGCCATCTCGTAATTTAGAATGACATTAATATCCTCTTTATCTCTCACTCTTGCTGCTGACAAGACACAGAGCCCGTCTGTCAGGTCGAGTCTTGCCCAAGGACGACTATCTCAAAGCCAGGAGTGCAAGAACGAGCGATAAAAATACATCTTGGATCCTTCCAAATATCATCCAACCCAAGGGTAGTGAGACAGCCAGACCCCAGGCACATTTTTCTTTTCCTGCTCCCCGCAGACTCTGCCCAGAAGATACCCATGTGATTGGCCTGGAGGGCCAGTCTGGGCAAGAGGTGGGTATCTGCTCAGGGAGCTCAAGGGGGATGCCCAGGTGAGTCATCAGGTTCTTGGAGAAGTGGACAAGGAGTCAGTACCATGATGGGTTAGAGAGACTCCACTCAACCCTGCTGGGCCAAACTCAACCATTATTCGGGGGATCATCCCTCTGAGAATCTGCAGGGTCCTAAGAGATCACCTAATCCCAAACTGCATTTTGTTTTAAAGTTGAGGTGACTGGGGTCAAGAGAAAGCAACTTGGGGGCAGCTGGGTAGCTCAGTGGAGGGAGAGTCAGGCCTAGAGACAGGAGGTCCTAGGTTCAAATCCAGCCTCAGACACTTCCCAACTGTGTGACCCTGCGCAAGTCACTTGACCCCCATTGCCCACCCTTACCACTCTTCCACCTAGGAGCCAATACACAGAAGTCAAGGGTTTGAGAGAGAGAGAGAGAGAGAGAGAGAGAGAGAGAGAGCAACTTAGAATCCCAGGTTTAGAGCTAGAAGTGACCTGAGAGGCCATGAGCTGGTAAGCCTCTCATTTTATAGAAGATGAAGTGAAGCCTAGCAAAAAGAAACAATTTACCCAAGGCCAGGATTTGAACTCAGACCTTGTGATTGCAAAGTCCCTGTTTTTTTTTTCCACTCTGCTCTCCTGTCCAGGGCACAGGGTAATAAACTAGCATTGACTCTGGCTCCTGGGCTCCAATCACTAAGGTTCAGTCATTTTTCAGTTGTGTCCAACTCTCTGTAACCCTATTTGGGGTTTTCTTGGCAAAGATAATGGAGTGGTTTGCCACTTCCTACTCCAGCTCAGCTTACAAATGAGGAAACTGAGGCAGAGTTAAGTGACTTGCCCAGATTTACACAGCTAGTAAGTACCTGAGGCCAGATTTGAACTCAGGAAGATGAATCTTCCTAACTACAGACTTGGTGCTCTATCCATTGCACCGTCTAGATGTCCTCTAACCACTGTACCACAGTGCTAATCTCGAGTCAGCAAACCCAGATCACTGCCATTGGGGCAGTGAAAGCTGAAAGAAGAGGGAAAAGTAGCAAAGAGAAAAAGAAAGCAATCAAGAAGACGCAAGTTCAACCCTATCTCCGATGCTTTTGAACTTAGGAGGCACATTAACCATAAAGTCATTTAATTTCCTCAAGCCTCAGTTTTCTCATCTGTAAAAAAATTCTTGCAGTATATACCTCACCAGGGAGTGATGTTTCAAGGAACAAATGAGGTAATGATGCTTTGCAAACTGGGGAAAACAATAAATAATAATAAGGGCTCATTTTTACAAAGAGCTTAAAGGTCTGCAAAATGCTTTGCATATCCTCTCCCTTAATATCCACAGCAACCTTGTGCATTAGAATTAAAGAGAGGAGGAGGGCTGGGCAGAGGCATTTGGCTCTACCAAGACTGGACTAAAGCTGACCTTTTATCTGGAAGAATTAAGAGTCCAGAATGAAGAGTGAAGTCAGGAATCTCTATTCCCCTATCCCTACTGCCAAGTTCCTGTTGCCCATCCAAACGAAGCAGACAGACCCCCATTAGATCATCTTTTCTCAGGCCCTGACCTTGATGAGCTGCTGAGCAAAACATTCAAACCCCCCTGATAATGGGAATGGGCCAGGTGAGGTAGGAGCCCTGCATGCCTTGCCGTAGAGTTGGGGATCCTCTGTTGGCTTCATTGCTCCCCTCGTGTCTCTATTGCCTCCATCTAAAATAGGTCTGGGTACAACCCACCAGTTCTTTCTACCAGTTGGCCTAAAGATCCTTTCCAAGACTAGCCATACCCTAAAAAGAGGGGATTACCCTGAGACCATAATTGTTCTCAAGTCAGTGGTACCCGGAGACAGATCATTCTCCAACAACAATTCTTTTAAATCCTTACCTTCTGTCTTAGTATCAGTTTGAAGGCAGAAGAGCAGTAAGGGCTAAGAGATTGGGATTAAGTGGCTCACTCAGAGTCATAGAGCTAGGAAGTAGATGAGCCCAGATTTGAACCCAGGTCCTCCTGACTCCAAGCCTGGGTGCTCTATCCATCTTACTGCACCAAACCACCAACAACATTTTTTAAAAATCAATGTCATTTATAGAGTGACTTGAGTGCTTTAGATGAGGATTGAAGAGGTAACCTGGTATGAAGGAAAGAACGCTGGGCTTGGGGTCAAGAGGCCCGAGTCCTGGTGGCCTTTGCCATTCATTGACTATGGACAAGTCACTGGACATCTTTGAGACTCAGTTTCCCCAAGCTATAATATGAAATAGTTGGAACAGATCATTTTTTAAGACCTAAATCCATGACCTTACGATCTCAATCTTCACAACAGATCTGTGGGCATAAATATTATTATTCCCACTTTGTTAGTGAGAAGACGAATACTAGAGAAGCATACTTACTGGAAATAAACTCAAAACTCAAGATGCATGACCCTAGATTTAGTGATTTTTTTCCCCTACTACATCATGCTGGATTCCCAAGAGTCGAGCTATCAGAAGGTGAAAGGCATCCAAGGCAAAGGAAAGTATCAAAGAAATTTGGGGGTAATTGGAACTTGGAAGGGTATGGCCAGCAACTCTGATTTTAAGAGGAAACCCCTCAGCTTGAATACATCACTCTGACCCCTTCCCTTCATTTAGTCTGTTAAGAGACCCCCTGAGGGGCTACAAGGGAGAGACACAATCCCTTTGGATGAAGAGTTTTTTTCTTTGTTTTCCCTTCTCTCAGCTAACCCTGATTATGGCCTTCTCCTCCAGCCAGGAGAGCTCAGTTTCTCTAGGAGAAGCCTAGTTCAGACCAGCTCAGCTTGGGCCAAGGACAGCAAATAAGGATGAGCCTAGATTTGACTTCCTTCTGTGCTCCCTCCCCAAACCAGGATCCTTCTAATGTCCCTCAGGGATATGTTTTATCCCTCCCTGGTCCTGCTCCCTTCCTTCCTTCTTCCTTCCTCCTTCTCTGTCCACTCCCACCTTTCTTTATGAGTATCCAGTGCTATTTTCCAAGGAAATTCTCCACCCTTCTAACCCCACCCCCATCACTCTGAGAGTCATCCTTTCTGCAATCATGGCCATCTCTCCTCTAGTTATATAAAGAAGGAGAGTAAATGCAGCAGCTGGATGGGTCATTGGATTGAGAGCCAGACCTAGAGATAAGAGGTCCTGGGTTTGAGTATGGTCTCAGACACTTCTTAGCTGTGTGACCCTAGGCAAGTCACATAACCACCACCACCCCCATCTCCTAGTCTTCACTGCTCTTCTGCCTTGAAATTAATACACACAATACCCATACCCTAAAAAGAGGGGATTACCCTGAAATCATAATTGTTCTAAAGTCAGGGGCCAACATGCCAAGTACTGACTCTAAAATGGAAGGTAAGGGTTGAAAAAGAAAGAGAGTGAATTTCCTCTTCTAAAGAAAGAATGATTCATGAATTTTGTGGGGGTGTTTTAACTGGTGGACTGTTATCATATAAAATAATAAACTGTATCTGCGGTTATGCTTTAAGTAAAAGAGGAGAGACTAGTCATCACCTGAGAATGTGTATAAGGGCAGAGTACCAAAGGTCTAATCAGGTGATGCTGGCCATTTATGACTGACTGGGGGCAAGATGTGGAGATTTTAAATAGAGCAACAGACTGACCTTCCAGGAAGGTCCTACTCTGATTTGTGCTCTGAAAATAACCTTTGGTTCTCAAAGGTAATGGAAGGAGAATTCAAGGCCAACCAAGCTGGAAAAGCTTTCAGTAGGGGCCCTCTCAAGGACTGTATAGCTTTCATTTAAGAAGGTGGTTAACTAAGCCTGGAAAAATTCATCACCAGGCTGTGGACTTTCTCCCCTCTAAAGAAGGTCCTATGGATCTTTGAATATGGGTCTGAGTTCTTAGCTTGATAGTAGAATCCTAGCATCCGGGTTTACAGCCAGTTCAGCATTGATGCCTCCAAGGAGCAAGGAATAACCTTTTGGACCTTAGACAAACAGGGTGTTAGACATGGACTCATCCAATAGTGGTGCTGCTTTTGGATATCAATTTGATGGAATCAATGCTAGGTAGGACCTGAGCTAAGTTTAAGCTCATTTTTCCCAGAGACTGAGTTGGAAAGAAGGAGAACGTACCCCTGAGGTATTGAGGGGAAATGTTTGTACTTTTATTATTGCCATGCCTTTGAAATAAATATCCCTTTGTAAAAATTAATTGAAGTTTAGTAATTAAATGGAAGTACCTGTAGAGCACTTGTCATTGGTACATAACAGTGGGAGGAACACTGCTGATGGGGGCTCGAGCTGATGGCATTAGAAAAAATACATTTCCATCCCTCATGGTATACCCCAGAATGGTGAGGAGCAGATGTAGCTTTCTTCACTCTGGGATAATGAACCAGAGAGTACTTACGACCTTCCTCTTCTCTCCCAATTCCCTCCTCTCTTCTCTCTCTTTCTCTCTGTACATACATGTACATTTATGTATATATGTATGTTTCTATATAGGTAATGTGGGAGAAACATGTAAATGATGAGATCCATAAAAATTCAAACTATATGTATATATAAATGCATGTATACATCTTATATTTTAGTGTTTCATCACAGATTATACACATATTTGGGTATGTTATACCAATGTTGTTATACTCAAAACATGTGAGTTAATTTATACATGCAAATGTAAATTATTTGTTCAACCTACGCATGTGTTATATGTATCACATCATGTAACACACATATATTTTGTGGGTTAAAAATATTTCATTTACATGTTTCTCCCATTAAAATGTAAGCTCCTTGAAGGGAGAGATCTTTTTTTTGTTTTGTATCCCCAGCACATAGTACACTGCCTGGTACATGGCAAGTGCTTTTAATAAATGCTTGTTGACTGAATGGCAGGTTAGCAACAGGAAATACATTTTTTGGTTGCTGCATCTCTTGAAGACCATCTATTATGTCATAAAGAGATGTCCATCTGCATATTTAAAGGGAGTGCCTATACTAAGTTCATGAATACATGAAGCATGGAGAAACAGGACATGGGTAGGGCCAAATAAACTAAGGCAGAGGGTGTCAGCAGGGACAATATTAATAGGAAAGGAGTTCAAGGCTCCAGGTTCCTGGTTTAGAGTTAAGGATGGACCCAACTTGCCAAGTTTGCTGGCAGAGCCTGAGTCACTTACATTTGCCAGCCAGTCACATTTAGCATATCCTAGTGGATCAATACAGCACCAAGAGACCTGAGTTTGAATCCCAGCTGCATGATGTTGGACTACTTATTCTCCTCTTTGAGTCTTAGTTTCCTTGTCAATAAAATGAGGGAACTGGACTAAACAATTTTAAAGGGCCCTTCCCACTCTCACATCCTATGATCTTTGTACCCCGTTCATTATCTGTGGATTTATCCTTTCCTTCTAAATTCTGTAAAGTCTTAAAAATTTAAAAAAAAAAAAACTAAAAAAAATAGATACAAGCACAAGAGGTAAACGAAAAAAAAAACAAACAAAACAAGAAAGAGGGATGGCTATTGAGTAAGAAGTCAGAAAAGCTGGTACCAACTTACCTTTCTAGAATTACTTTCCATTGCTCTCCTAATATAGGCAAATTTCTCTCTCTCTCTCTCTCTCTACACACACACACACACACACACACACACACACACACACACACACACA
>NC_058130.1:67144274-67275869 GCF_016433145.1 Gracilinanus agilis
ATAGTAGGAAGAGGAAAGGAAAGCCCTACACTTGGGATACCATTGGGAAGAGCAGGCTTAAACGTCAGGGTTCTTTGGACAGTCTAGAAGAGAGACAAGGGGGCATAGGGAAGGAAGAGAGTAAGCCACGGAAGAGAAACTGCTCAGGCTTCACCATTTGGCCAAATCTGACCCCTTCCTACACCCTTCCATGTGTATACCTGAAAAGTGCTACATCTTGCCCTAAACACATACAGGGTTGTACCATACCTTAAGACACTGTACTCTGCCATGCCTATGTCTAGAGACAGCGAGGTATCACAGTGGATAGAGCATTGGACCTGGAGTCAAAAAAGACCTAAAATCACACTAATTATGTGATATTGGCCAAATTCCCTAACCTATCACCTTTGGTTTCTTCACCTGTAAAATCAGGCCATTGACTCAATGGTCTCAAAGCTTCCTTCTAAGTCAAGGATCACCTAATGGAAATGATTTTTGGGTAAAAGTCAAGAGACCTGGGTTCTGGACCTTAAATTTCTTAAGCCTCGATTTCTTCTGCTGTCAAATTACCTGAAAGATTCCTTCTAGAAATGGCATTTTGTGATCATTTTCGGCAAGTATTACTGGATATCTATTATACCTAATGCTCTGTACTGGTCATTAAGGAGGATATGAAGACGGACAAGACCCAGTTCCTACTCTGAAGGAGCTTACATTCTTGTAGAGCAGATAAAACATATACACAAATAACTCTGATGGGAGACAGTACCAACGAAGTGCTATGAGAAAGAAGTTTAATGGAAGGGATAGTATTTGAGATGGACCTATGAGGACAGGTAAACCTTAGACAGAGCTGGAGAGGAAAGGGCATTCCATATTGGAAGGGATAGCATGGGCAAGAGAACGGATGAGAGAAAATGTATACCATGATCAGAGTGTAAAGAAAAGAGAGTCATACACATGGGTGACAACACAACTTCATGGAAGGGAATAATGGCAGGCAAATCTGGAAAGATAAGTTGGGGCTTTGATAAGTTGAGGTAAGAAAGTTTGGACTTCATTTAATAGGTAGCGGGGAGCCATTGAAGGTTTTTGAGTTAGGAAGGTAACATGACAAGAGCCAATCTTTCAGGAAGATTCTATAATTCTGAAATATGTGTCCTGACCCCCACTATGGCTAAACCCCTCCATTCTCACATGCTTTCAGCCTTTTTTCACATCAGATAACCTCTTGTCAATGTGTTTTCCATTCTACCAGGTAAAGAAAAGAGAGAGAGAGAGAGAGAGAGAGAGAGAGAGAGAGAGAGAGAGAGAGAGAGAGAGAGAGAGAGAGAGAGAGAGAGAGAGGCACTCTGAGATCTCCTGCCAACCCACTTCATGAAGTGTCAGGGGAGCCAGCCAGCCGGGTGGAAAGTGATCCCTATAGCAATTACTGTGCTGATGGGGAGGCATGTTGGAGCCTGAAGGGAATCTAATTCAGCTGCACAGTAGCTAAGGCTGCTATCACAAGCTCCCAATACCTCAGACATAGGGGCCTCGTAGTCTCTTTTTCTTGAAGCGGCAGTCTTTTTTTTTTTTTAATTAGTTTTTTTCCCCCTTTTTTAAAGCACTTCCACACACATCTAAACACTGAATCTAGGCAACAATCTGCTTAAGGGATGCAAGGCAGGGATGTCCATTCCCATTTGGTGAACAAGGAAACTAATGTATAGGGAGGTTCAGCTCCTTTCCCAAGTTTTCCCATTTTGTGAATGGTCCCAGATTTCCAGATTTTCTATCAGCTCTTACTTCCTTTCTTTGGGAAAAGGATGCTATAGTCTAAAGCTTATGCTGTGCCCATTACGATCCTATAGATTGATAGACTGATAGGTTTTTGAAGAGGAAAGAGAATTTAGATTGCCTAACCCAGGGGTTCTTCATCTTTTTTGTGTCATGGACCTTTCTGGCAGTCTGGGGAAGCTTAAGAATCATGTTTTTAAATGCATAAAATAAAAGGCATATAATTAAACTACAAGGGAAACTAATTATACTGAAATGGTTATTAAAATATTTTAAAAATCAAATCCATGGGCCCCAGATGAAGGCCCCCTGATTTTCATTTTGTTTTTGTATATGTATCCCTTTCACTTAGCACAATGCCTGGAGTAGAATAGGCACTTTGTATTTGGTGGATTGAACTGAATCTTCCAAATGAGGAAACTGAGGCTTTGAGAGGTTTAATTACTTCCAGGACTAGATTCCCAAGTCTTTTAACTCTTTCTGCACCACTGGTATCAAACTCCAATAGAAATAGATCTCCACTGACCTCAATGACTTAGAAAACGTCAAATTAACATTATTTGTGCTTTAGTGTATTTTTATTTATTTTGTAAAACATTCCCAAATTACATTTTAATCTGGTTCAGATATTCCTTTGGAGTGCTATGGGTTACTTATTTTAACACCACAACTGCCTCAATCCCAAAATCCCAGAATCTCACAGATAGCAGATAAAAGAGACCTAAACACCATCCAGTGTAATCTGTCTGAATAAGAGTCTACCCTACAATATATCAATCAATAAACATTTATTAAGCTTCTACTATATGCCAGGCACTGTGCTAAACTCAACAAGTGCTCACCCCATCTTTGCTGAAAAACTTTAGGGGGAGAAGGAGGAGGAGGTGACCCACTACTCCCCCAAGGCAACCCATTCCACTTTTGGATGGCTCTAATTATGCATTAAGAAGGTTTCTCCTTACATCAAACCTAAATTTGCCTCTTTGCAACCCGTCGTTCCCAGTTCTCCCCTCTGGGCCCATGAAAAACAAATCTAATCCCTCTTCCATGTGACAGCCGTTCAAATACCTGAAAATAGCTATCATGCCCCACCCTTGGACCCAAGTCTTCTTTTCTCCAGGCTAAACATTCCCCGCTCCCTCAGTCAACCATGTGGTATGATCTCAAAGCCCTTCCCCATCCCAATCACCTTCTTCTGGATGATCTTTAGTCTATCACTGTCCTTCTTATAATATGACACTAGTAGCCATACACAATAATCCAGATGTGATCTAAGGAGGCAGCAGAAGAATTATCAACACCCCTAGTCCTAGATGCCTAATGCAGACTAAGATCGTTTTAGCTTTCTTGGCTACCATATCATGCTGTTCACTCATATTATTAAGCTTCCAACCCATTAAACACCTGAGCTTTTTATCAAACTTCTGTCTAGCCACATCTTGTACCTGTGATTGTTGATTTTTCGAATCCAACATTATGGCTCTTCTATCCCTATTAAATTTTATCTTCTCAGATTCACTCAAACATCGCATGTCTCATGATCTTTACAGACTCACTGTACATTATTACCCCTTAGACATGCTGAGATCCAGCCTACAGTGCCATTTTCTCTGTTTCTCACAACTGATACTCTGTTTTTAGAGTCACAGATCAGTTAAATAGATTAAGTGCACAATACACACTAGTAAATGACCATTGTAGTATGGTATTTGATAAACCCAAAGATCCAGGTATTGGGGGAAGAGCTCACCATGTGATCAAAATTTCTGGGAAAACTGGAAAGCAGTCTGGTAGAAACTAGGCATAGACCAACATCTAACACTAGACCAAAGTAAGATCAAAGCAGATAAATGATTTAGACATAAAGAGTGATATAAGTAAATTAGAGGTGCATGGAAAGTTTTACCTGACGGAACTATGGGTACAAGAAAAATTTATAAAAGAGAGAAAGAGAGAGAGGCAGAGAGGATCACAAGGAATAAAATGAATAATTTTGATTATATGAAATTAAAAAGATCTTGCACAAATAAAAACCAATGCAGCCAAAATCAGAAATAAAGTAGGAAACTGGGGGGGAAATTTACAATAAGTTTCTCTGATAAAGTCCTCACTCTTCAAATATAGAAGGAATTGAGCCAAATTTATAAAAATAAGTCATTCCTCAGTTGATAAATGGTCAAAAGATAGGAACAGGCAGTTTTCAGAAAAACAAATCAAAACTATCAATAGTCACATGAAAAAATACTCTAAATCACTATTGATTAGGGAAATGTAAATTAAAACAACTCTGAAATACCATCTCACACCTATCAGATTGGCTAACATGACGAAAAGGAAAATGATAAATGGTGGAGGAGATGTGGAAAAACAGATATACTAATGAACTGCTGATGGAGTTGAAAACTGATCCAACCATTCTGGAGAACAAGTTGGAACTATGCCCAAAGGGCCATAAAACTGTGCATTCTCTTTGAACCAGCACTACCAGTACTAGGTCTATATCCCAAAGAGATCAAAGAAAATGGAAAAAGACCCACATGTACAAAAATATTTATAACAGCTCTTTTTGTTGTGGCAAAGAGTTAGAAATTGAGGAATTGTCCATCAATTGGGAAATGACTGAACAAGTTATGGTATATGATTATGATGGAGTATTATTGTGAGACAAAAAAAGATAAAAGAGATGATTTCAGAAAAAACTGGATAGATTTATATGAACTGATGCAAAGTGATGTCACCAGCATCAGAACACCGTACACAGCAAAAACAATATGGTTAGGATAGATCAACTGTGAAGGACTTGGCTACTCTGATCAATACAATGATCAAAGACAATTCCAAAGGACCCATAATGAAAACTGTTATCTTCTTCCAGAGAAAGAACTGTTGGCATCGGAGAACAAAGTGAAGTATACTTCTTTTTTTCATTTTATGTTCTTGCTTTTTCTTTTTGGCAACATGGCTAACACAGAAACATGTTTTACAGGACTCTGCATGTATAACTGATATATCATGGTAGGGAAGGAGGGAAGGAGAAAATTTGGAACTCAAAATTATTTTTAAACTAATGTTAAAAGTAAATGAATGAAAAAAATTATTAAATGATACTCCATTTCCCATTCCTATGCCTTTGAACTGACAGTAATCCATTGCTGGAATGTATATTCTCCTCCTTATATTCACACCTCATAAAATCCTCTTCTTTTATGATGTAGCTCAGTCATCATCATTACATATGAAACCTTTCCACATCATAATTGCCAAAACCTTCCCTCCCTAACTACTTTCCATTTAACTACTTTGTATTTAATTCCATTTGTTTTCTATCCTATCGGAATGTAAGCTCCTTGAGAATAGATTGTTTCATTTTTTGTATTTATATCCCCAGTGCCTAACACCACACAAGATCCTTAATAAATGCTTATTGGCCTTAGATTCTATTTCTGCCATCCAATGTCTTAGCTATCTGTCCTAGTGTTGTTGCACTGACAAATCTGATGAGCATGTCATTGATGTCTTTACCCAAATAACAGATTGATAGAAAAAATTAAGCAAAACAGGCTCATTCAGAGATCCTTGGGATACTCTAACAGAGGCTTTCTTCCACATTCCCATTCTTTGGGTTTGACCAGTCAACCAATTCTGAATCGACATAATTCTACATCTCTCACCTGCTCTGCAAGTGTAAAGTAGAAGGTTCTGTGTCGAGCATTTTTTTTTTATCTTGGTAAACTATGCCAACAGCATTTCTCTGACCTATCAGTGTAATAATCCTATCAAAAATAAGGTTAGAATGGCATGACTTGCTCTTGATTTAGCCATGATGACTCCCTGGGAGCACAGCTTCATTTTCTAAATATTCATTAACCTTCTCTTTACTAATGTGTTATGGATTTTTCCAGAAATCAAAAATCAAGCTCATTGTCCGATAATTGGCATATTTCTTTCTCTTCTCTTAAAAACGGGGTGTCATTTGCACTACTTTTTGGCACTTCTGTTGCCCAGGGTCTTTTAAAGGTCACTGACAGTGGTTCAGCAACTACATCAGATCTTCATCTTATAATGACAACTAAAAAAAGGGGGTGAGACAGAACATCATTGCTTAGAATCACAAAATCCTAGAATTGCAAGAGACCTTAGAGAATATCCAGTCTAATCTCCACTCTTGGTATGAATTCCCTTTACAACATTCTGACACGTTTTCATCTAGCCTCTGTTTAGACATTGATAGAGAATTCATGGAACAGCCCATTCTGTTCCATTCCAGGAATGGGCTTTCATTGGTCATTTATTCATCTCTCCAATCAAAATCTGTTTCCCTGCATCTTTCACTTCTTGGTCCCACTTGTGCCCTCTGGGATCCAAGCAGAAGCTCATTCCCTCTTTCAGAAGAAAGTAAAGGTAGCAAAGAAGTGTTCCCAAATCCTCAAATTCCTCTCAGTTCCTTAAATTATTTTTTATTTCACATAGTTTCTAAATTTCTTACCACCCTGGTCACTCTCCACTGGATACACTTCTGGTTGTCAAAGTCATTCTTGAGATGTAGTTCCCAACCCTTAACACTGTCTTTCAGATGTAGTCTAATCAGGGCAATTCCCAGTCAGATAATCACTTGTTCTGTTCTGACCACCAGGATTCCATGAGTACTTCGTAAGTTCATGTGAGCCTTTCTGGTAGCCTCTATCACACCACTGACTCATATTGAAGACAACTGAAATACTTTAGGAGCTAATGAAGGTCCTAACCTGTTCTAGGGTTCAAGGAAACATATTGAGCTCTCTTTTGTTCTTGTTTCATCAGTGAGGGGGAGACAAGAGGAAATAGTGGGATGCACCTTAAATCATTGTATATGGGTGTACATATAACCCTGGGAGTCAGCATGATGAAGAAGAAAACATCAGGACCATCAAAGTTCAAGAACTATGTGACCAAGGACAGGTCACTTAACACCTCTCCGTGCCTTCTGGAAACTAAGACTAGAAGCTAGATACAAATGGCATATCTTCATCAGGGAGGAATTTTCCATATCAGGGAGTTCCCTGACACTGATGAAATCATAGGTTCAGACAATACTCTCTCTCTAATGAACTCCCTCTCATAACTATATTATTTGCATTTTTGCAGTTTTTAAATGGTATACATTTTAAACACATATATAAACATAATACATACATATATGTGAAACCATATAAATATTTTATTCACATATTTTTTTCAGTGTCTAATTGATAGCTGATGCCTTTCCCTCCCCAACCCATCTCACCTGCCTTCTAGCCCACAGCTTGCCTACCTTGCGTCCAGCCTCATTGTTGTGTAAGTTCATAAGGGTCCTAGCATTCTGTTTTATCTCTCTTGCATCCACGAAGACTTTGGCAAAGCCGATGCCATAGCGGATGTCAGCAGAGCAGCCCCCCCACTTCCAGCCTTCGTCTCGGTGATATTGGCCCTGCTTCTCCTTGTCACAGCCACAGTCACTCAGGTTACCCTGTGTACACGCAGCTGTAATGGCATGAGCCACACCTGCAGCAATGACGGCATAGGTGAATGCAGCTTCTCGGCTCCCTGAAAAAAGAAAAAAAAAGCCAGGCATCAAGTTGTGGCAGGGACCAGAATTCTGAAGCAAAGGGAACTGAAAACCCAGACTACAGGTTCCATGACGGGAGGCACTGTGCCCTTTGTATCTTCCTGTGAGCCAGCATAGTACTCTGTATGTGGCAGTGGGGGCCAAGGGGTGTGCAATGAATCAGGACTTGATTTATTGTTAGTAAGTTTTCTAAACTTATGAAAGAGATGGAGAAAATGTTAATAATGTGGATTGGAGAGAATAATAATATAAATTAAACTTAAAAGTGTGTCAGGCTTACATTTTTGAGAGCCTATTGTTAAATATTTACTGGCATACTCCTCTAAGGGTCTAACATGCAGAGACCAACCTAGGATTTCATTAGTGAGGGGAACTCCTGGTAAGGGAATTTCCTTCCCAGTAGTTAAAGTCACAAGTTGTCTACAACATAGTAAATAAGTCCTAAAGAGCTGACAGAGACACATGAACCATTGGTGACTTGCCCAAGGCCACAATACTAATAAATATCAGAACTACAATTCGAACCTAAATCTTCCTGACACCACATTGCCTCTAAAGTCTTTAATAAGAATCTTTTTTTTCAACTGAATTAAACTGAGACTAAAGGAAGGATGATCCATTTTACCTAGCAAAGAGAAGGCCTAGGACTCTCCTTCTCATGTGTTTTCCTTCCAAGACATACTTCTGCCATGGCATAAGTAAGAAAGAAGACAGAATTGTGTCTCTCATCCAGCCATCTGTCATCTATGATCTCTACTCTTAGTTAATCAATCCACCCCTCCATATACTCACATATAAACACAGTTCCTCCGCTTATTAAATATAATACAGATTATGCCCTACATAAATGGAGCTAATAGCCATATTGATGAGATCCAAGATCAGTTACAGTGTTTTAAGTAATAATAGGCAGATCATTAAATCTTTCTGGGGGTTGTTAATTCTTGCACTGCTTACCTCAAAAGGTTATGGGAGGAAAAGGGCTTTGTAAACTTTACACCAACTGCTATCATGGCCTCACTCTTCGCCTAGAATAGTGCCATTGGACTAGATATCCCCAAATCAAGCTCTCAGTCACCGGGAGAATTAGTCCACTCATCTTTGGTACTTCTGCCCAAGAGCTCAGCCATCTTGCTCAATGACGGATCAATGAGTGAACATAAAGCTGCTTAGCCCCAATGTAGGGAGCCATGTTCTGCCAGCCTTCTTTCCTTCTATACTTCTCCCTTTTCATTGAGGGCACCAGCATCCTCCTATTTTCTCAGGCTCACAATCTTAATGTCACACACATCACTCCTCCCTCTGATTCACCCCACACATTGAAAACACTGCCAAATCTGGCCATTTCTACTTTCACAACATCTCTCTATACATCTCCCTTCTTTCTCCTCTTCCAGCCACCAAGTATAATCCCTCATTGCCTTCTCACCTACACTCACCTAATAGCCTTTTTTTTTTTTTTTTTTTTTTTTTTTTTTTGGATCCTCACTTTCTGTCTTAGAAACAACTCCAAGATAGAAGGGCAGGGGCTAGGCAAATGGGGTTAAGTGACTGCCAGGGTCGCACAGCAAGGAAGTGTCTGAAGCCAGATTTGACCCCAGGTCCTCCTGACTCCAGGCAGGGCACTTTATCCACTGAGCCACATAGCTGCCCCTTTCTCTACTCACCTTTTTTTAAAACTCTTACCTTCTGTCTTAGAATCAACACTTGAGTGTTGGTTCAAAGGCAAAAGAATGGTAATGGCAAGGCAACAGGGATTAAGTGATTTTTCCCAGGGTCCCACAGCTAGGAAGTGTCTGAGGGCAGATTTGAATTTAGAAAGTCTTCCTGACTCTAGGCCTGGTACTCTATCCACTGCACTCCCTAGCTGCCCCCAGACTGTTTCAGATTACCTTGTCTATCCCTAGTTATTTACAGATTATCTCTGGTAAACTCTCTAAGGGCAGGATCTATTTTTTGCCTCTCTCTCTATCCCCAGGGATTAACGCAGTACCTAGTACATCCCACTTAATAAATGCTTATTGGATGACTCAGTCAATCAAGCACTTATGATGTGCCAGGCACTGGGCTAAGCCCTGGAGGCACAAAAAGAGGTAGATAATAGTCTCTGCCCACAAGGAGCTTATAATCTAATAAGGGAAACAACAACCAAAAAGTATACACAGCACAAATAGAAATAAAGCACCAGAATTAAGAGGGGCTGGGAAAGGCTTCTTATAGAAAAGGGAAATTTTGTTGGGAATTAAAGGAAGCCAATGAAGTCAATAGGAAGGGATGAGGAGGGACAGTGTTCTAGCATGGGAAACAGAGAATATGCCCAGAGCGGAAAGATGGAATGTCTTGTTCATGGAACAGCCAAGAAGCTAGTGTCACTGGATTGAAGGGTACATAGAATCTGGCCTCAGATACTTCCTAGCTGTGTGACCCTGGACAAGTCACTTAAACCCCATTGCCTACCCTTACCACTCTTCTGCCTTAGAACTAATACTAATTATTGCTTCTAAGATGGATTACGGGTTTAAAAAAAATAAAAGATTACATAGAGAGAAGAAAGGTGTAAGAAGCCTGGAAAGATAGGAGGGGGCTAGGTTATAAAGGGCTTTGAATGCCAAACAGAGCAGTTTGGAGGCAAAAGAGAGCCACTGGAATAAGAGGATGGAAGGGAGTTCCCCGGTTAGATCTGAAATGTAGCGGCTAAATGGAGGATGGACTGGAGTGGGGATAGACTTGAGTCCGGCAGACCCAGGAGAAGGCTAGTGGGATAATCCAAGTTGGAGGTGATGAGGGTCTGCACCAGGATGGTGGCAGTGAAAGAGGAGAGAAGAAGGGAGATACCAGAGATGCTGCAAAGGGGAGATCAGCAGCTCTTGGCAACAACTTGGCTATGGGCAGTGAGGTATAATGAGGAATCCCAAGTTGTGAGCCTGAGGGACTGGGAGGATGACGTTACTCTGGACTGTAATAGGGAAAGTGAGAGGTGGGGGAAGAAGGGTTTAGGGGACTCTAGGCAGGCCTAAACCATGGTTCATATCTCTATACCCCAGTCATGTTACCATCTGTCTTTCCACCAACAACCCATCCCATCCTTCCTTCTACCTTGGCAGTTTTCTGCCTCTTGCTGTAGGAACAGTGAGTAAATTGATTCTATCAGTGTTTCTGGAAAGGATGTGTCCTGTGTATGAATTAACTCACTATCCTAACCCCCTGAATTAAAACTCCTTTCCCTGGCCACTATTCCCCCATTGGAATGTCAGTTTAGAATATTTCCTCTCTCTATTAAAATGTGACTTCTATGGAGGTGGCTAGGTAGTTCAGTGGATTGAGAGCTAAGCACAGAGGCAGAAAGTCCTGGATTCAAATCAGACCTCAGACACTGAGCTGTGTGACCCCTGTTGCCTAGCCTTTACCACTTTCCTGCCTTGGAATTAATACAGAGTATTGATTTTAAGACAGAAGGTAGCAGTTTAAAAAACAAACAGAAAACAATGTAACCTCCAAGAAGACAAAGACTTTTGTATTTGTATCTCCAAAGCTTAGCAGTGCTTGGCACATGCTAAGAATTTAATGAATATTTTTTCACTCATTCATTAAAATGTTATTTTAACACAAGTAGTAAATAAACACATTTACCATGTACTCATACTCAGCCCCAAACATATGTACCTACTTTGCCAGCATAAACAATCTTATCCATATATGCACTTTTAAGATAGATGGTTAGAGATGGATAATAATAAAAGCAATTACATAGCACCTACTATGTGCAAGGCACTATGCTAAGCACTTTATATAAATATTACCTTGTCTGATCCTCACAACACCCTGGGAGCTGGGTGATGTTATGATCCTCATTTTACACTTTAAGAAGCTGAGGTAAACAAAGGTTATATGATTTGCTCGGGGCCACGAATAGTAAGTATCTAAAAGTCATATTTGAATTCAGGCCATATTTTTTTAACCCTTAGCTTTTGTCTTAAATTAATATTGTGTGTTGGTTCTAAGACAGAGGAGCAGTAAGGAATAAACAATGGGGGTTACGTGACTTGCTCAGGGTCACACTGCTAGGAAGTGACTGAGGTCAGATGTGAACCCAAGACCTCCCATCTTTTGGCCTGACTCTCAGTCCACTGAGCCATCTCACTGCCTCCTGAATTCAGGTCTTCTTGACTCCAAGCCTCGCACTCTGTCCACCGCACCACCTAGCAGAAGCTGAGGTAACTGTAATGGAGAAGGAGCCAGCCACCCTCAGCAGCTGCCACCAACCACCATGCACAGAGCAGGCAGGCCAACCTATCTCCGTGAGGCGGTGGGGCACTGTGAGGGAGAGACCAGAGGCACCATCAGCCAAGTGAATCAAACCACCACTTGATCACAATCTCCCCTCTGATCTTGATAGAAACGGCCCAAGACCCTGAACCTATGAACCTTTGGAAATGCTTCCAGACCGGCCCCTTTGGCCATCGTTCCCGGAAACAACCCCTGGGCAGATGCAGCCTGGCAATCAACTGCTCCTGCAGGTGCTACAGCCACATCTATTGTAGACCTAGAAAAGAAAGTTCTGGTGGCCAGGCCCTGGCACTGTTAAATTGTTCAATGTGATTTTATCAGTGGAAATGACGTTAAAGAAGACATTGTCATCCATTTTGGTGCTGGATCCACCTAAAGCCCAGGGGACCCTTCTATCTGACTTACAGCTAAAGCCTTCCATGCAGCAGAATGAGAGCACCTTAAGAGCAGGGACTGTCTGGTGTTCTGCACACAGTAAGGTAAACACATAATAAATGCTCTGTTCGTTCATTCATTCATTCATAAGCTTATTAGAGGGTTGGAAAGAAAAGATCATAACAACCTGATGATTAGGTAAAGTTTCTTTAAGGCAGCATTATGGGAAATGGGCTTTAAGATGAGCCTCCCAGGCAAAGAGATGGAGGATATGCCAGGTCTAGGGAACAACCAGAGCAGAGGAATGTTGAGTATAGTTTGCCTTTACAAGGTACAGAGTTGTTCAGTTTGACAAAAACATTCAATAGATGGTGACAAATAATGAAAAAAAGCTAGAACAATAAGGTGGCAACAGATGGGAAAGGACTTTGAATGTCAAATAAAAGATTCTGAACTTTACGTGGGTCAATAAGGAACCACTGGAGATTTTTTTTAAAAAACCCTTACTTCTGCCTTAGAATCCATACTAAGTATCCAAGGCAGAAGAGTGATAAGGGAGGGGGCAGCTGGGTAGCTCAGTGGAGTGAGAGTCAGGCCTAGAGACAGGAGGTCCTAGGTTCAAACCCGTCCTCAGCCACTTCCCAGCTGTGTGACCCTGGGCAAGTCACTTGACCCCCATTGCCCACCCTTACCAATCTTCCACCTATGAGATAATACACCGAAGTACAAGGGTTTAAAAAAAATCTGCTAAGAAGAGTGATAAGGGCTAGGCAATTGGGGTTAAGTGATTTGGTCCTACAACTAGGAAGTATCTGAGGCAAGATTTGAGCCCAGCTCCTCCCAGCTCCAGGTCTGGTGCTCTATCCACTGTGCTAGCTAGCTAACTGCCCCATGAGTGATCTGAGTGGAGCTATGGGTAAGAAAGATTATTCTGACAACAGTGTGTATTAGAGGGTGAGCCCAAAAGCAGGGAAAGAGCCTGTTGCAATAGTACCTATGGGTGGTAATGAGGGCATGCACTAAGCTGCTGGCAGTGGGAAATCATTTACCCATACATCTATTTGTATTCATGCATAGAGACAAAGACAACATGGGCACTGGCCTTTGTTTCCTGTAGATGTCAATAGCTCCACCACTAATTATGAATCGGTTCCCTATGTTGGTCTCAGTTTCCTAATCAATGAGTTTTCTATAGAAATAGGTATATGTTGAGATCACATATATATCAAATTGCTTACCACCTTTGGGGGAGAGAGGAGGGAGAGGATTTGGAACTCAAACTTTTAGAAAACGAATGTTACAAATTCTCTTTACAAGTAATTGGGATAAGATAAAATGCTGAAAAATTAAAAAACAAAAAATATGCCCATGTCCATCAACTATCCCTTCCTTCCCCTTTTCAGCAATAATCCCGCCTTCTTCATGCCACTGGTCAAAAATCAGCAAAGAAGAATGAAAAAAAAAGCCAGAACAAAAGCATACTAAATACAACTTTGGGATGTATGAAGGCATCTTAGGGCACTGATTCAGAGATTGTAACCTAGGGAATAGCAATTAGCATTCATGGCCATTACAAAACAGATAATAATCAGCTATTCTCCTTCTCCACAAGGACTGGCCAAAGAAAATAGCTATAATTACTTCCTGCATCAGGAGGGCTTCAAGTTAGACTTAAGGAAGAATTTTTTGACAGTGAGCAATGTCATGCAGGGAAATTCCTGGGGTGGCAGATGGGGTGGGGGGCAGAGAATAACTTGAGAGGCAGGATGTATGAGATGGCCAAGACAAGGGAGGCTGAGAAATCTGCTTTCCAGTAGATCTTTAGAAACAAGGTTCATTCTCATCTATATAACACGGTTTACAAATGGTCCCACCTGTTGGAAGGGGGTACACCAGCTGACCTCTTTGAGATGTCCTAGCCCTAGGAGTCTAATGATAAGGCCAAGCACCCCCAAGGGAGGCACTCAGCATTCCAAAAGGCTCTTGGCAAATGCTACTGTCAGCCTCCTGGAGACACACCTTCTGGCCATTGGTGGGTCTGGGCACAAGGCTTACAAAATTCTTTGAGGCAGAGCCAAAAGCTGCCGTAGCTTAGAAGACATTTATAGAATATGGAGACCGATACTTCCCTTCAATTCGGAAAGGCCCACAACCCCAAATCCTTCCCTGAGTCACTATTTCTAACTTGGGGTCAGCTCTAAATACACACCAACCTGGTGCAGTAGGACCTTTATCACTGCCGCCGGAGAAGCTGATCTCAGATATCTCTGATCTTCAGCAGGTCGTGGGTCATTATTATCAACCTCTGATCTCAAAGGATTTTCTACATGTCTGAGTATAGCTTAACTTGGTTTCCATTTTTATAAAGTGAGCATTTAGAGGTACTGACTACTTCAGAGAATTTCTAAGAAAAGTGACTCACAAGCTTCAAAGCCCTATAGAGTTGTGAAGCATTTTCATCGTTGAATTCTAAACTGCATTATCTTTATCTGTGTACGTAGACAAATAAAGGAGTATTGGCTCAAGGCTATCAGCAATAACTCTGAAGGCCTGGGAACCAGGGATCTCCTTTGGAACAAATAGAGAGAGGATGGAAAAATTTTGTAGTGATTTCAGCTCAACACTTATTCGGCACCAATTCTGAATAAGGTCGGTTTCCCCACACACACACACACACACACACAAAACTCAAACTGTCTCTACCCTCAAGAAGTTTACAGTTTCCTGGTGGTAGGGATAGTGGTAGATGTGAAGATGGAGTAAGCATTAACAACTGCATGAGGGAAGGTTTCCTAAAAGAGAGAGCATCTGAGCTGAAGACTGAGAGGCAAATGAGGAAGTAAGTAGTCCATTCCAGGGATGAGGGGCAACCTATGTAAATGTCCTGATGAAGTGCCAAGTGTGGTCTGTTTTAGGCTACTTTGATTAAGATATAGAATAAAGGGGCAGCTAGGTAGCACAGTGAATAGAGAGCCAGGACTGGAGTTAGGAGGACCTGGGTTCAAATCTGACCTCAGACATTTCCTAGCCATGTGCCCCTGGGCAAGTCACTTAACCCCAGTTGCCTAGGCCTTGCTATTCTTCTGTCTTAGAGCTGATACTAAGACAGAAGGTAAGGGTTAAAAAAAAAAAGACATAGAATGAAGTTGTAATAATATGATAAAGTTAAAAAGGCAGTCTAGAACCAAATTTTGTAGAACCTTAGACATTTAGAGGGGACATCTCTAAGGCTCCTTCCAACTCTAAATCAAAGATCCTAAATTCCAGGCTGAGCCCTTTCCATTTTATCTTCAAAGCAAGAAGGAAAAACTGAGGAATTTTTTGAGTAGAGAAATGTTATGGTCAGACCTGTTCCTTAGGGAAATGATTTTTGCAGCTCTTTGAAAGATGAATTGGACTAGGGAGAGAATTAAGGCAGAGAGGTAAATTAGGAGGCTATTACCATAGTCCAACTGAGAGGTGACAAGGTCCTGAAATAGAATACCATTCATGTGAATACAAAAAAGAGGACAGAGGCACATGATCAAAAACTCAAAAAAAATTTGTTGTTTTGCTTTTCAGTCATGTCCAACTATTCATGACCCCATTTGGGGTTTTCTTGGAAAAGATACTGGAGTGGTTGACCATTTCCTTCTCCAGATCATTTTATGATGAGGAAATTGAGGCAAATAGGGGGTTAAGTGATTTGCCTGGGATCACATGGCTAGTGTCTGAGGCCAGATTAGAATTCACAAAGATGAGTCTTCCTGACTCCAGGCCTGGCACCCCTATCCACTGGGCAACCAATTGCCTTCAACAAGATTTTACAACCACTTTGAAGGCACTTCATCATTAAGAATGTTTTGCAGCCTATTTTTTACCCATTATATATTTTTCTATTGCCTTTGGGCCATTCATAAGTTTGGTTCTTTCAAGATGGTAGCATCCCAAGACCTGCAACCATATACCATTTCTAAGAGAACATTAGTGTTAAAAAAAATATGGAGTTTTGTGCCAGGGAGCAGATGGAGACTGTTGGAAGGAATCATTTTACCAAATATCTCACTTGATTTTGTAACTTGCAAATCAATGAACTGATTTATTTAGAAAATAAAAAATTTAATTTGGTAAAAAAAAAATTGACAACTTACTTTTGTCATTTTGAAGGAGAAGAAAGGAAGAGTTAAGTATGACTTATGTTGTGTCTGGGTCAGTAGGAGGACTGGGGTGCCTTCAAGAGAAATAAGGAATTTGGAGGAGGTGAACTTAAAGAAAATGGGACACTTCCAAGCTGTATGACCTTGGGCAAGTCACTTGACCCTCATTGCCTGGCCCTTACCACTCTTCTGCCTTGGAACCAATACACAGTATTGACTCCAAGACAGAAGGTAAGGGTTTAAAAAAGAATAAAATAAAGAAAGTGGGGGACATGATAATCCAATGTAGACATGTTGAGTTTGAGTTGCCTGCTAAACATCCAGACATATAGCAAACAGTTGGTATTTGTGAACTATAATTTAAAACAATATCAAAGGCTAGATATATAGATCTTGGAGTTAGGTACATAGAAATTATAACTGCACAAAATAAGAGCAAACATGGTACTATGCAAAGTGTACTAGGTTTAAAGTAGAGAACCTGAATTCAAAATCTGCCTCTTCCACTTACTATCTGCATGACCTTGGGCAATTCATTTGACCTCTCTAGGCCTCAGTTTCCTCATCAGTAAAAAAAAATTGGCCATTTTGCCAGGTAGTCTCTAAAGTTCTTTCCATATCTAAAATCCAGGAGCCCAGGGAAAAAGTTAAGGTCAATGGGAGAGAGACAAAAGAAGCCAAGGAACCCTGAGAAACACTCGCTCATGAGAGTGGAAATAATGTTGAGCCAATATAGTAGGAACGGTCAGACACATCAGAGGAGAGTGAGTACACAGCAATGTTCACAAAAGTCAAGAGAGGAGAACTCTCTATGTAAGAGGTGGAAATGGCAGACAGTGTCAAAAACTGCAGAAGTTTTTTAAAAAAAGAATAGGGTGGGGAATGAGGATTATATACAATGTACAATGTTTGTCTTTCTACCATTGTCCAGATAATTGTTATCTTAGTCCAGGTTGGTCTACCTCCCAGAAAGGAAGAGAAAGGGGGGAAAGATCGTCTTTTCACTTCTGAGGTTAGTTATCTGGGAGAATTAAATATTTCAAAAAAGATCTTTACAGGCTAGAACATTGAGCCGAATCCATGAAGAAGAAATTTTAAAGGGATACGTGTCAAACCTTGAGTTTTAAAAAAATCAATATCACAAGTAAAAGACAGAGAAGTCAAAGCTACCAACAAATTTATCTGAAAGAGACCTGAGAGTTTTTGTGGGGTGCCAACTAAATGAGTCAATAGTATAAAATGACGGCCAAAAAAAAATGGATGAGCTCTTAAGCTTCCTTAAGAGGGGATTAATGATCAGAACACAGGAGGTGACAATCTAAGTTATACTTTTTCCTGCTCAGATTTACAGTTGAATTTGTGATTATTATCATCATGAACAATAATAGTTCCATTAAAATTCTATATATCCAGCACCACATTCTGAGAAGGAAATTGGTAAAGTGGAAATCATCCAGAGTAGGGCAAAGAAGTTTATTTAGTGCCCTGAGATAATGCCAAAGGAGGCCTGGTTCAAGAACCTATGAATGTTTAGCATTGAGATGTTAGGGGTTTGGAGGAATACAAAAAACGTCTTCAGATGGAATAAAAATTTGACTTCTACTTCTTAGCCTTAAAAGGCAGAATTGGAAGCAATGGATAAAAGCCACAGAAGTAGATTTAGGCTCAATTTAAATAAAAACTTCCTAAGGACTAGAGAGATCTTCCGAAGTGAAATGGGCTGCTTTAGGAGATGGTGGGTTTTCCCTTCATTAGGGGTCTTCAATGAAGGATGAGTGAGGGTTTGTGGGGGATTCTGTTGAGGAGATTCTCAGGCAGGTACAGGCTAGATTGGGCAGCTTCAAGGTTCCTTCTCACTCTGAGAGTCTTTGATCCTAGACTATAAGCTCCCTGAGGACAGGACTTGGGTCTTATTCTATTTGGTATCATCCTATAGCACAGAACCTTACATAAACTAGGTATCCTACAAATATTTGCTGAATCACTACGGTAAGAATAATTGTAATTATTGTGAATAAAAACAAGAGTCCCAATGATAAAAGAATCCTCAGAGTTTGGGATATGCACAGCCTCCATTGACATCCCTGACTTGCTGAGAAGGTTACTGAGAGGAGTCATTGTTCCTCTTGTTAAAACAAGCACAGAGCCCATGTAAACTCCAGGCATGAAATGATCAGTGAGTGGGTAGACTCTTCTGGGAGAAAAAGTCACTCCCTTATTCTAGGAGGTGCCACCTCTGGACAGCCAAGTCCCAGTCATCTCTTCAAGCACTGGTCACTAACCTTCCCTGATTTCTCCTATAAAAAGAAAACTATACCACGTCTTTAGAGATGGCAGTTATAAAAGGGAGGCCCCAGAGGACTGTAGGATCGGGAAAGCTTGTTTCTCAGATTGTCCTTAAATAGTATTCTTTGGGGGAAGCTAGGTGGCTCAGTGGATAGAGAGCCAGGTCCAGAGTCAGAAGGTCCTGGATTCAAATCTGACCCCAGACACTTCCTAGCTATGTGACCCTGAGAAAGTCATTTAAACCCCATTGCCTAGCCCTTACCATTCTTCTGCCTTGGAATCAATATATAGTAGTGATTCTAAGATGGAAGTAAGGTTTTTAAATTAATAAATAATTACTCTTGTATAGTGTTTTGCAAATAATGTTCAATAAGTGTTGAATGGAGTGTCTCTGACTGTTGAGTGAGGAGCCAAAGGAAGACTGAGGTTTACAGTTAGATATAGGGAACCTTCCCAGACCTCAGAGAGTTCCTTCCCAGGCACCATATTGCTTGCTGCTGACTGGGCCTGAGAGGGACAAAATGGTGTACCAGAAAGAATACTGGTCTGGAAATTAGATATATTTTTAGACCTTAGTCCTAGTTTTTCCTAGTGTTATCTGTGTGCCTTTGGGCAAATCATCTAACCCCTCCAGCCTCAGTTTCCTATATCTATAAAATAAGGAACTTGTCTAGACAATTTCTGTTCTTTCTACTTCTAAAATTCTATAAATTGTGCTAGACCTAGGAGAGAACGGAAAGCAGAGAACATCAGGCAGCCAGTGACTGCCCTCAAGCCATTGTTGAACTCTAGGGGATGGTGAGATATTGATAAACAGGGCCCACTGACATTATCTGAACACAATTAATGTTGGGGTTTTTTTTTTAGTTTCCTAATCAAGAAAGTTGAAAATTTAATACACATAGTACCAACCTGGGAGGGTTTGAGAGGATAAACATAAAACACCCTATAAATTCAAGACATATAAGTACATATGTGATTACAGAGTATGTCATGAGTGATAATGATTATTCCTTGAAACACTAACCAAGTTATTTTAAATCTGACATATTTTCAAGGAACTAGAAATAGTTAAAATATTTACCCCTGACTTGGGATATAAACTACTACATTCTTTGTAACATAAGGTGCAGTTGTATCAGATCTGTGTTAGTTAAAAGGAAAAAAAATAGTTAAGGGATGTCTCAGGGAATTTCCTCAAAGCACTGAGAGCTAAGGGAATTGTCCAGAGGCAGACAATCAATATATGCCACAGGTAGGACCTAAATCCAGGGCTCCAGGAAACTGGTTCTCCTTCTGGGATTCTATGTGATCTCCCTAAAGCTTTAAGTTATGCAGAAGGTGCCCACCTGGCAAAGGCAGTTGCCCACCAGGAGCTCTCTAACCCAGCACAATCAAACCCAAATCCTTTGACTCCAAATGCGCCTATGACCAGGGTAGGTAGTGGCTCTGACCTGTGCCCCTTAGGGTATCAATAGGACTGTGGTTCTCAAAGTGTGGTCCCTAAAAGACTCCCAAGACCACTTGGGAGCAACTGTAAGATCAAAATTGTTCATGAGAATACCAAGACATTTTAATTTCCAAGATAGTAAACATTGATAGTTACAGCTCACAGAAATGAAGCTCTTTGGGGGGTCTTCAATGATTTTTAAGAGAACAAAGAGGACTTGAAGCCAAAAAGTTTTGTGGGCCCAGAATTCCCATTCCTGTCCTCTCAATCCTCCAGTTAGTGAGGTCCCTTTTATCCCATGCATTCTAGGGCTGGTTCTCAGGCATGGGCAACATGTTCTGTGTTGTTTCCACCACAATGAGCTTATTTTCTGAAGAGCTGTTTGAATTTTTAAATTTCATCTTGTTTCTCCCCGAGCTTCTATATAAGAGTCAAAGAAAGATATTGGAGACTTACTAAAATTTAGACACTGGAGGTCATGGAGGATCATAAGTCTAGAGATGGAAGGGATTTCAGAAGCCATTTAGCTCAACATCCCATTTGACAATAAGGAAATGGGCCCAGAAAGGTGAAGGAATTATTTTCCCAGTATCAGAAGGATAGTGCATGGCAGAGACAAGAGTCAAACTCAGGTACTACGACCCAGAATTCAATGTTCTTTGTATTGCACTGTATTGCTTTCTTGTAACCTGAATCCTAGCACCTTCACTTGGAAACAGTTTCTACTTTATCTGGTATATAATTTTTTCTATAAAATCATTTCCACAAAAAATTTCTACAAAATTGTCTATTAGACTGATGAAATTCTTGACAGCCTTTTTTTTTATCCCTACCACTTGGCACAATAAATGCTTGTTGACTTAGTTTGACTAGCAAAGTCCTTGTACTTCCAAGAACATGGTAACTTTAGGATGGGATCCCCAAACTCCAAATTCTGTGGAATAGTGGGTCCAATTAAAAGCAAGAGTTCTTAACCTTTCTTTTCAATCTACAAATATTTTCAACTTATTTTTTCAATGATCTACCTTCAATCCTTTCCATTTCCCCTCCCTCATACTCTCTGATTGAGAAAACAAGAAAAACAAAATCCCTATTATAAATATGTATAATAAAAAAATAATTTCTCACATTGAACATTATCCCCCCTCTCAAAAATGTTTCTCAGATCTTCTCTCTTCGTCCTTCATCCCTCTATCAGAAGGTGGGTAGCATTTTCATAATGAGTCCTCTAGAATTGGGTAGTGAGTCACAACACTGATCAGTGTTCCTAAGTGTTTCAAAATTGCTTAGCATTTTTTTGTGTATCAAGGATCCTCCTCTGGCAGTCAGGCATCCCCCCATGGATCCTCTTTCAGAATAATATTTTTAAATTAAGAAAATAAAATACATAAAATAATAAAGGAGAGCAGTTATGTAAAACACAGTTACCAAAATATTTTTAACAAATTAAGAAGTTCACACACTCCAGATTAACTTTATATTAGAACGATGTTCCAAGGACCTCTTGTCGCTCCTGGAGCAGGGAGCAACAATTTAATTAAAATCAGGCCAAATAGTCTTTTTTCAGCCTCTATATTCCTTTGTACCCAGAGAGACAAGAGAAAAGAAACATGATTCTTGCTCTGATTGACTTTATTGCTTATCAATTCGAAGCTAAGATTAACTGGTATGAATTAAGAATTTTAAGAACAATCAGTTGGCAATCAATGCCCTCCTCCTGCCCTAGTTGCTAACATCTACTCAATATCCAAATGCCACTTCTCTATCAGCCAATCAAAATTATTTATTAAGCAATTACTATGTGCTGGGCATCCTGGTCCTTCAACAAGCATGGCCCCTTGCCAATGGAAAGGCAGACGGACTTTTGTGAAAAGGCACAGGACCTGGGTTCAAATACCATCTCTGCTAGATGCTAGTTGAGTGATCTTGGGTAAGTCACTTAACATGTTTCAACATCTGCAAAATGAGTAATGATGATATTTACATAACATTTTTAAGGTCTGGAATGTGCTTTTAATGTGTCATCTCATATCCAACTCTTCATGACCTCATTGGGGTTATCTTGGCAAAGATACTGGAATGGTTTGCCATGTCCTTCTCCAGATGAGGAAACTGAGGCAAGCAGCATGAAGTGACTTACCCAGGTTCATGCAACTAGTAAGTGTCTGAGATTGGATTTGACATCGGGAAGATGAGTCTTCCTGGCTCCAATCCCCACACGAGACATTGATCTACTTATAATCCTGTAAGGAAATGCTATTATTTTCCTTCAGTTTACAGAGGAAGAAACTGAGGCTCACTGAAACCTGCCTATGGTCACTCTTGGAGAAGGTATTAGGAGCGAAAGTCAAAGTCGGGTCTTTTCCCCCAGCACTCATTGCACTGCTTCTCCCCGAATCATACTACCCACCTCACAAGACAGCCGTAAGGAAACTGCTTTCTAAGCCTTAGAGGGCCAGAGAAATGTGGGTTATTATCATGAACCCACGAGATGACTTTTGCAAAGCACTTTGCCAACCCTAAAGCTATTTAAGTGCAAGTTATTATTATTGTTAGCAATTATCCTCCTTTTCTCTACAACCACGCCACCCCCAAACTGGCATCCTTCTTCCTTGGCCCATCTCACGGTACTGGTATGTGCTGGTATCGCTTTATCTTCTCTACCTGTCATCTGTCTGAGAGGCAGCAGAGGGGGCAGCCCGAGTTGGCTTCGAATTGACGAGACCTCGATTCAAGCTTGCCTCTAATGCCTGCAGGCTCCGTGACACAAGGTGAGGCGTTTCGCCTCTGGGTCCCCTAAACTTACTTTCTTCAGACTGGGAATTGCAGAGCGGGTGCCAACTTGCTTTGGGAGAGGGAGTTCCCTTTGCCAGCCAAACAGAAGGTCTGGGCCAAAAGGAAAAAAGGCATTTCTGTAGACAGATGTGACCTCCTCCTCCTCCCTCTCCTCCTCCTTTTAGACAAGAGATTCTCCACCTTTTTTGTTAGACCCCTTTAGCAGTCCGGTGAACCCCAATAGCCCTGTGGTTTGTTGCCTTCATTCCTAATTGAAGAAAATGCTCAATCGCAGTTAGAGATGAGTGAAAACGAAGGTGTAATTTTCCTCATCTACCTTCACGAACCCTCCCGAAATCCATGGATTTCACCCCAATCCCTAACTCCCAGTCCTGGACTATAAACTCCTTGAGGATGGGGGCTGCATCTCA
This sequence comes from Gracilinanus agilis, assembly GCF_016433145.1. NCBI lineage: Eukaryota > Metazoa > Chordata > Mammalia > Didelphimorphia > Didelphidae > Gracilinanus > Gracilinanus agilis. Next base: position 67,167,360 of record NC_058130.1, read on the forward strand.
TTTAATCTCCCTCAGAACCTGCCTGAGGTCTGTCCCAGAATTCTATACATAAAAAATGCCAACTCAGTTTTCATTGAAGATGTGGTACAAATAGTCAATCGTGGAGGGCAGCGGGGTGGAGGGGAAAGTAGAGAAAAATGAAATTTCAGTGCAGACCAGAGTTGTTTGTCTGGAGCATAAGGAAATCAGGTCCCAAAGCATCGATACGGTGCCCTCCACATAGTAGGCCCTCCATAAATATTTGCTAACTGATGTTCCCAAGTGGCAACTGATAAGAAAATCCAGACACTCTCTGAGTCATTTGTTGACATTCCTACCAAGGTGTGGAGTGCTATTATAAAATATGGTATGGGGCTGGCCCCTGCAAACCTTATTTCAGCAGGAAGGAGGAGGAATCTGAAAAAAAAAATGGTGAAGGAAAGAGCTGAACTTCCAAAGGAATGAAGAAAAACATCTTTTCCCAACCAAGGGTTAGATACTTGAACAATAAAGGGAAGAGGGGGGTGGGAGCATTGAAAAAGAGGAGAGGCTGGACTGGCCCATGGTGTTGGGGGACAAAATTTTACAGTATCTCTATGTTTGGGGAAACAGAGGATTTGAAAAGGGGAAGAAAAAGTGCCTGGTACATATGTGTTGGTGAATCAATTAACATTTGACTGCACATAGATTAATCAGATAGGAAAGGAGGAAGGAGTTCTGCCAGGGTGTAGCTAGAAATGAAAAATGTGTTACTTTCTCAAAACAAAACTGGGTTTCCTGAGGAATCAAAGTATGGGGGGGAGGGGGCAACTGGGTAGCTCAGTGGATTGAGAGTCAGGCCTAGAGACAGGAGGTCCTAGGTTCAAATCCAGCCTCAGACACTTCCCAGCTGTGTGACCCTGGGCAAGTCACTTGACCCCCATTGCCCACCCTTACCACTCTTCCACCTAGGAGCCAACACACGGAAGTTAAGGGTTTAAAAAAAAAAAGAATCAAGGCAGAATGGAATGAGCACTGAATTATGACTGAGCCTAGAGATCCAAAATCAAATCCTGGTTCCCATCACAAACTGGTTGTAATCTTGGACAAGTCATTTAACCTCTACCATGTTTCAACTTCCTCATCTGGAAGAGAAAGGTAAGGGGGAGGGAGGAGGGAATGGAATAAACACTTATAAAGCCTCTTCCATGTGATAGACACTGCCTTAAGCTCTTTACAAATATCATTCCATCCTTACAACAACCTCACAACGTCGTATTATCCTCATTTTATAGGGGAGGAAACTGAGGTAAAGAGAGGTTAAGTGACTTGCCCAGGAACATGAAGCTAACAAGTATCTGAATTCAGATTTGAACATGGGATTTCCTGATTCCAAGTCCAGTGTTCTATTCACTGGACCCCCTAGTTCACAGAATCATTACCTCAAGACTTGGAAGAGACCTTTGATGTCACAGGACCCGAGAACTTAACTCTAGAAGGAACCATGCATGCTATCTTCTGTCCCTAATGTAGGCTAGAAGATCACTTCTTGGGAATGTTGTAGATGAGATAGGCTTGACTTACTGCCTTCTCAGGTCCCTTTCAACTCCAATTTTGTGATTCAGTGGCAGAGAATACCTAGCCCAGCCAACCCTCTTTACAAATAAGGGAACTGAAGCCCATTCAGCCTCTCATTCTCCCCAAGAGATTTTCTTTACATCCTCTTTCACAGGCCTCTCTGCTTGAATTCTAATGAGAGAGAGTTCACTGCCTTCCATGGCAGATTATCCCATTGTTGGGCAGTTTTCATTGGTAAGAAGATATTCTGTGTAACTTTTACCCATAAGTCCTAGATCTACCTCCTGGAATCACCCGGTCTGAGTCCCTATCACTGGCTTTCAGAGATTCCAAGGTGGCCATTGTGACTGCTAAACTTTCTCTTCTCTAGGTTAAACAGTTTATTGACCTTTTCTTTATTGTTTCCAGAGCCATTACCCTAATGATCACCTGTCTCTGGACACATTTCATTTGGTTGATGTGTTTCTCCACATGTAGGACCAGGACAAACAGTGAGACCATTTATTACCTCCTCTTTTCTGGACAGTTTCTGGGGCAGGGAGGGGGGTAAGGATAAGGGAGGAAAATGGGAGAAAGCTTTGAGATCTCTCCTGGTGATTTCATCGAGGTGAGGAAATTCCCTCTATCAGTGCAGGTCTGCATTACTAAACACAGCTTAACCATCTTAAATACCTTTCCAGGGTCACAAAGACATTATATGTCAAAGGTGGGACTGTGTTCTAGGTCTTCCAGACCTTGAATAAAGTCTAAAATTGAACTGATCTTTTTTTTTTTTTTTTTTGCATTCAAATGGCAGTGTTGAGCTGGAAGTCAACTTAAACCCCTTTGAAAGTTCCCACCATCTCTTTTTTAAAACCTGATGTCAAAGTCTACCTCCCCAATCCAACATCTATTTAGTTGATGTTCTGAGCTCAAAAATTAAGACTTGACATCAATTCTTCTGAAGTTTCCTCTTGATTTCAGTCTATCACTTCAGTTTGTCAAAATTATTCTTAATCATCATGTGATACAATATATTAACTATCCCTCCCAGTTTTGTAACCTGCAAATGGGACATAAATGATAGCTAGAGGAGCAGCTAGGTAGCACAATGGATAGAGTGCCAGGCCTGGAGTTGGGAAGTCCTGGGTTCAAATTTGGCCTCAGACATTTCCTAACTGTGTGACTCTAGGTAAGTCACTTAACCCCATTTGCCTAGCCCTTGTCTCTTTTCTGCCTTCAAATCAAATACTGATTCTAAAACAAAAGTTAAGGGTTTATTAAAAAAAAAAAAAGAATGATAGCTAGACTTTCATCTAATTCAGTGATAAAAATATTCAACAAGTAAGCCTATGTACAGAGCTCTAAAGCCACCATAAGGGACTAGCCTACCCCCACCATCATCCAATTGTGGATTTAAAGCTTCAAGGGACCTCAGCTGTCATCTAATCCAACTGCCTTATTTTATAAATGAGGAAATTCAGGCTTAGACATGAAGTGACCTGCTCCGAGGGCACATAGAGGAAGTAAGTTGGAAAGCTGAAAGCAAAATCTTTGTTCTCCGAGTCCACGTTCAGTATCCACTGCACCATACTACCCACAAACCAATTGTCTTGGAGCATGGATCTTCAATTTGCTTCCCATCTACCTAACAGTGCTATAATTCAGCCCACATTCCTATGTCTTTCACAAGGATATCATAAGGGCATTGTTCAATGCTTTACCAAGTCAAACTACATTAAGTCTAGAGGATTCTATCAATCTTTTAAGCCTATCAAAAAAAAAAAAAGGAAATTATTTTAACGTGGCATGACTTGTTCTTAGTAAACACATAGTCTTCTATGAATCACTCATTTCCTTTCCTTATCCACATCATGGGGGCATTATGAAGAACAAATCCAATAACAATAGTATTGACAGTGCTTACTATGTGCCAGGAACTATACTGAGAACTTTGTAAATGTTATCTCATTTAATCCTCACAACCCTGGAAGGGAGATGTTATTATTATTCCCATATTACAGCTGAGAGAAACTGAGGCAAACAGATCACACTGCTAGAAAGTGTCTAAGGCAAAATTTGAATTCAGGTCTTCCTAACTCCAGACCCAGTGCTCTATCCACTGAGTCACCTAACTACCTAAATACTGTGCTGGAAAGCTCTTTTTAAAATATAAAGCATTACACACATTAAAACATTCTTTTTTAAACGTCCAAAGTTAACTCTTTTCACATTAGGACTCAGTTTTTTTTTTAAACATTTACCTTCTGTCTTCCAATCCCTACAAAGTATCAGTTCCAAGGCAGAAGAGCAATAAGAGTTAGGCAACTGGGGTTAAGTGACTTGGGTCATACAGCTAGGAAGTGTCTGAAACCAGATTTGAACCCAGGACATCTTATCTCCAGACCTGGTTCTATCCACTAAAAAAGCTAGCTGTTCTGGGACTCTATTTTCACTAGCATAAACTATGTGCACTCTCTGCCAGTCTCATTTCTATGACTTTGGATAACATGTGCTTAGAATGGGACCTAGGAAAAGAGGAGCTATGCTCAAAAAGACCTCAGGTACTTACTAGCTATGAAAACTTGGGCAACCCTAACTCCCCTGTGCCTCAGTTTCCTCCCCTATAAAATGAAAGTGCTAATATCACCTACCTCATCTGGCTGTTGGAAAGGTCAATGAGTTTGTGTATGTAAAAGGCCACGAAAACTTTAAATACACTATAATTGTCAGCTGCCCTTTTTAGAGTGTGGCACAATTATTTCCAACAGCAATGGGGAGGGGGGAATGGAGTGATTACAGTGGAAACGTGTTATGAGTTACTTGGGAATTCTCTAGATGCTCTCTGAAAAGTGTCTAGAACTCACAGGAAGAAAGACATCATTCTAGCTATGAGCTCTTCAATGCTCTTATTAACTGCTGCTGCTATTAGCAGGGATGAAGGCACAAGAAGTGCAGGAGAGAGGAGTCTGCTGGGAAAGCAGCAAAGACTATCAAGGCCAAAAGGCCAGTCAGTCACAGCCGGTTGGGTTTTATCCTACTCTAGAACTTTGACTTCAGAAACATCTGCTCTGGACCATGGGGCAGGAAATTGTCCTAAGTTCACCTAGAGCGTGGTATATTTTTTTTTGAGGTTCAACGCCATTAACTATTAATTATTTGAGATTCAATGTCATTAACTATTAATTAAGCATTAATAGATGCTTGTTGAATGACTGACAATTGCTGTAAGCCCTGAGGTGGGACCCTTAATGTGAAGACTATAGGGAGAGATTTAAATGATGGAAACGATAGGGAAGAGGGTTAAGGAATGAACCTGTGATTTCATCAGTTTCGGTCAGGGGTTCTCAAACTTTCTGGCAACAGGACTCCTTAAAAAGATTCTCCCCCAAGAGCCTTTGTTTATGTGACTTATATCTATTGATATTTAGTGTATTAGAAATTAAAAAAACATCTTAGTATTGTTATAAAAGTTGTTCTGACCTCATGATCAGGCATCCTGTTATAGGGGACCCAAGAGGTCAAAAGAATTTTGAGAACCACTGGTCTAAGGAACTTTTGGGTGACAAACCTCTTTTTACAGGTGCGGGCTGGTGCCTTCTCTGTAACTTCCTATCTTATAAAATTGCCTAGAGCACTCTATGGTTAAGAGACTTTCTTAGGGTCAATTAGTCATTGTGTGTTAGAGACAGGGCTTGAAATTAGGTCTTTCTATCTATGCGTCTTCTTTTTTTAAAACCTTTACCTTCCATCTTTAGATTCAATATTTGTTCCAAGGCAGAAGAGCAGTAAGGGCTCTTGGGCAATTGGGGTTAAGTGACTTGTTCAGGGTCACACAGTTAGGAAGTGCTTGAGGCCAAATTTGAGCCCAGGACCTCTCTTCTTCAGACCTGGCTTTCTATCCACTGAGCCACCTACCTACCCTGGATTTCATAATCTTTAAGGTCATTTTCAACTCTGACACTATAGCCTAACAGTCTCTGTTTAAGATTAATTGACTTACTTTTAAACCCCTACCTTCCATCTTAGAATCAATGCTGTGTAGTGGTTCCAAGGCAGAAGAGCTTTAAGGGCTAAGCAATGGGGATTAAGTGACTAGTCCAGGTGGGAAGTATCTGAGGCCAGATTTAAACCTAGGACCTCCCATCTGCAGTCCTGGCTCTCTATCCACTAAGCCACCTAGTTGCCCCTATCCTATGCTTCTTTAAAACTCCAAGTTGGAAATGAAGACCAGAAGCTCAGCAATGATTTGGAAGCTAATAGTGGACTGTGACTGTATCATGGAGAAAGGGAGACGGGAAGGCAGTTTCAGCTACAGCGTGTGGTCCATCCACCAAAAAAAGCATATGAGAGGGCGATTCCACAGCCAAGAACCCAAGGTCTCGCTGACCTTGGCAACAACATAGCAGCTATAGCCCAGGCAGAGAAAGAATTCTTCTTGGACAGTTCCTTCTGCCCTTTCAGACCTCACTTGCTGGTCTTTAGCACTGGGCAGAAGAAGAGATAAAATCTGTTCTTCCCTTCACCTCCACTTTAGTTTTATTCAAATTGCTGAAATCTCTCCCTTAGAAAAGGACCTCATAGTATGTTCTCAGATGTGAGAGGAAAGAACACAGAGCAGGGTGGAGGAAGAAAAAGACATGGGGGGAAAACTCTGGATATGATATTAGGAGATCTAGGTTCAAATCCCAGCTCTAACACTAATTGTGTGTCCTTGGTAAAGTCATTCTACTTGCAAAGCCTCAGTTCCCTCTTCTCTTAAATGAGGAAAGTGATCCTTCTAGTACTAACTGTAAGGATTGGGGATGGGGGAAAAAAGAGCCAGAAGAAGGTTGTTGGTAACAGTTGGTGACAGTTAAGATGAGGGAATTCTGGGAATTATCAGGAGGGAGAAGGAGAAAGGAGGAACTTCCAGTGGAGGACTGAGAGAGGGAGGAAAACATCTCAACTCGAATCCAGTCCTGAGGGCTTCCTGAAGATCTTTCTTTGGACATTGAAACCCTGATTCACTGGTCAAAGGCATCCCATTGCATCTCACCCAGCAAGACTTCAACCATCAAGACAGCTAAATTTTGGGACTCCATTTTGGGAGTGATTCTCTTAGACTCCTTCCCCCATTACCCAACCTTGCTGAGAGACCCTTTCTGGTCTAACTTACAATTATTGAAATTGTTTACAATTATTGAAAAGGATAGAAATAGAAACAGAAGGAGAAGGGACAAGGGGGGGAGATGCTTAGGAGTGGGAACCCCAAAGGCTCCCATCCGAGTGACAGACCCCATAGAAATAGAGAAGAGGGATTGAGAGGCAGGCCTGGAGACAGGAGGTCCTAGGTTTAAATCCGGCCTCAGACACTTCCAATGGGAAGTGTGTGACCCTGGGCAAGTCACTTGACCCCCATTGCCCACCCTTACCACTCTTCCACCAAGGAGCCAATACACAGAAGTTAAGGGTTTAAAAAAAAGAAATAGAGAAGAGGGCACTCCAAAATCCCTCTGCCCTTCACCCCTTTCCCCAATCCCTAAATTGTGATTAATAAAAGCCATTCATTAGTCAGATAGCATTCCAGAGTGCCTGAGAGATGACGGGGAGGGGAATCACAGCTTGGTCTGGCTGCCTCTAGAGTGGTTGCAAAAAAAGAAAGCATTACAATTCCTAAAGTGTCAAATAAAGGAGGTGGGTAAGTATCTACCTATTTGGTGGAGTGTTTGGATTGTCAAGAAATTCTCCTTCCCCTCAAACTTTCCAGGAAAGGAAAAAGGAAAGGAAAGGAAAGGAAAGGAAAGGAAAGGAAAGGAAAGGAAAGGAAAGGAAAGGAAAGGAAAGGAAAGGAAAGGAAAGGAAAGGAAAGGAAAGAAAAGGAAAGGAAAGGAAAGAAAAGGAAAGGAAAGGAAAGAAAAGGAAGAGAGGAGAGGAGAGAGAGAAAAGAAAAGAAAAATGCCACCTACTTGAAAGCCTCTTTTAAAGTATAAATCATTGCACACATTAAAGCATTCTTCTTTTTTAAATGTCCAAAGGTATCCTTTCCTATGTGTCTGGACAAGAGAGAACCATCTTTTGACTTAAATCATTAGATTTTGTGAAAATGCAAAAGCCCTCAGCAAAGATCCATTTAATGGGGTTCACCCATTAGATCCTATCCAGTGTTATAGCTCCTGGAAGATGATTTCCTGAGACTGAGAATGGGGAAAGGGTCTAGACTCTAGAGCTTGGGTCTAAGTACAATTCAGGTGGGGAACCCCAGGCAGCCAAAGATCAGCCTGAGGGACCCATGGCACCCACAACTAGAGCTGGGGTTCTTCATCTTGCATTTAGATAGATAGATGGGTGGATGGATATGTAGAGAGATAGAGAGAGACAGATAGCTATATTTCAATATAACTGTTTTCTTCTATCGTCCTATGTATTTTATTTTATGCATGTAAAAACATTATTCTGAGGAGTCTGTGGTTTCCTAAAATTGTCCAAAGGGGCTACAGTGCGCAAAATAGTACAAATCCTTCCATTAGGGCATCCTGATGGGAGTGTAAAGGCAAGTCTCTTAAAAGTATCATTCTTCTGCCTGGGGCCAATCTGCCCATTTTGGAAAGATCTCAGTGACCAGACAAGCTGCTTAGGAACCCAGATTAGAGCTAGAGGAGACCTCGGAAGCCAGCTAGACAGAGTATTATAGATCTGTAACTAGAGGGGTCCTCAGAGGCTATCAAGTCTGGCCTCCCTTTTTCACAAATGAGAAAACTAAGGTCCATGAAGAATGTGATCTGCCCTAGGTTATACAACTATTAAGTGTCAAAAGCAGAATTTGAATATAAACTATGCTTTCTCTAAAAGAGTCAATGATCTTTCCACCATAACACACTATTTCCTTAGGTTTAAGAGAAGAGGAATTAGAAGTCGCAGAATTAATATTTGAGCAGAAGCCCTCTGATTCCAAATGTAGCATGCTTTCTACCCTATCAATTGCCTCCGTACCTCATATTTCTGAGGGTGGTGGCAAAGCAAGGAATTTAAGGCCTAAAGCAAAAGATGTCCAAAAAATCCCCTTGCTCTCTGTAAGCTGCAAAGTGTTCACCTCTCTGCCATATGAGGGCTCAAAGTTTCAGTGGTTTTCATGCCCACTGAAAGGCTATCTTTATTGGTATGCCACAAGTCTTTTTATTAGTCTTCTTGTATTCAATGATTAAACAATGCTTGTCTAAAGCCATAGAGTACTTTAAAAAAATCATACATGATACAGTAACAGCAATAACGTGGAATGATCATCTGTGATAGACTTAGCTACTCTCAGCAATACAATGATCCAGGACAATCTGAGGGACTTAGGACAAAGAATGCCATCTACCTCCAGAGAATGAATTGGTGGAGTCAGAATGCTGATCAAAGCATATGACTTTTCACTTGCTTATTTGGGTTTTTGTTTTGGGGTTTGGGTTTTATATGATTATTCACACAAACAATATGGAAAATTATTTTATAGGATAATAGAAAAGAAATAAAAAGTAAAAAAGAAATTTGAATATGAAAAATTGCACATGACACCAATCGAGGAAGGCAAGCTAACGTGTGGTCCTGGAAATGGTCTTTGAATTGGGATACAAAAAAGAACTCAAATTCAAAGGATGAGCACCAAACTGAGGCTCTCATCACTGGGCTTCAGAGCTTCACGGAATTTTAGAGCTAGAAGCAACCTTAGAAAGCAGGATTCCAGAACTGGAAGAGACCTTCGAGATTATCCTAGTCCAACTGCCTTCTTTTATGGATGGCAAGAATCACGGCCAAGCCTGCCCAGCAGATTTGAGTCTAGGATCCAGGGCTGCCACGTCCGAGTTCCCCGCTGAGGACGATGGAGGTACCTTTTTGGTTAGTACACAGGTAGGTGGCCCTTCCCTTCACTAACACTAACGCCGTCTCTCTAGCCAAAGCGAGAGCTAGCCAGGACCACCTGAGAGGCATCCGGGGAAGCAGAAGCTTCTCTCTCAGACGCTGGGTCTCTCTGACCAGCTCCTCCACAGCCCAGAGGCTGGAGGAGCAGTCAAGCCCACAGAGCAAGCCCCGGGGTAAACAGGAAGGTTCCTATCTGGAGAGCCCCAGGATGCTGACAGGCCCAGTCATCATCCAGAATTAAAACACCAGCTTGAAGACGAGGTCTTGCCATAGGGGAAAGACAGATTGACTTCAAAGCCATTTTGTTTTAAAACTGACTCTGAATATTGAACACCTGTGTTGACAACTTGTGACTTCTCAAAACAGGCTTTTCTCCCTCTGTTAGTGGAGGCCAAAGCCTGTCCCTTCTAGTTCATTTAAATGAAAACAGGGAGGATGGTTCAACTCCCACTTTGCAGCTCAGCAAGATAATAATCCAGGACAGCTTGCTGTGACAGAGGAAATAAAGTTGTATCCAAACCTGCCTAATAGATTCCATTCCACCACCCTGTAGGCTTGCTATAAATGGTCTGCACCGGAATATTATCAGGGTGTATTTACAGTATCTTACTGGAAACCACAAAGTGCATTGTATTTTTTTTTTTTTTTGCTATTTAAAGGCGATGGGTCAGAAAGGGAGTTATCTGCAGTGACATGAGCTGAAATATATGATGATTAGGAAAATATACAGATGGAAAACACAGTCCATCTTGCCAGTCCTGTGGGATGGTTCGCTTTCGTTCGCAGCTCCTCTGAGCTCATGACTCCCACTGTAAATGGCCCAATGAAGACAAACTAATTCCTGGCCTACTTCCTGGGATCTTGCCTTTCCTGCCTCAGTATATGGTCATAAATCAAGCTGAAATGAAAAGCAGACACTCAGGAAGGGCACCTGGCTATTGATGGCAGAGGACTGAGGTTTAGGGAGCCAATGTCTAGGCAGAACAAGATTAAGCATTTATATGAACTCGGGAACTCTATGTATGTGTTCACAAAATGGAAGGAGAGGCATGTAACCAAGGACAAATGGAGAACTGTTGTCCAAAGCTTTTGGTGGAGCGGAAAGCTTGCTGAACTCGGGGGTGGAGGAGGGCTCCTGTCATTTCTACCAAGTCTCTCTGAGACCTTGGACAGGTAGCTTCTATTTCTAAGTCTAAGTTTCATACTAAGAAAACTGAGAGGAAGGGCTTAGATGAGTTTTAGATTTCTTTCTACCTCTAACAGGGCAGGGATGGCAGACCTCACAGGTTAGAGGTGCAAAATGTAGAAGGGAATGGTAGATGTGCCCTTCATGGCACGCAGGACGGCAGAAGCTACGAGAGTTAATCCACCTGCCTAGGATTGCACGGTTAAGTAGAGGATCAGGATTTGAATAGCTTGGGCTCCAACTATATGGCTCTTTTTATCACACCATGTTGGCTTGGAATCCATTTATACCATCCAAGATTTACCATAGTACCCATAGTTCATATACCATCCAAGATTTACCATACTGATAGCAATTCATGAGAGGAAAAACTCAGAATTGTAGAGGACTCTGGCTTCAATATGAGTCAAAAGTATGCTTCAGATGCAATAATAATAACAATAATGATGATGATAATAATAATAATATTTTAAAAAGCTAATTCATCAGTCCACATTAATAAAAACATGGCATCCATTTCAGAACAAGAGAAGCAATAATCTTTCTGTATGCTGTTTTAGTCAGACCACGTCTGGAGTATTGCCTTCATTTGGGGTACCCTATCATAAGAGGGCCACGAACAAACTAGATAGCCCTGAGGGCAGGGTGGTCAAGACGGTGATGGGTCTGGAAACCAAAGCATATGAGGAATGCTTGAAAGAACTAAGTATGTTTAATTTAAAGAAGAGAAGACTTACACAAAAGAGCAGTCTGTCTTCAAATATTTCACAGACTCTGAGAGCTGAAAGGGATATTATTTGTCACCTTTTCCAAGCTCCTCTCTAATCCTAGAGTCGCCTTCATAGTATCTTTCACAGTCTCACTTTCAGTGATAGGGAACTCACTATCTCTAAAGGCAGCCCATTAGACGGTTTTCATCACTAGAAAGTTGTAGAGTCGGAGTCTTCCTCCTTGTAATCTCTGCACATTAGAATTCGCTCGACTCTAGAGAAACTTTAATATTCTACATGTCATTCTTAAATGTGTTTTAAAACACAAAACCAAAAAGAACACACTTCTCCCTAGTTAGCTCTCACACTAAGGTTTCTCAGAGTATGTCCATGTAAACTTGGGGGAGAGCAGTCCTAGGCTTAGAGATTTCAAATCGGAAGGAACCTTAGAAGTCATTGAGTCCAACCGGCTCATTTGACAATGAAAGAACTGAGCTCAGAGAAAAGAATGATTTGTCTAGGGTCACAGCTAACAAGTGTCTGAGATGAGACTTGAATGTAGGTTTTCCTGACTCTAAATCCAAGAAATGGGCAGATGTCCCCAAACCAGCTAGTCTTGGTGAGTGAACCCGCTCTGGGACAAGGCTGACCTTTATGGGAACATCCCATCTGTGTCATCACAGGATGACAGAAATAGAGTACTCAGGCAATTTATCTAGGTAAATCGGACCCAGCAATTACTCTACAGGAAAAAAAATGAATTTAAAGGGATCTCATTGTGCAATTTGTCAGCACAGTTCACATTCACTGAAGAATTGCTCGATGTCGGGGAAGTTAGGTCAAGTTCTGGGTTCAAATTTGACCTCAGACACTTCCTAGCTGTGTGACTTTGGGCAAGTCACTTAACCCCAATTGCCTAGCCTTTTTCACTATTCAATTCAAAGATGGAAGGTAAGGATTTAAAAGAGAGCTTTGTTCAATGTTCCATTTTATTCTTCCTTTGTAGTCATAAAGATTTAAATAAAGTATTAATATCAAAGGCATGCTTAGAATCAAAGATTCAGAGAATGTTAGAGCTGGAAGGTCATTTATTCCAACTTTCTCATTACCATTTTGAAGACTGGGAAACTTGTCTAAGACCTTTTAATAAATATAGTCAGAGAGGTACCACCTATCACACAACCCCTCAGACTCCCCAGAAAATTCTCCCAGAGCTTCCCTAAAAGTCACAACCTATCAGAAAAATTCCCTATAAAGTACCAAAAAATAATTCATAGACCCATGGCACCCCAACTAAAACCCCATAGAAGCAACACAAAGACTCCCATAACCCTCACCTACTCTCATCACCACTGGCATCTTCATAGACACATATTCTCATAGAATGATTATAATCACTTAGATACAATCCCTAGGATATCCTTCCACATTCACCCCTATTTAACACACCCTCCACAGACAACTTCATAGATGCAGCTTCACAGAAACCCCCATAAACACACATTCCCAAAGATATACTCATAGAAAAATCCCTCCCATCTGCTTTCTCCTATCTCCCCCAAGCATCCCCTCCAGTGGTACTCCAACAGAAATATGAACATATATAGGATGCCTCCATATTCACTTGATGTAAAGCAATCACCCAGAATTTATTAAATGCCCAATGTGTATTAAGCACTGAGGATATAAAGAGAAAAATGAAATAGTCCCTGCCTTCAAGAAGCTTGCATCATCCCTACAAACTCATCCCCATTGACACAACTCTGTAGTTATGTTCATGGACATATTCTCACAGCTGATCCCATAAACACTCATTTCCCCAGACATACTCCACAGAAATATCCCTCAGGTATCCCCCACAGATGAACCTTCCAATTTTCTTAACTTGGCTCCCTCCACACACACTGTAATCCAGATCAATTAGCCAACTTGCAATTTTCAGATACATTAGTCAATTTCTCCAAACACTATATTCAATCTCCTATCTCCGTGCCTTTGCACTGGCTGTACCACCCCATCCTACAGCCCACACCTGGGATCTTCTGCCTCTCAGTTTCCCTGGCTTCTTTTATTATTCAGCTCAAATTTCACCTTCTGTAGGAGACCTTTCCTGGTTCCCCTAGCTATTAGTACCTTTCCCTCTGAGAATGCCTTCTATCTATTCTGTACCTCTTAATATGTGTCTAGTTATTTTCATGTTTGACACCCCAATTAGAATGTGAGCTCCTTTAGGGCAAGGACTATTTTTTTTACCTTTCTTTGTATCCCCAGGGTTTGGCACAGTCCCTGACACATAGTAAGTATTTAACAAATGCTTGGTGACTGACTTATTGACTAACCTTTAAATATCTCCTCACAGATACCTCCTAGATAATCCCTAAGATACCTCCACCCCAAACCCCAACAGGCACACATCCACACAGAAATCTTCCTTTCCCAGGTCCAAGCTGTTATCCCTCTGATCTGTTTCACGAGAAAGGTATTTTATCTTTTTCCATTTTGAAATGCTTTAAATAGCTCAATGCATTTGCTTTGAAAAAGCAAACCTGTAAATCCTCCCAGCCTCTGTCACCTCTGTCCATTTCCCAACTCTATTTCTGTGAGTTTAATTTGATTTCATAAACCCATTGATTATTTAACATTCTAATCAAGCCCTGCCAAGGAGAGGGAGAGATCCCAAAGGCAGAAAACAACTTTGCCAAGTCCCTCTAGGAATGTGTGACTCATCCTTATCACTTGTTATTGGTCACCCCCTTGACGTGATAGTCTATGACAAAGGTCCACTAACTTGGGAAGAAATCTATCTCTTGTGCTGGGTGGGGGACGATATGTGCCGGAGCCAACCTGCTCCCTTATCAAATGAGTCAATCTTTTCATTTGGTTTCAACTATGTACCTGCAGAAGATTATAACCTAAAGCTATCTTTAAAAGGGAGGTGAGGAGAAAATCTCATCCATGCAAAAATATTCATAACTGCCTTCTTTGGAATAGCAAAAAAAAACGGGAAACAACCCACAAGGGAATGTGGGAATGATATATTATATTATAGTAGGAAGTAATGACCCCACGGTCTATGAATATAGTGGAAATATCCCCATTAAAAATGACAAACATAAACAATACAAAGAGATAGGAAAAGATAGATGCAAAGTGATACATAGGGAGTTTAGCAGAATGCGACAAAATCTGAATGGTTGACTATATCCTTATAAAAATTAAGTCTTCAAAGGCAATGGAACTTTATAGACGCACAGCAGACCCAGAAATGGGCACAGAGCAACAAGACTACTCATATATTGAAGATTGCTCAAAATTTTTGAAAGAGTAGTTAGGTCATATATAAGAAGAGACTAAAAAATATTCAACTCCTTTGACTCTATGGTTCCATCTATTAGTTAAATATCTGAAGACTCCTCATAACTAGAAGGGTGAAAAAAACTACAGCCTATGTTCAAATATAGTAATATCGTTCACAATTCCAAAGAAATGGAAAACTTCCTACATATCCTTCCATTGGTGGATGGATGAATAAATGATGGTCCATCAATCAGAACAATGAGTTGGCTTTAGGTAGGATGATAAAATGTTTTATCATAGCAAGCCTTGAAGACTCTTAGCCAAGTCAAAGAAGGGTTATGTTCTGTGTTTGAGAAGTGCATTCCCACACAAACAAAACCACATATCAACATAAGAGAGTGCCGGGGGCAGCTGGGTAAGCTCAGTGGATTGAGAGCCAGGCCTAGAGACAGGAGGTCCTAGGTTCAAATCTGGCCTCAGACACTTCCCAGCTGTGTGACCCTGGGCAAGTCACTTGACCCCCATTGCCTAGCCTTTACTACTCTTCTGCCTTGGAGCCAATACACAGTAATGACTCCAAGATGGAAGGTAAGGGATATTGATAAATAAGTAAATGAATGAACGAACAAATAAATAAATAAGTAAATAAATAAATGGATGGATGGGTGGGTGGATGGATGAATGAATAAATCAATAAATAAGCAAATTAATTAATTTTTTGGTGGGTGGATGGACAAATAAATAAATAAATAGATAGATAGATAGATAGATAGATAAATGAATAAATAAATAGGTGGATAGATGGCTGAATTAATTACGTTATTAGCATTAAGTTCATGAAAGAATTTAGAAAGATCATAAAGGGAATTGGAGGAAGCAAAGCCTAAAATGTCAATTAATCTCTCTGGGCCTCCATTTCTTTATCTGTAAAATGAGGGAATTGGACACCCTGAAAAACATAGCTTGATCTTTTTTTCTCCTACATCTTCATTACAAGTATTCTCTCTGCATCACAGGTAGATCAGTTTGAACTCAAGTAACAAAAGTAATTCACTACTACAATGATTTTAGGTTTATAAAGTGCTTTCCTTACATACCTGTGATACTTGTATAAGTATTATTATCACCATGGGGAAACTGAGGCTCAGAGATTAAGTGACTTGCACACAGCTAGTGAGTGCCAAAGTTCAAATCAAGTCCTGTAGAAATATTTGGAAGGGTAGGATGGCATTGTAGGAAAGAACATTCAGTGCCAATGAGTGTATCCTATTCCTTCCCTATGAGGGTAAGAAGAAGATAGCCAGTATGCCCTGTGCCATCCAATTGACATCATCCCATCCAGGATCTACCAGCAAATCAGGGCTTGCTCAGTTCTGGCATCTTGCCACCTACCGTACTCACACACACACACACACACACACACACACACACACACACACATGCTCACTCTCCATACATGGATCTCCAGAGATTAATCCCCTGCCAAGAGGAGGGAAACCACTTCAATGTCAAGAGAGAAACCCTCTCTGATTATGAGGCATTTTGCTCCACAACATTCTCTTCTATAGGTTCACCAGGAAACTCTTACCATGTTGGTTCAGGTTCTTATCATCTCAAATGTGGACAATCACAATGCCTTCCCTCCCCAGCCCTGTCCCCTTATCTCCAGTTTCTCTGGCCTTTAAGCCTTCCTTTCCCTTGTTGCCAGACAACATTCTTCCTGAAATGCCACTATCGCTTCAATCATTCCCTTGCTTCAAAGCCTATGGAGACTTCACACAAGGTCTCTAAGGGAAAGTTCTAGATCCTTAGGGTAGCCTTCAAGGATCTCCAAAGTCTGGCCCAACTCTACCATTTCTGGTTGCTTTTCCCACTACCCTGCAAGAAGCTGCCCCTCCAAGCAAACTGATCCTACTGAGACCTAAGCATGCTGGTGTTTTCCTACCTCCCTCTGAGCATGCCATTCCTTTAAAATTTATATATATATATATGTGTGTGTGTGTGTGTGTGTATGTATGTTATGTATGTATGTATGTATATAAAGCACCTGCTGCATTGAGCTAAGAACTGGGGAAATCACACGGTCTTTATCTCCTGTCCTCCAGGAACTTAAAATCTAGGAGAGAGTTAAGGCACAAACATAGATACATAATACATAATAATACAAGCTAAGTGCATTAAGGGGTTACAAAACAATATGCTCTGCGGTCAGAAGGGGTCTCATCAACCAGTGAGATCACACAAAGCATCCTTTAAAGCCTTCTCTGACCCTCACAGGACTTACTATCTACCCATAACACTCTACACATTGAGTATCCATTGTGTCTCCCTAGTGGTGTATAAGTTCTCTATGGTAGGAGTTGTCTCATCATTTTTCAGATCCTAGCAGAGTCTTGACCATAAGAAATGCTTGCTAAATATCTGCTCATTGCCTGATTGAGTCCATATTTTTTCCTGTCCTGGTCTCCAATCTTAGAAGAAGCTCCGAGTTCAAGGTCGAGTCAATTTGACGGTTTTCCTTTTAAGCTGGTGGGTATACTAGGAGGATTACTTAGGCAAATTTATTTTTAATTTACAGTCAACAAGGAGTTTGAAGATCACAGAACAGGGGAAAACAGCCGCTTAACCACATCTTGGGAGGGATTCCACGCTGCCTTTGCTCCCAGTTCCAAGCCTTAGGGGAGTTTGAATGAGAGAGAAAACACAACCCGGCCAGGATTACAGAGAGCAAAGGCTTGGTTTCCTAAACTCCAGCCAGGCTGGTACTAGAGGAGATCTCAAAAAGCCAGTGTCCTGTCTGAGAGGTCCTGAATTTAGACAGTGCTTGCTCATTGCCACCCAACCTTTCCCCTGACATCTCACCTTCCCTGGGACTTTCTGTTTTCTTGAATGGCCCCTATAGGCTACAGCTTAGGAGGAGGGACACAAGTCTAAAATGCAAAACACTGGCAAGAAACAAACACCTTCAAGCCCTGGACTGACCTTCTAAGACTCCTAAGCCCTCCTCTTACCTGGCCCTGCCTCCTGCCTCCTAGGGTGGCATTCTCATGAATAAAAGCATGTACATCCCATAAACATTTTCCTTTCCAGAGATTGCTCTCCCTGGTTTAGTTCTGGTTCAGAGCCTCCTGCCATCTCTACATTTCATTGGCAGCTAGGTGGTACAGTGGATAGAGTGTTGGAAGCCAGGGAAAACTGAGTTCAAATCCTGATTTGGACAATTAGCAATGTGACTTTGGGCAAATCACTTAATGTCTCTCAGCCTTAGTTTTCTCATCTGTCAAACGGGGATTAAGTCTCACAGAATCAAATGAGATAGAATATGTAAAGTGCTTTGTAAACCATAAAACACTATCAATGGCCCCTCTGAATCCTCTTTTCCTAAAGTTTGCCATGAAATCATGGAACACAGAATCAGAATGGATCTCAGAGGTCATAAAAGATAATAAATTTAGAGCAGCAAGAGTCCATCAGGCACAACTCTCTCATCTTGCCAATAAAGAAACCAAGGCAAACAGGGATTAAATGACTTTCTCAGGGTCATACAATGTCTGAGGTTGGATACGAAATCTACCTTTCCAGTTCTCTATTGTTTCCCAGTCCTCTAAACATGTTAGGAATCTTTTCTAATTATCCCTGACAAGGTGGTCACTGCTTCTGCCTGAATTGATCAAGCAAACTCCTCCTGGCTTCCTCCCAAAGCATTACATTACATTATTGGAACGCTCCCTGTGATCACAGGATCGTAGATTTAGAGTTGAACAGACCGTCAAGGCCATCTAGTTCAAGTGCCTCATTTTGCATAAGAGGACACTAAGCCTCAGAGAGGTTAAGAAACTTGTCCAAGGTCACAGAGGTGGTAAGCATGAAAGCTCTGACTCCAAAAAGAACAAGTGGCAGAGTTGGGGTAAGAGTCTAGGTCTCCTGATTCCAATCCAGTGCTCTTTCCAATGTGCCATGAATGCTTCTTTCCTCCATTCTGTTGGAAAATAAGCCAAAATTTGTCTCCCTCTAACTTCCATCCATTGCTATTTGTGTGCCCTCTGAAGCTGCATAAAAGAAATTTTAACCCTCTTCCATAGGCCCTACAGATGTCCAAGGACGCGATCCTAATTCTGCCATGCTCCTGGCCCCACTTAAGTCTTCACTTTGCCAGGTTAACTAAACCTCCATTCCAGGCTCCACCTCTTCCTCAATGGGGCTGCTTTCTTGACCCTTCACCATCCTGCTTTACCCTCCTCTGGAAATTCTCCAGCTTATAAATATCCCTCTTAAAGTGGGGCATCCAAAATACTCCAGATGTGGTCTGACCTTCTTCTGGACACCACCGCACACTTCTCTCAGGATGACCTCAGATTGCATTAGTTGTGCTGGCAACCACATCACACTGTTGACTCATATCGAGCTTTCAGGCAATTAAAACCTTTGTCTTTTTTATCTTTTTTTTTTTCATCTGAAGTGCTGCTAACCCAAGGCTCCTGCATCCTCTACTTTTGTGGGTGATTTGTTTAACTAATATGCAGATATTTATAGTTGTCCTAATTTGATTTTGACTCATTGGTGAAAAGCAATGTGGTGTAGTTACACAGAGGGCCAGACTTTGAGCCAGAAAGATGTGGGTTCCAGTCCTGCCTTCAGACCAGGGTTCCCATCTGAGTCACAATCTATATGACTATGGACAAAACTCTTAGGGCTCCAGGCTTCTCTGGAGACCATAAGTAACAAATTAGCATCAGTGAAGGGATCTTCACTACTGGGAGTTACCCATGCTAATGCATACCCTTGGACCCAGCAATACCACTGATACGTCTGTATCCCAAAGAGATTAAAAAAAAAACAACAAAAGTAAAAGAACCTATATGTACAAATATATATTTATAGCAGTTCTTTTTGTGGTAGTAAAGAATTTGGAATTGAGGGTGGTTTCAGAAAAAAACATGACAAGATCTATATGAACTGATGCAAAGTGAAGTGAGAAGAAGCAAATCCTTGTGCATAGTAACAGCAATGCTGTAATGATGATCAACTGTGGAAGATTTTGGCTACTTTAATCAAGACAAAGGCCAACACAGTTCCAAGATTCTCATGAGAAAAAAGTGCTATTCACCTCCTGGGAGAGAAATGATGGACCCTGTGTGCAAACTGAAGTTAATTTTCTCAATTTTTCTTTGCTTTTTTTTTGGTAATGTAGCTAAAAAAAGAAATATTTTTTGCATAAATTCATATGTCTACTTGATATCCTATTGCTAGCCTTCTAAATGGGTGGGGGAGGGAGAGGGGAAAAGAATTTGGAACTCAAAATGTAAAAAGAAAAGAACACTAAAAATGAATAACAATTTAAAAAACTAGAGACATTTATAAGACTCATCATGAAAAAGAAAGAAAAAGAAAGAGCAAAAGCATAGGCTCTAGAGACAGAAAACCTAGGACTGTGGTGGTGAACTTATGGTATGCATGCCAAAAGGGGCACTCAGAGCCCTCTCTATGGCCATACAAGCACCAGCACCCCAAAACGGAGTTCTCTGGTCCTACATCTTCACCTAAGTCACTGGTAAAAAAATGTAGAACAGGGCAGGGCCAAGGGCAGAACCCTGTGGCATACCTCTAGAGACTTCACTCCAAGTTTTTAAAATCCTCCTAGTTGTTTAGTTGTTAATATTTATCCCTTCTTAAGATATTAGCATTTATTGATTTAAAAGTCTTATTCCCCCAGAGGACTGGGTATCTTGGAGTGGAAGGCATCTAAGGTGAACCTTATATGAGCTCAGGACAGAACCTGGGCACAGCTTTGACTGGGTCATACATGATGATCTGACAAAGGAGGCCAAGTAGGCAGACAGAAGAATTAAGAGAACAGTGTCAAAAGAAGGGTCAGCTAGGTGGCTCGGTGGATGGAAAACTAGACCTGGAGATACGAGGTCCTGACTTCAAATCCAGTCTTGGACACTTACTAGCTATGTGACTCTGGGCAAGTCACAAAACCCTGTTTACCTCAGTTTCCTCAATCTGTAAAATGAGTTGGAGAAGGAAACCACTCCAGTCTCTTTGCCAAGAAAACCCCAAATGGGATCATTTAAGGGGCCTAGACCTCACTAAACAACAAAAACAATTTTTATGTATCACTTTGAGGTTTGAAAAGAATTTTGCCTGTGTGATTTCACTTGATCCGCACCATAATTCCAATAGGAAAGTGCTATTATTATCTGCATTTTAAAGATAAGGGAACTGAAACAGATTAGTTAAGGAACTTTGACAAAGCTTCATAGCTAGAGAGTAGCATGAAGAGAACTGTTTCAAACAAGTGGCTTTAGGATTATAAAATCATAGATTTAGAACTAAATGGGATCCCAGAAGCCAACTGATCTACTCCCCTCATTTTTTTTACAATGAAGGAACTGAAGCCCAGAAAGGTCAAGGTGACCCAGCTGTAAAGTATTAAACCAGGATTTGAACCCAGATCTCTTCTAGAAGTACTCTCCACTTACCATGCCATCTCTGCATGGGAAGGGCTAGGAGCCAGATGATAAGAAAAGAAAGTAATTCATCATGGCATGGCTTGTTTTAGTGAAGCCAGGCTGACTCCTAGTACTACCATCTACATAGCTAGTGTTGTTAGCTTTTCATATAATGACTTATTTTCTCCAAGAATTCTTCTAAGCCTCCTTGAAGGCTTCCTTAGCTTCTTTCTTTCCTTTTTTAAAAAACTCTTAACTTCTGTCTTTGAATTGATACTGAGTATTGGTTCCGAGGCAGATGAGCCACAAGAGCTAGGCAATTGAGATTAAGTGACTTGCCCAGGATCAAACAGCTAGGCAGTATTTGAGGCCAGATGTGAGCCTAGGCTCTCCCATCATCAAGCCTGGCCTCTTTTCACTGAGACACCTAGCTGTCTCCTCAGCATCTCTTTCGAAGGCTCCTTCACCCTTAGTATCAGTTCCCGGGCCAATAATTGCTTCCCCCCACATAGCTCTAGCATAGACCACTCATTGGCCTTTTCCCTCTCTGTGCAGAGTTCCCTGGGCTGACTACCTGTATCCATTTCTAACTTTCAGACTCCTCTCTTTACCCAGTCCAGCCTTCATCACTCAGTAGAATACCTCCTTGTGGGATTCTCCGTTTCTCCTTCAGTTGTAGGCTATATGGCAGAAGGAGAGCAGCTCTCTTTCCTTCTCTCTTCTTGTTCTACAGCCTCATTCCTGACTACCATTGGAGGAACTTACTTTTCCACAATCCCATTAACTTGGAAATGGTAAACTGAGCCATGGAATTGCCTTTGATATATTGTTTTTTTCCTGAGAGGTACTGTAGTATATTGAAAAGGGGAGGCCTTAAATTCTGCCTCAATATTTATTAGTTGTTTGAGCCCTGCTAAGTTCTTAGACCTGTGAGGGCTCAGTTTCCTTTTCTGTAACCTTTAAGGTCCCTTTCAGCTCAAAAATCGATAGGATGCTCTGATCCAGTTTCCAAAATTCAGTCCTTTTTTTACTCTCTTCTCCCATCAAAGCTAATTCTCTCATAGACTCTTCACTGTAAGAGATTCCAGGATAACATAGTATAGCCTTTAGGGCTAGATAGAACTCTAAACAATGGATAAGCAGTCACTTATTCAGTGCCTTCTATGTGCCAGGCAGAGTAGGTGAGGTACCTAGGATACAAAGACTAAAACAATGAAATAGTCCCTGCCCTCAAAGAGCTTTACTTTGTATCAGGAATCACATACTCATAGGATCTCAGATTTAGAGTTGGAGGTGACTTTGTGGAACATTTGCTCCAAAATTCTCATTTCACAGAAATGGAAACTGAGACTCAGAGAAAGGCAGTGACCTACCCAGGGTCATCCAGCAAAGTGCTCCTGGGGGCTTCCAGCAATGGAAGTTAAGCCTAATAAAGGAGGTTGACAGATCATATGATTACAGATTTAGAGCTCAACTTATAAACAGGCCATCTAATCCAGAAAGGTTAAGCGACTTGATAAGTGTTATAAAATTAATATAAAAGAGGTAGAATTTGAACCCAAATCTTCCTGAGTACAGGTCCAGCCCTCTATCCACTATATGATACTGAAATCTACTAGTAGTCATCCTAAGGTATAGATAGGGCAGGATCAAGAAAGAAGGTAAAGAGTAGGGGGAAATTAAGAGAGGAAGTAGAGAAAAAGAATAGCATAGTTTAAGAGAAGTTCTTATGCCTGAAAGAATATCAGTAGCATTGGCTTCAAGACCCCCAAAGAGCTACAGATTACCTATTCTCAGCTATCTGAGGGCAAATGAGAACCTAAAATCATGTCACATATAACTGAACAAACCTGGGGATTTTAACCTAGAAAAGTCCTAGGGAAAAATATTTGAAATCCATCAGCCCTGTGGAAGAGAGATTAGACCAAATCTGTATAGGCTCAGAGGGCAAAACTGCCCAGTATGTATGACTTCCAGTATGATAAGTCTGAGCTAAATACAAGGAAGAACTTTCTAACAACTAGCTCTGGCCAATAATGGATTGCCCCACTTCTGGAGGCATTCAGCTCCCTGTCACTTCCGGTGTTGGTGTTCAAGAAAGCGATTAGATTACTTTGGGAATGTCAAAAAATAAGGATTTACATTTCAGGTAGGGGTTGAACTGCTTGATCCCTGAGGTTCCTTCTAGAGATTCTCTGATCCCAAATCTGTTCTGCATGGAGTTTCTAATCAGAAACAAAAGGAAACAGCTAAACTGTCTTTCATCACCTATTAGATGCAGTGCCAGGTCTGGAGTTAGGAAGATTCACCTTCTTGAGCTCAAATCTGGCCTCGGATACTTACTAGCTGTGTGATCCTGGGCAAATTACTTAACCTTCTTTGCCTCAGTTTCCTCATCTGTAAAATGAGCTGGAGAATTAAATGGCAGACCAGACCAGGATCTTTGCCAGGAAAATCCCAGGTCATGAAGGATAGGAAATTACTGGACCACAACAGGAGCATTCTCTGCTTCTTAACACTTTGCTGTTTCCTTTCACCTATCTCTGTATGACTTTCTACTGAGTGACTCTACCTGCAACAGGTATCTATTTCACCATGATCACACCCTCTGCTTCTTACCTCTTGATCTTACTCGTTATCCAAGAAGACCTCCCAAATGAGACAAGAACTACTCCCTCTTCTTCCTCCTCTAAACACCAAGGTGTCAGTAGCAGACACCTGAGGCAATCTGACCCCACCAAAGAAGAAGTCATCAGCAAAAACGGATTCCAAATAATGGAACCTAGCATACCATCTCAAGCCAGGGAAGTGATAAACTGCCAGATTTTTTTTTAAAAAGAAGATGTGACTGACAGAAGACCACTAGCAAAATGCAGTTTGCCAGCATCAATCTATATAGCAGTAAAGGTGAGATACACTGCAATATCACTGCTACTAGGACTTGTGAATTCTCTAGCATCGAAAGGCAATGTGATCTGATCACTTTATGTGTAAACTCCTCATGACTTTCTAAGGGGGCTTTGAATAGAAACCGAAGGGATGTGTGTCTTATGTTTGTATTCCCTCTAGAAAGTAACTTTGAGGAAAGTTCTTCTATTTGGAGCCATAGAGACAAGAAGCTTAAAACAGCCATTAAGATGAATTGGCTTTTGAAGATAATGCCTTGTATGCCATCTCTCTCTTTTTTTTTTAACCCTTACCTTCCATCTTAGAATCAATACTGTGTATGGGTTCCAAGGAAGAAGAGTGATAAGGGCTAGGCAATGGGAGATAAGTGACTTGTCCAGGGTCACACAGCTAGGAAGTGTCTAAGGCCAAATTTGAACCCAGGACCTCCTGGCTCTCAATCCACTGAGCCATCTCACTGCTCCCTGTCATATTTCTAATATCATTCTTAACTCTTGATGGTTTCCCCTTTTCCCTTGAGAGTATTTCTGACCCACAAATCTTGGCCTGTGACACAAAAACAAAAGACAATCCCTCCAAGCAGTCCATTTACTTCCATAAGAAAGACAGAAATAGAAAAAAATGCAATAAGAGACTCTAAAATAAAAGAAGACTTAGTTCTGGTCCCAGCTCTACTACTGTGTGACTTTGGCTTGGCCATAGGTCTGTTTACTTCTCAGAACTTCCGTTTCCCTATTTGTAAAACGAATATTAATCTCTGCCCTTACCACAAGAAGTTTGTGAGGATCCAACAAGAAAAAAAGAGTGAAAGAAATTTTGAAAGTGTTAGGTGATAACCCAAGGAAAGCACTGCTACCAGTGGTTAGCTGGGGAAGTGTGATCCATGATTATCATAAACAGCCCATCTGAATAGCGAGGGCTGAAAGAAAAATGACTGCTTCCTTACTGACAAGGAGTCAGGATCAAAATCATACAATACAATAGAATAGTACATCTTTCTGCCTTCTTTGACTCAGGTGCTCCTGGTTAGAGAGAATCCACATGGACTCATAACTTCTCTGGGTCCGGTATTTGGACAAAGATTGGCATCAACTGTGTATTTCTTTACCCCCACCCCAGTTTTCATTGATTGTTCTAGAAACAAAATATCTGAACAAAGGGAAAGAGGGGAGTGTGTGTGTGTGTGTGTGTGTGTTAGCATCCCCATTAAAGACAGTTGAAGCTAGGACCCTTTAAAGAAAGACATCTTCAAAACTGAATTTCCAGAGGCATCCAGGTGACTCAGTGGATGGAGAACCAGGCAAAGATGCGAGGACCTGGTTTCAAATTTGACCTTAAACACTTCCTAGCTGTGTGACCCTGGGCAAGTCACTTAACCCCAGTTGCCTAGATCTTATCACCCTTCTGCTTTGGAAATTATAAAATCCATTCTAAAACAGAAGGTATGAGTTAAAATTTTTTTGGAATTTCCACAGGGGGAGGAATGGCATGAAGTAATAAGCAAGAAGGATGGAGACAAAGTAAAGGGAGCTCACAAGATGACCAAGAGTTTACTCATGAATAAAGCTCAAAGTCTTGCTGCCACTCTGGTGGCCCTGAGATTCTTTCTAGCTCTGTAGTAAACAAGGAAGAGGTAACATACCCACTTTCAGCTCTTTCCCAAAGACCGTCCGCTCTCCCAGGGCTGAGCAGTTCCAACGACCATTTCGGAACTGAAATTGACACTCGTTGATTCCCATTTGAGACCCTTCTCCGATCACGATGATAGCGTCAGGTCGGCTCTGACAGATTGCCCTCTGTCTGGGAGCTAGCCCTGGGATCTTGTTACAGATGATGCTGGCCCCAAGAGCCACCACAGAGGAGAAGCCCCTGCAAAGGAAGAAAGAAACAGACTGGCCATCAAGGCAAGGAGCAGTTTGTGGGGTCAGGGTCAGATCAGGCCCACCCTCTAGGGCAAACACTGACTCCAAGCTTTCTTTTTTAACAACTTTATCTCAGCCAAATATCTTCCTCACTCATTTCAAGTGCAGAGTTCAAGAGGATAACAACTCAAAATAGTCTATTTGAACCTGAAGCTTTAAAGAAGGATCCTAGAACAGTCGTAAAACTGATAATGCCAATATGCCCAATAACAATAAAACAATTATGCATTAGTTATAAACAGATGGCAATACAGGTAAACCTTGCTTTGTGCAACGAAAGGTTTTCTACAAATTCAAGTAAGTTCCTTTTTTTCTAAATGGAAGCATTTTTAAATTTCAGGATATTGCTTACAATTTAAAAATCCCTCCCCTCAGTTGTGATTTGCAAATTTGAATTTTTATATGAGTTTTCTTAAAATTGGACATACCAGTAACAATAACCTAAGAAATGGGTTCATTATTTAAAGTAATTAGCCCAATAAGCCCATAACCATGATTAGCATGAACCAAAGTTGGCTCAATTAAAGAAAGAAAATGATGATAGAGACAGCATGAATTGGAAATCAAAAGACATTGTGACACTTAAAAGGCGTGACTTTGTTCAAGGCATCTAACCTCTCTGGGCTCAGTTTCTCCATCTGCAGGAAGAAAAGTTTGGCCTAAATCATATTTAAATTCCTTTAAAGCTCTAGATTAGATGCCATAACTCTATAATGGCATTTTGACCATAATTCAGAAGGGAATTTCAGTGTTCCCGGAGTCTATTTAGACACCAACTGTATCACTGGGAGGTTTCTATATTGATAGCATAGTATATAATATAACTGCTCAAAAGGTTAGCACTCCTATAATGAGTTAACACATGGCTGAGTTGAGTCCTAAAAGTAAAAGAGTAATGATAACCTAAAAGAAAACCACACATTTCCAAAAAGAACTTAGCACCTTATAATTGTAAGAGTAACCTAGACCAGTCCCTTCACTTTTTTTTTTCATGAAGTAGAAAGAGCATGGAATCAAAGGACCTGGATTCAAATTTGATCTCTGGTCCTTGCTACTCTGGCTAACTTTGAGTAAACCAGCTAACCTCTCTCAGTGATCTGTCCTGGGTCAAAAAGCTAGGTCGCATCAGAGACACAACTAGAGCACTTTGAAGTCTCCTGATTTTCATTTGAGCCAGTGCCCTTTACACAGTGGCACCAGAGAGTAGGGCTATGGTTGAAAACCTCCTGCCCATTATAGAGCAGATTGAAGCAGTTCCCCTCTTAAAGGGTTACATAGACTCCGGGAACACTGAAAGTTTCCCTCCCCCGGTCGCCCCCTTTTCTCAATTAACCCACCTCACTGCCAGCCTCTGTCCCTTGGTGTCAGGCACCACCTGAGACTCCAGGAGGTTTGGGTCAGACTCTAATAGTACCCTTTCCCTGGTCACAGAAGGAAAGGTCTGGGGTCAACCCGGACAGAGTGAGAGATGCTTTCTTTTCCTTTATTATTATTTTTTTTTTTTTGGTCCCCATTTCAAATGGAAAAGGAAGATAAAGAGCAAATGGTCCATTCCTCAAAGTGCCCCTGCTTCCTGATTGCTAAATGAGGGTGATAGGCCGGCATGTGTGAAGGAGAAAATGGAAATGGGGGGGGGGGGGAAGCGGGAAAAGAAATCAATACGGTTATTTTTTAAAAGAATCGGAAAAACAAACAGCAGCGGCCTAGGCTGCCTGCCCCTGCCCCCACCCCAGCTGTACTGCGCCGCCCTGCCCCTGGTCTGAGCTGGGAGGGGAGGGGAGGGGAGGGGGCGGAGAACAGTAGGGGGGGATGTGTTCAATTCGTACCCAGTGAGCCCAGGGCAGCACCTGCGCAGGGACCTGGGGTTCTGCAGGGACTGAGAGGTTAGTTTGGAAGGTCGCTGGTGTGTAGGTGGTGGGTAATGGGGCTGGGGGCCCCGAGAATGGAAAAGGCTTCTACACTGTGCAATAGAGGTGCCCCGAATAGAGAGAAGGTAGAGGACTAGTGGGACCTTTTCTCCCACTCCCCAGGTCCACCCACCTTGCCCTCGACCTCTGTCCTGTCCCCCCCCGCCCCAACCCAGAACCAGGAATTTGCTCGGAAAGGCAGAGAGGAATTTGGGCTGCCTAGGAATGGGGATAGCTAGCTAGACTATGAAGGCGGATCGGGCTGAGGCTGCAAGAAGGCGCCAGGTTCCAAACTGTGTAGGATTGGGGTGGTCATCAGTCTGTTAAGAGTGTGTGATGTATGCGTGACTACCTGTGTGGGTGAACTTGTACCGGGTGTATCTATCTAATGAGTGGCTGGCTGGCTGACTAGAGTGCTAGCGTACTCTGGGGTTCTGCGTGTGACTGAGTCAATCCCTCTGGATGGCTGTGTCTCTGCGTGTCCGGGGACTGTGGATCTCGCTTTGTGTCTGAGTGTCTCCCTGCGTGTCTGTGTGTGTATGTCTCTATATCTTGGGGTCTAGGTAGATCTGGTGACGTGAGCGCGCTCTGATCTCCATCCCTACGCCTCTCCTGTCTGGCTCGCCGCTGCTCCTCGCCACCGCTCCAGGCTCCAGTGCCCAGAGTCCAGGACAGGGAAGTTTGCCGCCCCCAGGTCTACCTAGCGCAACCTCTCTTTCCCTGTCTGCACCGCAAACTTTCCCAGAGAGGCAGGAGCTGGCGCGGGCTGGAGAAGGGACAAAGAGCTCCAGAGAGAGCCTGAGGGCTGGGATCCCCATGCTCGCAGGTCCTCGTCCTGGACAGTGCGCCCCCGCCCAGCCCAGCCCTGCCCAACCCTCCAAAGCGTCTTACCCAATTTTGATGTAGACGATGCCCAGGCTCAGGAAGATGGGGCAAATCCAGCGCCTTGCTTTCCGGTTCATATTCCCCGCTGGCCGGCGGCGCTCAGCTCCACATGCACTAGATGGGGAGGGGGCTGGAGTTTGGGGTTCAGTCTCAGGCCAGGGTCGCCCCCCACGGGGCTGAGCCCCCCCTGGTGACGCGGGGGACTGGGCCCCGGGGGCTAGGGGCAGGAGCTGGAGCAGGAGCCCTGAGCAGGCGGAGCTGTCTTTGTAAATCCCGAGAGGCAGTGGAGACAATCACCATATCCCGCCCTGGGGTCTCCGGGGTGCAGGGGGGGTGGGGTCAGGGGGTCGTCTCGGGGCGTCGGTCCGTCTGGCTCTAGACTGGCCTTCTCTCCCGCGCTCGCTGGCTAAGGGTCCGTATCTGTGTGTGTGTGAGAAAGAGAGTGTGTGTGTGCGTGTGCGTCTGTCTGATCTCCCGGGTTCTCGATGTCTGTCTCCCTGGCTCCCTCCTTCTCCCAGCCTCGCCGTCGCTCCCCCCTCGCTCTCTTTTTCTTTTATTCCGGCTTTCTCGCCTCGTCTTTCTCCCGTCGCTCCTCGAGCGGCAGGTTTGCGCACAGCCAGAGCCCCTCAGGTTCAATGCTACTGCTACTATCTGCCTCTTCTCCTCCAAATACTCGGGGCGTGTTCTCCGGGAAGGTGGGGGTGGGGTGGGGGTAGGGTGCTGCTTAAAAAAAAAAAAAGAAGAAGAAGGGGGCGGGAGTGGGGGAGAGACGGTGGGGGCCGGGAGAGGAGGAGGGCTGTATGTGTGCGTGTGTGTGTGTGCGCGCGTGTGTGTCTGGGGGGTGGGGGGAGGAGGGGGCGTGAGAACTAGCTCTCTATCACCTGCCGGGGCCGCACGATCCGCCTCCCGATCCCCAAGCCTCCTGGGCTCCCCTCCCCAGAAGAGAGTAACCAACGGGTCCTGGCCTCTCAAGGGGGAGGGAAGGGGGAAAGCTTTGGGGTGGGGGGGGGGGGAACAGAGGGGAGAGGGAATTCAGCCTTCCCGCGCGCGCGCGCAAGCTCGCGCACTCCCCTAGCCTGCTGCGCAATCCGACCGCCCGGGCTCAATACGCGCTGCGCCCAGGCGCTACCTTTCCACTGAGAACTGCCGCACTTCGGGCGGCGCTCCTCAGTCTTCACCTTCTCCTTTTGGTCCGGAACCCCCCAGGGTCCAGAAGACTCTCAGAGGCCAGAGGTTTCTCCCCTAACCTCAATCTACCCCTGCACGAGGCTCCCTGCGGTGAAGCCCCTAAGTCCGCCGAAGTGCCTGCCGGCCCCCGCTGTCAGTGCGGGGCTGGAGGGGGCCTCACCTGGCAGAGGGGGCCGGGCTTTGAATGCTGAGCTGGGGTCTGGAACCCAGATAGCCACGCAGACGCGCCCAGGCTGCTCCCCGAGACTCACTGACTCGCTATCTCCCCTGTCTTCCCTCCTCCCTCCAAGCTGGGAAGCCCTGCGGCCCCAGACAAGGTGTGGAGAGCGCGCCAGCCCAGCTGCTAGCCCGAACCGGGAGGCGGCAGCAACAACTCTGGCCTCGGCCGGCCCCCTCTCCGGCAGTCGGGCCAAAGCCGTGGTCTTTGGCACGGAGAGCACTACACGGATCTGGCATTCGTTCCTGGGGGACTGTGCCCAGCATCCCGGCCGCACCCGGCCTTTTATCCGCCCCCGCCCTAAGGCTCGTGGCCTCACAGGGGGCCGGGGAGGGAACTGCCGTGATAACGGGGGTGGAGCCCGGAATCAGGACTCTGCTCCTGGTGTTATTCCTAAAAAAGGAAATAATATATTTTTTAAAAGCTAAAAAATAAATCAATAGCCACACTCCTCCCCCCCACCCTTCGCCCACGCACACACACATACACACACACACTCAAACATCAGCCTGGCATTCTCGCTGGGCTTCGGGACTAGCCCGTAGCCATGGATGGGGGGATCCAGGCTCCACACATTGTCCAGGGTAGGGAGGCAACGCTCGGTAAAGTATGAGTGGAATCTTTCCCATTCGTTTGCGACGGGTTGTCTGCTGAGGAGAATGGCATGGCCAGTCCTACCTCGATCTCTCTTACAGCCAAGCTGGCCTCGGTTCCCTGGACTGCTGGAGAGGGAGCAGGCTGCGAAGCCGGGTTTGGGACTGGGGACTAGGCAGGCTGGGCCAGGACAAAGTCAGTCCACCTGGATGGAGCCCCGTGGGAGCAGAACCAGCTAGCATTCGCTGCGCCACCTGGCGGCAATGAAGGAGCGGTGTTTGTCGTCCCTGCGGTTGGGAGGACAGACAGGTGGAGGAGGCCAAATCTGGTCCAAGTCCTTCTAGGGTGGCAGGTGCAGAGAGACAGTCCCGCCAGAGCCATAGGGAGAACAGGAGAAATCCATTCCCTCAGACCGAAGTTTGTAAATAGACTGGGACTACTAATCAAGACATCTCAGTTTTAATCCTGGCTCTGACTTGAACTAGGTTTTTTTTTTTTACATGTTACTCAACTGGATCCTCAGTTTCTTCATCTGTAAAGTGGGGATAATACTGGCACTGTTAACCATACCAGATCACCTGGAGGGGATATTTTGTAAAACTTAAGTCATAAAAAATATGATAGTGATCAGTTCCCTGAAAGGGGGTGGCATGGTACAATGGAAATAGGCTAGAAATAGGACCAAGAGATTTGGGTTCTAATCCTGCCTCTTCCACTTACTGCCTCTAAAATTACACCTGAAAGTCCCTTTGACCCTATGAGCTTGGAAAACATTTATTCTAACCCTTTCATTTTACAAATGAAGAAAGCAAGACTTAAAAAATAAACATGATTTACCCAAAATTATGCTTTCCTAAACCCCCAAGAGGCTGTCTTAACTCCTCCCCTCTAAAAAAATGTGTGTGTGTGTGTGTGTGTGTGTGTGTGTGTGTGTGTGTGTGTGTGTATACCAGGAAATGTATTTATCTTCTTGGATAGAATGAAAGCACCCTGAAAATAACTTTCATTTTGGCATTGTATCTTCAGTGCCTAGTGTAGTGCCTGGCACACAGTAAAGTCTAAATGAATTCTTATTGATTGATTACCTCATGGGAAAATATGAGGAAAGGGAAATAAAAGTCTAGCTTCCCACATGCTCTGTTTAAGGGCCCTTTTTTCTGAGGAGTAGTTAAAAATCTATGTGATCCCTATGCAAAATCTGTCACTTCTTGGGCATGTTACCATATTTATCATGTTCCCCCAAAGTCCTATTTTATAGCTGTGTTTGGGGAGATGATCTAAGTAAAATAGTTAAATTTAGCAGTTACATTTTGAATTGAAGTCTTATTGACAATTAAAAAAAATTTTTTAAAACCCTTACCTTCCATCTTGGAGTCAATACTGTGTATTGGCTCCAAGGCATAAGAGTGGTAAGGGCTAGGCAATGGGGGTCAAGTGACTTGCCCAGGGTCACACAGCTGGGAAGTGTCTGAGGCCAGATTTGAACCTAGGACCTCCCATCTCTAGGCCTGGCTCTCAATCCACTGAGCTACCCAGCTGCCCCCGACAATTTTCTTAAAAGATCTAGAGAAGGCTTTGAAGGATTCCATTCCCAAAGATGAAGATCTGCGACCTTTCCTGGACAAATTTTATCCTAGAAACAATAGAGAAAACTGAAGATTTTTGAACTTGGAAGTAATATTATCAGTTAGACTTCAGAAAGATTCAGATGGCCTGTAGTAAATGGAGTCAGAGGAACCAGTAGAAGGTTTTTTCACTAAATAGGTGGTGAGAGTCTGAGGGTGGTGACAGTGAAAGGAAGGAAAAGACTGAATGTGGAAGATGTGAAGATAAACAGCATTTGATGAAGATGTGGAAGGTAAGTGAGAAAGATGACTGAGAGATGAGGAAGAATCAAAGATATCTGAAAATTGGAGCCTGGAGAATAATGCAATCTTCCAACAAAAATCCAGCAAATATTTACTAAGGATCTTCAGTGGTTCAAGGTACATCACTAGATGCTAGGTTTATAAGCACAAAAAAAGATTCTGATTTCAAGAAGCATATAATCTACTGAAGGATATGAAACATGGGAAAAGATAGGTAATTCCTGATTATTTGAGAAAGAAAAGCAATACCAAGGAAAGGGACAGTGTCAGAAAAGGCTTTCTATAGAAGGTAGCATGAGAGATGGAACTTCAAGGAGACCAGGGAAAGAGAATCAGCTCTATCAGATAGAGAACTAGCCTTAAAATCAGGTAGACCTGAGTTCAAGTCTTGCCTCTGATACATACTGGCTATCTGATTGTAAGCAGGTCTCTAAGAAATGAGTATAGATTAATTGCCTCTGAATTCCTGGTGATCCTTTCCCTAAAGAAATCAAAGGTCCAGTAAAAAAGTCAGAAGGAAACTTTCTATTCAAGAATACAGAGAATGCAAAGATCAGAATGAGGTACATTCCAGGCTTATATAGGTTAAAAGGAAGAGTAGGGATAGAATACTGAACTGAGGAACAGTGGACCCACCAGTTTTGATAGAATGCCAAGTGTAGAAAGGAACATACTATGGAAGAAGACAGGAAAGGTAGGTAAGAATCAGAATATAGAACACTTGAATGCCAAGTTGAGAATATTATCCTAGAGGAAATAGGGAACTGAGGAAACTTTCTGAACAGGGGCGTGATCTGGTCAAATTTGTATTCTTTGTGGCATTTAATGTTATTGATCATCTCCTAAATACTCTGCCCTCTAGGTCTTTGTGACACTACTCTCTCTTGGGTCTTCTCCTATCTGGCCAACCACTTACTCTGCTCCTTGGCTGATTCTTTATCTATGCCACATTCACCCACTGCGGGTGTCCCCCAGCTCTCTGTCTTGTTCTGTAAACTCTACTTGATGATCTCATCAGCTCCCATGGGTTCAATTATCATCTTACAGAAGATCCCCAGATTTATATATCTAGCCCTAGCCTTACTTCTGAGAGTTCTGCATCATTGATTGCCTTTTGGACATCCTCTAAGCCAGGGGTGGGCAACCTTTTTGGCCGTGAGAGCCATAAATGCCACATTTTTTAAAATGTAATTTCGTGGGAGCCGTTCAGTGCTCACAGTGTGGCTCCTGTAACAGCGCCTGAAAAAAATGGACCTTATGGCTCCTGCAGAAAGAGCCATATCTGGCCCTCAAAAGAGCCAGATAGGGCTCGAGAGCCATACGTTGCTGACCCCTGATCTAAACATTGCAAACTTAACAAATCTAAAACAAAACTCACTATCTTCCCACAAAATCTTACCTTCTTCTGAAACTCCCTCTTTCTATAAAGAGCACCAGCTTCCTCCTAGTCACCCAGTATTGGAGCCTTAGTATCATCCATGTCTCTTCACTCTCATTTGCATCACATATTCAATCCATTGCTAAATCTTATTTCTGCCATTGTAATACCTCCTAGTCATCTCTCCACTCACAGTTACCCCTTATTAATCACCCAATATCACCTTAGTTATCTTATCACTCTCACCTGAACTATTTCAACAGCGTTATAGAGATATAGATATAGATAGGTATAGGTATAGGTATAGGTATAGGTATAGGTATAGGTATAGGTATATAGATATACCTGCCTCACATCTCTCCCACCTCTAATCCAACCCACTCAGCAACCAAGATGATTTTCCTAAAGCATAGATTTGGCCATTCCACTCCCTTCCTCCACTTACTCAGTTGAACTCCAGTAGGTCCTTATTACCTATAGAATCAAATCTGTTTGGCATTTAAAGGCCTTCATAATAGGCCCTTCCTTTCTTCCTTTCTAGCCTTCATATAATTCACTACCCTCCACCTACTCTGTGATCCAGCATGAATGGCCTCTTTGCAGTTCCTCAGACTCGACAATCTATCTCATTTCCATACTTCGTATTGGCTGACCTATACCTAGAATGCTTTGCCCCCTCATCTCTGTATCTTAGTTTCCTGGCTTCCTTCAAGACAAATCAAGTCTCAACCTTCTGCAGGGGGCCTTTTCTGGTTCCCCTCCCTCAGCTGCTAATGCCTTCCCCTACTGCCTTTCAACAATTTCGTCTATATTTTTGGGGAGCCTAGTTTTTTATATGTTGTCTCCCTCATTAGAATGTGAACTCTTTGAGGGCATGGACTGTCTTCTACTTTTCTTTGTATCCTCAGGCCTAAAAATAGTGCCTGACATATGCTAAGCACATAATGATTATTGACTTTCTATGTGTAATGGGAAGAATGGCCACTAAGGGCCCTGTCATTAGAACATGCTAGGATTTGCCATTTCTGGTGGGTTATAGAGAATATATACAAATATTTCCCAGTCTGCTTCCAATCCAACCCAGCGTCAAGTCTTGATGAGGGGGTAACTGTGGCTCATTGGATAGTGTAATAGTGGGGATTGCAATTATTGTTATATAAATAATAATAGAGAGCCATGACTGGAGATGGGAGATCCTGGGTTCAAACCTATCCTCAGATACTTCCTAGCTGTGTGACCTTGGACAAGTCACTTAAACCCAATTGCTTAGCCCTTACCACTCTTCTGCCTTGGAACTAATATTTAGTATAAACTCTGAGACAGAAGGTAAGGGTCTTTTTAAAAATTGAAACTGTGAAGGTAAGGGTTTTTTTTTAAAAGATTTGATGAATCTATCTAGCAATGAGTGAATAAGGAGGGGAGGAGAGTGGGAAGGGTAAGGAAGATAATGCTACGTGCTGGTGAATCTTCTGGTTGGCTATAGTTAATAATAACTTCATTCAGTCATGTCTAACTCTTTATGAGTGCACTTAGAGATTTCTTAGCAAAAAATACTGAGGTGGTTTGCCATTTCCTTCTCCAGCTCATTTTATAAATGAGGAAGCTGAAGCAAACAAGGCTAAGTAATTTGCCCAGAGTTGCATAGCTAATGTCTAGGACTGGATTTGAACTCAGGTCTTCCTGATTCCAGGTTCCAGATGAATCTTCCTTACTCCAGGTCAGGCTCTCTACCCACTGTGTCACCTAGTGGCCCCAAGAATAAGAATAAGAATAGCTAACATTTGTGTAGTACCTGCTATGTGGTAAACACTATGCTAAGCACTTTATAAACATCATCTCATGTGATCCTATTACTATCCCTATTTTACCAATGAAAAAACTGAGGCTGGTAGAGATTAAGTGATTTGCTGAGGGTCACACAGCTAGTGAATGTCTGAGACTGAATTTGAACTCAAATCTTGATTTCCAGGTTCAGCCCTGTATCCACTGTGCCACTTAGCTGCCAATAGAAGATCCATAGAAATTGATTAATCAGGAGACATTAAGCCAGAACTCAATTTGCAGACAAATGGATGGGTAGGACCTCTTCCTCCAAAGCCTCTCCTACACATATCCTATAAAGTATAGGTGGTAGCAAAGTCTATGGTAGCAATGATCAGTGGCAGGAAAAGTACCTGCAAATAGTTCACCTGAAGATGGCAGCAGCTTCAGAGATAAGACAGAGAAGTACCAGCTACAGCAATGATCCTTGAATCGAAAAGAGAAATCCATCTAAGCAGGGCTTCATAAGCACTACAAATGGGTAAAAATGATCCACCCACGATAAAAGAGGTATTGTCAGCCTCTTATGTTCTTTAGCAGTGTACCTGGCTATAGTTGTATTTTAAGTTTAGGTCACTGTCCTCAGGGACTTTGTGTGTGTTCAAGGAGAGGATGTTTTTATATTACTGTTCTTACTATACCTTTTTAATAAATATCCTCTTATAAAAGTGAAATAAAGTCAACTGAATGATTAATATTGTAGATCATAATGGATAGGGGCTTGTCTGGAATAGTACTAAACAGTACTAAAAACCCCAACCCCTCAGGATTTCCCCCAGAATCTTAAAGAAAGAAATAGCCAGTTATCTTCTGGCAACCCAATCTTCCAAAGTGAGTGGAAATTAGGAAAAGGAGTCCAGAAGAAATTTTACCCTTATATTTAGGGAATTTGGAATATGAGTTATATGGAGTATGAGTTGGAGGGAAATATGGTTACATGGTTATATTGTTATGGAGTATGAATTGGAGGGAAAAGAAACTGGAAACAGGCAATCCTTTTAAGAAGTTTGTTCAGGGACAGCTGGGTAGCTCAGTGGATTGAGAGCCAGGTCTAGAGACGGAAAGGTCTAGGTTCAAATCTGGCCTCAGATACTTCCCAGCTGTGTGATCCTGGGCAAGTCACTTGACCCCCATTGCCTAGCCCTAGCCGTTACTGCTTTTCTGCCTTGGAAGCAATACACAGTATTGATTCTAAGGCGGAAGGTAAGGGTTTAGTTTTTGTTTTTTTTTAAAGAAGGTTGTTTAATAGTCCAGATAAACAGGCAATAAAGTCCTAGAATAGAGTAGTGGTTATGTGAGTAGAGAGAAGGGAGCAGACAGATGAGATGTTGGAGAGACAGAATGAATAACTGACTGATTATAGGGGAAGAGGGGAGAAGAAGTGAGAAAAGCTAAAGCAGATGTTTAGGTTGTAAAACTAGATGACTGAAAGGATGATATTAACTTCATTAGAAATAAGTTTGGAAGAGGAAGAGGTTCGAGAGGGAGAGAAGGGTAAAATATTGAGGATGACTTTGAAATATCTATGGGACATATAGTTGGAAATGTCCCACCAACATTTATTAATGGGTGACTAAAGTTCTAACGAGCAATTTGGGCTGGATTCATAGGTCTTGGCATCCTCTTCATAAAGATGACAATTGAATTCATTGGAACTGATAAGATCACAGGAGGTGGGGGCAGGTAGCAGTGCAGAGAGGAAAGGAGCCAAGACAGCACCCTTGGGATACCAATTATTAGGGAATAGGGCATTGAGATAATCTAGAAAAGGGAGACCAAGAAAGCGTGGTCAAATGTAAAAAGGAGGACCAAGGGGTAATAGTATCAGGATAACTGAGGGGAGAAGAAAAATTCCAGAAAGTGGGTGATCAACAGTGTCAAATGTTACTGAACTTTTAAAAATGCTGAGGGCTGAGGAAGAACTATTTGATATATTGATTAAGAGATAGTTGGTAACCTTGAAGGAAGCTCTTTGAGAGGAGTGATTAGGCTAGAAGCCAGAGTACAAGGTGCTGAGAAGTGGTTAGGAGGAGGAGAAGCAGAGAGACTTTTGGGAAAAGCTTATGAAAAATCAGAATAATACAGAACAATAACTTGAATGGATGTTAAGGACAAATCAGGGTATTTTTTTAAACCCTTGTACTTCGGTGCATTGTCTCATAGGTGGAAGATTGGTAAGGGTGGGCAATGGGGGTCAAGTGACTTGCCCAGGGTCACACAGCTGGGAAGTGGCTGAGGCCGGGTTTGAACCTAGGACCTCCTGTCTCTAGGCCTGACTCTCACTCCACTGAGCTACCCAGCTGCCCAGTATTTTTTTTAACCTTCATCTTTTGCCTTTAGAACTAATATCAATTCTAAGGCAAAAGAATGGTAAGGGCTAGACAATTTGGGTTAAGTGACTTGCCCAGGGTAACACAGTTCAGACATATCCGAGGCAAGCAAATCAAGATATTTTTTGAGGATGATGGGTAGCTAAGGAAAGGATTTAGAAAAAGACTGCAGAATGGAAGAGGATAGCATGTAGTTCTAAGAGACAAACTCTCACAAGAAACAGAAAGGGATAGCATTGAGGAGACAAATAGAAGGGTTGGCTTTGCTGATCAGAAGAGATTTTGTTGTTGTTGTTGAAGCTTTTCAGTTGTGTACAAATCTTTGTGGCCTCTTTTAAGGTTTTCTTGGCAGACACTGGAGTGGTTTGCAATCTCTTTCTCCAAAACAGAAGAGATAATTCCTTTTAGACATTGGAGCAGAGGCATGGATTTTTAGATGATGTTGAGGAAGTTTGGGGTACAGAAAAAGGGAAATTAGGAAGTCTATAATAGATGTCCTCTATTTTCTAATTAAATAAGAAGTAAGGTTCTCTGCTGAGAGGCAGAGGTCTTGTGGTTAGACTAAGTTGGAATAACTGTTTAAAATTAGGTAAAGAGGCAACTGTAGGAGAATAAAAGCATTGCCACGCAGTTGTGAATGTTGAGTTAAGGTTAGATTGCATAAATTTGTTGTGGATCCAGTTGGCATGGCTATGGGATTTCCTCCAGTCATTTAGCAGTAAGCATGCAAGAGAACAAATGGTGGATAATTGGAATAACCCAGGTCTGGGGTTTGTTGGGACATAAGAGGTGATAGGATGAGGTGCCAAGGACTGAAAAGTAGAGGATAGTGTACATTTGGAAGTGATCAATCTCAGAGTTGAGATTGGGAAGGATAGAAAGACCAGAGTAGGGGTGATGGACTAGAAGATGTAATAGGGGTGAAAATCAAGGTGAGAATAAAGAATAAGGTCAGGAGGGGTAAAGCACAAAGAGAAATGGAAGGGCATGAATGGAATGAAGAACTTCACAATTCAGCATTCTGGAGGTATGACACTTATGGGTGATAGTGAAATTCAGAGTATGTCATTCCTGAGGATGGCTGATGGTTTAAGGTATAGATCATGAGAGTTGAGGAACTCAAGATACTTGAGCTGGCATTAAAATGCATATTGAAATGCCCAAGGCAAAGGCAGAAAGGACTGACCTAGGGACTGGTACATAATTGCAACCAGGATCTAGATAGAGTGATAAAGGCAAGTGGAATAAGTCTCAAAGGAAGAAGGGATGCTGAATGGTAGCAGCAAAGCAAGGGCATGGAAGTAGAAATGAGAGTCAAGGGATATACCTCATCCTCCTCCTGGTCCTTTGGGTCTAGAACGATGAGGAGCAGCCAGTAATGGAGAAGGTACCCAGAGATACAATATCTTTGGGAGGAAGGTTTCTGTAAGATGTAAAGAATGTGGGAGGAAGAGGTCTAAGATAACCAGAAGAATCTTATTTTTATTTATTGAACTTGCACCCTGGGGGTACTTAGGGCAGAGTAAGTATTGCCTCAGAATTTACTACTGGGTTCTAGTGCTTATTTATGTGATCTTAGACACACTTATTATTTCTCTGGACCTGAGTTTCCTCATGTATAAGATGAAGAGGTTGACCTAACTGAACAAAAAAGTGAAAAATAACACGCAAGAATCCCAAGAGCTCATCAACAATCAAAACATCAGCCTTCCTCCTCTTGATGAGTCCTGCCTCCATTACCACCTCTGCTCCCCAGGAATTGATATTATACTTCAGGAACCCTACCATCTTTCAGTTTGGATTCTTCCTGGAAGGAAAATGAAGTTGGGTTGCTGGACAACAAATCCTAGAAATGAAAGGGAATTTCTTCAACCAATTTAATAGAGATTAAAACATCTTCTAGTCTGACAGTAAACAAACAGAAAGTAAGTAAAAAGAAAAAAAAACCTAAGGGTTTGGATTCCCCTAAAATGTATTTGGCACTTGGAGTTGCCAAAATAGAAACTCCTTTCTCTATGAATCTAGATGGTTCAATGGATAAAGTGTTGGACTTGGAAAATCTGAGTTCAACTCCTGCCTCAAACACTTACTAGTTTCATGACCTTGAATAAGTTCATCAATCTCTCTGACTCGGTTTTCTCATCTGTAAAATGGAAATAATAATAGTGCCAGCCTCTTAGGGTCATTGTGAGGCTCAAATAAGATAATATATGTAAACCTTAAATCACCATGCAAATAAGTGCTAACTGTTTTTATTATTAGTACACCTGCATAATAATTCACATTGGGGTGGGGCAGATTTGTCTCCTGGTATCTCTCCTTTGTTGATCCTCCACCTCCTAGGAGGTAGGGAATCCTGGCATCTCTTCTCCCCAAGATTCTGAGGCTATCTAGGATCTTTCCCTTCTCTCCAGGAGGCATTTACCCAGGCCCCTCTCACTTTTCTTTTTAGAATATTGGACTTTTTATTCCTCCTCCAGAACCTAAGTTTCACCATATGCTTCCCTTGTTTCCTGAGATTAGGTAGCAGCCAGGCCAAGAGCTTCTTCTTGGCTGTCATTCCTGTGACTGGCTGGAAGTGGCAGATAGTGGTAAAACCTTTAGTAAGTGCTTACCCCTGTGTCCATGAGAGGGCTTTGACAAAGCATAGCTTTCACTCTCTGGGGATCAAATTCCACTCTGATCTTTGATCTCACCTTTCTCTGGCTCTTTCCAACCTTCTGGCAGATATGTCAGCCTCTTCTTGTAGACCCCAGGTTACAACTTGGATCTACAAGAGTCTGACCCAATTCAGTCCTACCCAATTGGCTGATAAGACTCAATCAATCAATGTCTCCTATGGAGGAGACATAATCCACATCCCACAGGTTTCATCTTTTCATCTTTTTGAATTTTCTAGGCTTATGCCTGTTCATGGGCAGTTAGGTGGCACAGTGGATGGCACTCTATCCTGGAGTCAGGAAGACTGATCTTCCTGAGTTCAAATCTGGCCTCTGATCCTGGGCAAGTCACTTAATTCTGTTAGCCTCAGTTTCCTCATCTGTAGAATGAGTTGGAGAAGGAAATGGCAAACTGCTCCAGGATCTCTGCCAAGAAAATTCTAAATGTCAGACTCTCAAGAAATGACTAAAGAACAGTGCCTGTTCATATGCTCTACATGAACATTTATATACTAAGTACTTCCAGTCTTATTACTCTCTTATTACTTCTAGCTATCATTCTCCATCATGATTTCTGCTGTTCTGACAATCCTCACTAAGACCCTCTATTCACCCCTTCTACATCTTTGCACAGGCAAGAAGGCCCTGCACTGCCCTGTCCTCCTCTGCCTCAAAGAATCCCTGGTTTCTTTTCAAATGAGGCCTGACCTTGCCTGTCTAGCTCCTAGTACCCTTCTCTGCCCATCACCTTGCATACCCTTCACATACGCCTATGCCATCCCTGGGAGCAGGAGATATCCCTTTCCTACAAAAGTCTCAAGAAGACCCGGGTTCTGTCAAGGGGGAGCCTAACCCCAAAGACAGGGAATTCTTGCTTCTTCTCAAACTCTGGCTCACTGTGCTCTCACCTCAGAGTAGAACTCCAGGGGAATTCCTCTTAAAACAAAGTGGAAGGATGAATCATATCTAAGAACTCTCCAAAAGGCATCAGCAGGGACCCTTCCAGAAAGGTGTCCACTAGTCAGAACTGAGAAATAGCAGAATTATTTATTTCCTCTGATACAAAAGAAGTTCTAAAAACAAAAAGACTCATAGGTCTGCACAGTGTAATGTACAGGAGATGGCAGCATGGAATTCCTGCAAAATACAGGGTCAAGACTCACCCAGAAGCTGCTCCTGGTGGTCTTATCTTCTTTGAGAAGCCCTAGAGTTGCAGGAATAATTTCCACTGCTCAACCCATCGGTACCTAGGAATGTCTGACCAAGACTCACCAGCTTCCTCCTGGGCCTGTAAAGACCCATCTCACCAAATTACTATTTGGTCACTCATGCTCAGGAAAAGAAACAGAAGAGGCAGTGCTGGGTTTCAGGTCCTGTTTCAAGCACACCTACACAATTCCTACCATTTGATCTGGAACTTCCTTAACTCCTGGGGTTGGGGGAGAAGAAAGAAATCCCCTTCTTTTACCCTGCTCCCCTACAGAAGTCTGAAAGAGTTGACCTTGGCTGTGTCCCAAAGAAGATACCACAAAAAGGGAAGGAATCTACCTCTCCTCACCCTTTATGGACCACAGAAAAGCTTTTCCCAGTCAACTCATCTCTAATCTCTTTTGGTGCTGTACCAAGGAACCAAGATACAAAGCCAAGAACCTCTGGTCATTCATGCCCTCTAGCAAGGAGCTAGGAAATAGGTGGGCGCCAAGACACAAATGCCCAGCGCCGTGGCAAGTGATTGGATCCTGTTCTTCACCATATTGATACCTGATGGAACATAGGCCTCTTGGGCAGGTACCATTTCACTTTACCTTCTATGTGCCAGGCACTGGGCAAAGTGCCTTACAAATATTATCTCATTTGATCCTTATCACCACCCTGGGAGGTAGGTGCTATTATTATCACAATTTTACAAATGAGGAAAATGAGGCAAATAAAGGTCAAGAGACTTAACCAGGGTCACACAACTAGTGCTTTACAGCAGATTTGAAGTCAAGTTTTCCTGACTCCAGGTCCGGCACTTAGGGTCTAGCTATACTAGCTTGGAGTCAAAGGACCTGATTTTATTTAATACCTGAGTGAACCTTCCTCTTTCTGGAACTCAGTTTCCTCCTATGAAAAATGATGGTGTTAGACTAGGTGGTTGTGGACCTTTGAGTTCTGAAATCTATGAAATTATATAAAATTCCTGAAATACTACTTACTCTATTCAATATTCAGAATAAGATAGCCCTGACCCAGATCCTATACAGACGGTTAAGTTATTGAAATACCAACAAGATCTTGTTATAGGGCAATATTATGAGAGGGGTGTGTGTGTGTGTGTGTGTGTGTGTGTGTGTGTGTGTGTGTGTGTGTGTGTGACAGAGAGAGAGAGAAAGAGACAGACACAGACACAGAGACAGACAAAGAGACAGAGAGACAGAAACACAAAGTCAGAGACAGAGGTTTGGTCAGACTTCCTAAAGATAGCCCTGCCCTTTGTTGCTTTTGAGTCAAATTATTGTACATGTCCAGAGCTTGACCATGTGAGGGGAAAGGTGATATTTGGGGGGGAAAGGGGAGAAAGTGAGAGAAAGAGAGAGACTTTTCTATGCTCCACCCACACTGGCTCCTCACAAGAGCCAGCTGACAATTGGCTCTGTGGTCACCTCTAGAGGACAGTTATCGGGCTCTCCCACCCTTCAAGGTTTTTCCTCAGGATAATCAGGGCTGTGGTGATTCATCTTGTGGACCCGGCCCTTCCTCTCTCGACTGAAATATCTCCCTCGCTGCACGGTCCCTGGGTCAGGCTTGTGCCACATGTGACTTCCTCCCCGGCACATGCCCAGCCAAACCAAGCCCTCCCTTCCTCCCCCTCTGTCCCATTCTGGCTAGCCAGCCACCCTTTTCCCTGAATATCCCCTCATTCTCAGAGGTTGTCTGCTAGGGTTTGGTTAGTGTGAGGAATGGGTTC
This sequence comes from Gracilinanus agilis, assembly GCF_016433145.1. Taxonomy (NCBI): domain Eukaryota; kingdom Metazoa; phylum Chordata; class Mammalia; order Didelphimorphia; family Didelphidae; genus Gracilinanus; species Gracilinanus agilis. The sequence goes on from NC_058130.1 coordinate 67,211,034, forward strand.
TTGGGTCATGGGACTTTTCTTACCTTTATGGTATGTACCATAATGCCACTCTTCCTGCCCACACTTTTACCAACACCACAATCCCACCCCTTAACCCACTACCTTTCAGGCGCCTTCGGCTTTTATCAGTAGAGGTTCCCCTGGTTCATCCTGGCATAGTTGGACTCTGTTTATCATAGTGACCAACACCTAAGGTCACCACTTTCCAGATAAGCCCCTGGGATCTCATGGGGCTTATTGAGGGCAGAGGCTCCATAGGAAACTTACTTAATCCATGGAATGCTTGTGTTTGTGGGGAAAGGGAAAGAGCAGAAGTCCTGCCACTCCCAATATTTGTGGTGTACTTTTTTTGCATGCACTGTCTCAATTCAAATCAATCATTCACAGAGAAACTCCAATTTATATTTATTTGATTTATTCAATTTATATATGGCAGCATAGTGCAGTGTTGGAGTAAGGACTGGAAAAATAGAAAGACCGGTTCAAGTCACACTTCTGATACTTATTAATTCTGTGGCTTTGAACAGATCTAATTATTTAATATATCTGAACTTCACTTTCTTCATTGGCAAAGCAGTGATAATAATATCTACATTATCTTTCTCCATAGGGTTGTTGTGAGAATCAGATGAAGTAATGTGCAACAAAATATGGCTTATGTCTCTCTAAAGGTCCCCTATCTCCCCTGCAAGCATTCAGGCTAATGAGGCATCAGGCAAAGAATAGACTATATACTTAAGGGGAAAAAACCACTTAGGGCAGTCTCTTAAAAGGAAAACTTTTCTTCCCTTTCTGAAGAGTATCAAAAAAAATCATCCTATCTGTTGGATCCTAACTTCCCTTTGAATCTATACGGTCTCTGTTATGAGGGAAGGGAGAAATCTAGGTTGCTCCTCACTAAGCATAGTTCTTTGAAGTTCCAATCCTTCCCCTTTTGGTACACTAGAGATATTGTGGTCTCTTTCCAGGTTAATATGAGGCTGAGAGTTTCAGTCTCTTCTCCTACTTTCTCCCAAAGAGGCTCTAAATTCCTTTTCTCTCCTTTGTTGAGACTGTCACCAGACGTCCAAAGTCTCCTGGGAGTCCACTCAACTTCGAAAGTTGGCCAGGGGGGCCATTGTGTCCTGATTGGTGAAGGAGTACAAAGTCACATGACCCACATATCTAGCTGGCCCCAGATGCCAGACCATATGTCCCACCCAATCTAGTCATCTATTACCTTGGCCATCTTTTTGCCATCCTGCTGCTATATTCATATTTTCTCCCTTTTTTTCTTGCTCTTGTAAAGTGTGGGTTGCCCATGACAGATGAGTATATACCACAGAATGACTAAATATGCAGAAAGGTGGCTCAGGGTTGGCATGGATAGATATCTTTGGAATTTTGCCTATTTCTAAGATATTTTGATTCTGGAGGGGAGCAGGAGCAGGAGCTATGAATCTGGCTACTCTATTGTCCTCTGAGAGGGGATACCACTGTAGAATTATGTCTTTCTGTCCTTCCAAATATTGCTGGTTTAAGTGGACTATTTTTTTTTATTCAAAATCAACAAAGCTACTACCCTCCCTGTTATTTTCCTTAAAGGAAAAATGTATCCTAAGATTAGACTTGAAGACTTGACTCCTTCCCACCAAATGTTAGTTACACAAAGTGGTGTGTACCTCTTGAAGGCAAAGAATATATCACTTTTGTACTTGTATTCCCAGGGTTTTGTTGTTGTTGTGCACAACTAGGTGGCACAGTGGATAGAGAATTAAAAAGACCTGAGTTCAAATCCAGCCTCATATATTTACTAGCTATGTAACCTTGGGCAAGTCACTTAACCCTGCACCATTTGAACCCAGGCTTTCCTGACTCTAACTACTATACCATATTGCCTCTCGGTATAGGAAAGATGGAATAATGTAACCATGTGACAAAAAGAAATCATTCAATTTCTATTTTGATCATGTTACCTTTGACCTGGAACAAACATCACAAAGAAGGAATTGAATCCTATGATAGGTGAAGGATAATAACAGAGAATCTATATATGACTACATGTGATTCCATGGTTACAGATTCACATGAAATACTTCCTAGAATTCATAGAGCATTTGAAAAGGTGAACTTTGAGGCATATCACCAATAATTTCTGAGAAACTACAAAGAGAAAGCAGCAAAAAAATGAAAAAAATCAAATAGTGACTCATTTTTCAAATTGAAAAAAAGATAGATTCCAGAAAATATGCATTTACGAACTAGACATCAAGCTCTAACAAAATTCCAGAATGAATAATTCTTAACTGTTTGTAAGAACTTAGGAGAGAATAGACTACTCTTGGTCCAGACCTTTTCTTTTGTCTTTGGGATATATCCAAGCTTTTCTTTCTTCTATAAAATTGTTGCACAATCTTGTATGACCCTGACTGTGATATCTTGGTACTTAATTTCTTTTTTCTGTCCTTTTATGTTATTTTTTCCTCAATCTTGAACCTTTAGATCTTAGCTATGCTATTACTACAAAGGAGGGATTCTATGTGAAGAGTGAGTGGGGGGATGGTATGTAAGTGGGTAAAGATAGATATATCCCCAAAAAAGCATCAATAAAACTTTTTTTTAATTTACAGAATGAAATTTAAAAGTACAGAATAGATCACAGTTTTATTAATACTTTATTAAAATGTTTAATACTCACACATATATGAGTATATATACATACTTCTTAACCAAAGTTCAAGGTTTCTTATGCAGGTCTTTCTTGTTCTTTTTACAAATTGAAATGTTTGTTGATGAATGTTAAGTTCACAATAAAAAGAGAAAAAATTTAAAGAACTCAGAAAAGAATGATGGGATAATTAGGAACCAGCATGAATTCATTAAGAACAAGTAATTTTGATCATTCTTATATACTTCAATGTATCCATGATCTTAATGAATTGGGTAATCCCTCCATCACATAGCACAACCTATTCATACCATCTCATCTGGGGAACCTCATTAGCATAGATTGTGGACTTCTATGGGAACTATTCAACAGACTGGCAACATTCCCAGGCTTTTGAATTATTGTGTGACTTGTCTTACTATTGTATCCCTCGAATTGCTTATACATGAAGTCATAATAGTACCTTATTCCTTTGCTGCTATTAGTCAAGCATTGGTATTCACCTATACTACCATATTCAAATTCTATTAGACCATCCTCTCATACTATGACTGATAAAAGACATTCTTCCCCATGCATAGGGACATGGGTCTCGAGGGTTGCCTAGGCGATTTCCCAATTTGTGTAATTCTTGAAAAATCTTCAGGGAGTGCTTGAATCCCTAGGTTGATTCTGTGGACAAGAAATGGCACATTTGTTCCTGTACTTTGCCCAATAAACCAGACAGTTTGAGCCATTAGCAAGTGAGTGTTCCCAGCTGGCATATCCCTTGGCTCAGCTTCTAAAAACTATCAGCTCTGTTAATAAAGCTGATTCAGTCCACATACTGCTGAGGTAGTCAGACCACTATACCATGTTCTTTCATAAATCCTCTGTAGAAATTCCACTTAATGCACTGGAGGATTCCCTCTTGTTTTTTTTTAGCATTTTGTGAGTCCTAGCATAGGAACTATCTTCTCCTCTCACTACATGATGTTGCTCCATCTTTTTTTCTAGTTCTTTATTTCCTGAAAGAATGTTTGCTGCTTTTTGTATACAAGGCATTAATGGTAATATGGTATAAGCTACTGAAGTTTGTTATATATCTTACCATTGCCTTTTGGACTTCCTGAAGGAAAAATAAAACAAATGGATGAAGAAGGCTTATTGCTCAGATCATATCCCATAGTTGGATGGGCAATCTGCTTGATTAGTTCTTGGTACATATGGAAAGACATTCTAAATTGGACATAGAATTAAAGAGAAACAGGAGAGTGGGCTGAATTGCATTTGGGATATTGGGCAGCACCTTCAGTAATCCCACATCAATCCCTGGCACAAAACCCCATCTTGTTATATGTGTGTGTGTGTATATATATATATATATATATATATATATATATATATATATATATATAGAGAGAGAGAGAGAGAGAGAGAGAGAGAGAGAGAGAGAGAGAGAGATTTTTTTAACCTTCTGCCTTAGAATCAATACTGTGTATTGGCTCCAAGGCAGAAGAACAGTAAGGGCTTGGAAATGGGGGTGACTGTCTCTAAGCCTAGCTCTCAATCCCACTGAGTCACCTAGCTTCCCCCAAATCCATCTTTTTCATGCCAGTTTCTCCCAATGATGATGTATAGCCACAAATCATGGAACACCAGAGTGACTGCTGACATTCACATAGCATTTCAAAGCTTTTGAATATATACATTTTATATCCATTAGCCCATTAGATTCTCACAACAGCCCTGTGGATAAACTCTATAGGTACTATTATCCTAGTTTTACAGATGAGGAAACTGAGGCTTAGAGAGNTATATATATATATATATAGAGAGAGAGAGAGAGAGAGAGAGAGAGAGAGAGAGAGAGAGATTTTTTTAACCTTCTGCCTTAGAATCAATACTGTGTATTGGCTCCAAGGCAGAAGAACAGTAAGGGCTTGGAAATGGGGGTGACTGTCTCTAAGCCTAGCTCTCAATCCCACTGAGTCACCTAGCTTCCCCCAAATCCATCTTTTTCATGCCAGTTTCTCCCAATGATGATGTATAGCCACAAATCATGGAACACCAGAGTGACTGCTGACATTCACATAGCATTTCAAAGCTTTTGAATATATACATTTTATATCCATTAGCCCATTAGATTCTCACAACAGCCCTGTGGATAAACTCTATAGGTACTATTATCCTAGTTTTACAGATGAGGAAACTGAGGCTTAGAGAGGTTGAATGGTTTGCCCACAATCACACAATTAGTGAGAGTTAGCTTTGGGACTCAAACCCAGTTGTCTCCTGAATCCAAATATTTACAGTAAGCTTCCAGGTACTCTTCTCACTATGCAACACTGCCTTTTTTGCTCTTCCCCATGATCTCCAAAGAATTAAAGTTATTCAAGAGAAATCACATTCACATTTATTATTAGAAAGATAGTTTATGAATTATTAGAAAACAATGAGATGCTGACTAGGAGAGAGCATGAATCCACTAAGAACAAATCAAACCAAATGATTCTCATTTCCAATCATGATAAGGTCACTAGAATATCTATCAAGGCAATAATGTAGACAAAGCATATCTGGATTTCAGCAATACATTCATATATTAAAGTGATTTGGAATTCACAAAGTATAATATAAAATTACATTATTATTATTATGGTTAATATAAGAGAAAGAAGGTACCCTGAAATAGTAATTGAGTCACTAAGGTGTGAAAGCAGAAAACCAGAATTAAAATTTAGAGTAAACATTTAGAAATGATTTCTAAACTACTTTCTAGAGCACTACCTGTCAGAGACAGGTACATTTGGTAATAATAATAATAATAATAATAATAATAACAATAGTTAGCATCAATAATAATAACAATAAGTGACATGGAAGGCTATGTTTATAGCACTTTATGGTTATAAAGAGCTACACATATATTTTCTCAAAAATCTCAAAATTAAACATTGAAATTGGTTGGACAGCTATGTGTTATCATTATCTTACATATGAAAACATTAAGGTAATAGGATCATAGATTTAGAGTTTAAGGGAACTTTGAAGTCACCTATTACAACTCCCTCATTAAATATATGTATATATTAACTAATATAATTGGTTTTTAAATTACCTAGATTTTTCATGTATCCCTTGTTCTCTCCTTCCTAGAACTATCCCTTATAACAAAATTTTTAAGAAAAAAGAAAGAAGGAAAATTTTAGCAAAACTGATCAATACAATAAACAAATCTTACATGATATATACAATGACCCATCCATGGACCCTCTGCCTCTGCAAAGGAGTTGGTTGGGGAGGAATAAGCAGGAAAAGGAAGGGGAGGAGGAAGGAAGAGAAGAGAGAAGAGAGAAAGAGAGGGAAGAAGAGAGAGGTCCTCTTCTTTGAGGGTCAAGCTTGTTCTTTGTAAATTCAGATTTTCATTTTTTATTGTTTTGTGACAAATCCCTTGTTTTAAAGTTAAGGAATCTGAGACCCAGAGACATTCAGTTCCTTCCCTATGATCACTCTGGTAAATAGCAGACCTAGATTTGAACCTAGGTCTCCTAACTCCAAAGAGTTCTTTCCAGTGCATTATCCTCAATAGTCCAAAGTCCTGTGGCCAAGAAAATGTGAATATACAGTCTGCTCCCCCAATAGCATTCTCCAGCAAGATTAGAGGACTTACCCAAGGTCATATAGCTATTAAGTGCCAAAGTGAAAAATCGAAAACACAGGTTTTAAACCTCACACCCAGGACTATTTCTTGCTGCAGTGACAACACTATATATACCTGTTGTGATACTCTGGGATCACAGAAAATTATGTCAATAAAATGAACACTACTGCACTGTAAGATAACACTTCACCATAATCAAATGAACTCTGTCACTCTCCTGGAAAGGGGGTGTGAATCAATTTCCTTGTGGCTTTTACTCATCATCCCGGTAATTTTCCATACAAAAATAGCCTTCCCTGGCTACTATTCTCCTCTATGTGTTATATTCTCCTATTGATATAAACTTGTTAAACTTATTGTCTTCACTTTTGTATTTAGATCCTCAGTGATTAGCATAGAAGTAGGCACATTTTAACAGTTATAAATTTTTTTTTCAGTCTTTTATTCACTTCTTTTGCCCTTTACTATTCAGAATTGGTAATAGTTTAGGGGTAAGAGAAAGTAGCAAGTTCATTTAAAAAGTTTTCCAATTGTAAAGGTTAAAATTAATGGTTGGACAATGATTATATGAAATTATATGGCCACCAGTATTTATTATATCTTGAATCAGAAATTTATTTACAAATAGAGAAGAAACAATAAAGAAGAGAAGTGTGAGGGGGATAGGGAAGTTGTCTATCCTATCAACCTAAAAGTTTTGCTCCAGGTCTGCTTAATCCAGGCAGAGATTAATTAGCTCTCAACCAGAAAGGCTGGTAGTGAATAACCACAAGGCCACCTCCAAGGTGGAAGCTGGTCTCTCCAGAAGCTAGGAGAGGGGCCAGCCTTTTACTCACCCAATGAAATAATCCAAGAGTCAGAATCCATGTAGAAGTTGAGCTTTGAGCCCATAATCCAAGCCATAGTCTTCAGTGAAGTTCCCTTTAAGATTATCTCCAGAAGACAATCTCTTCAGACTATCTTCTCAAAGACAATCTGCTCTCAAGGAGTTTGGGGCTTGATTTTTATGGTGACTTCTTGTCCCTTCCCCTCTTCACAGGGGCCAATCACAGTTTCCAAACTGTCTAGCACTGCCCTGGGGGCAGTATCTATAGGATCAATTTCTCACCTTCTAAAGGTTAAGTTCTCATGAGAAATATTCACAGATTCTGGGCTGATTGAATTTCAAAGGATGTGAATTCTCTACGTTTTTTCTAGCTTCTCACCAAGTACTAAGTAGGGTGTCTAATCTTTTGTTGATTCATTTCAAAAGTAGACAAGGGGGAGTTAATCCTGTCTTCAGTCTAGTGAGGTACTAAGTAGGGGTACTTAAGTTAGTATTAACTCAGGATAGACAAAAAAGTAAAGAATTCTCTTTCACACAATGAACTTGAAGAGATTACAAGGCATAAACCTTTGTTAGGAGACAGCTGAGAGATACTTCCTCACGAAAAGTGACCATGCCCCCTGGAGACATAACAATTAGATTTCAGAGACCAAGGATGCCTTCTGACCATTGTTAGAATAAACCACCCCTCCACATGCCCTAACAAATAGAACTACTGAGTCTCTCTAGGACTTCCACTTTTCTCTTTCTCTTTGTGCTTTCTTTTAAGTGTTGAGTGGTGGGGAGAGGATTTCTCCCTCCTCTTTCCTGTTCTTACAACAGTGGTGATTTGTGGGAAAGTCACAAGGCAAGTAACATATTCATACATAGTTCAATGAACACAAACCTCCTGTGCTGAGGAGTAAAGAGTGGGACTTAGGAATCAGTGGCAAACAGCTTCCAGAGCCCTCAGCCATAGATAATAAGGAGGTTAGACAACTGGTAGAAGAGATTACAAGGGCCTCTTCGGTGGCTTTGGGTGTAAGACTCTGTTGTATTGCCCATAGATCCAGGTCAAAGTCTGGGTTGGGCTGCAATCCCAGGATGAAGAGGAGCACTAGCACACCAGCATTTGTGGCTACAGGGGAACAGGAGACCCCCATCCAGCTGGGTGAGGGAAGAAGGCTTCTGGTTACTCACAGCCCAGAGCACAGGCCAAAAGAGTATTAAACACACCTCTCCTAAGATCACACCACCTTGGAAGAATGAAAGACTTACAGAGTTCCAAAGCTACCTCTGAAGGCAGCTACACAAAAAACCTGAAGCTTGGAACAATACCCCCTTCACCACAGGAACAGAGCTCACTTGCAACAATTTTTTAAGTTAAAAGACAAGAAGAAGGCTAGGGAATGAGCAAACAAACAAACAAAAAAAAGAAACTCACTGACAGGGAAAACCAAAACACAAACTCAGAAGAAAACAACAAAGTCAATATTGCTGCCTCCAAGCTTCTTTGAAAAATATTACTTGGACTCAAGCTGAAAAAGAATTACTGGAGAAGCTCAAAAAGGGGTTTTAAAATCAAATAAGGGAAGTAGAAGAATATTGGGAAAAGAAATGAGGGTGATGCAGGAAAGTCATGAAAAAAAAGAGCCAACAGTAAAAGAAGATAATGGAAGGTATAGAAAAAATAAAGAAGATACAGAAAAATACTGAAGAAAATAATGTCTTTACACACAGAACAGATCAGTTGGTAAAAGAGGCACAGAAATCCTTTGAAGAGAACTCCTTTAAAAGCAGAATTGGCCAAATGGAAAAAGATATCCAAAAATTCACTGAATAGAAGAACTTCTTAAAAGGCAAAACTGACCACATGGGAAAAGAGGTAAAAAAAATCACAGAGGAAAACAAATTCTTAAAAACTAGAATTGGGAAAGACTGGCAAGGAAAGTAAAAATTAATTTTGAGAGGGTTATTCATTTCTTGTTGAATAGGAGGTTTTGAAGAGAAGTAGGGCTAATAAAAATTATTTTAAAAGAGAGAAAAAACATTAATGAATCATTTAAAAATAAAAATAAAAGAACAAAAGAAAATGCAGAATGGAATTCAGAACAAGCAAATCAGTGTTGGAACTACCATGTCAAATTTGAAATATATATGTTTCAAAAGCCATACATAATGGAAATTCACAATTTCATATGTGGTCTTCTTTTTTCTGTTCTTTGAATGTGGAGATGTTTGTGTTTGTATTGGATTCATAACAATAAAAAAGAAAAGTTTAAAATAAAAAGGGAAATTGGCTAAATGGAAAAAGAGATACAAAAGTTAACTGAAGAAAAAATTACTTAAAAATTAGAATTGGCAGCTGTGTGACCCTGGGCAAGTCACTTGACCCCCATTGCCTACCCTTACCAATCTTCCACCTATAAGTCAATACACAGAAGTTAAGGGTTTAAAATTTAAAAAAAAAATTAGAATTGGGCAAGTTCAAGCTAGACATCAAGAAACAATCAAAATAAAAGAGTGAAAAAAAACAGAATCAAAAACAATTGACCTGGAAAACAGGCTTAGGAGTGATAATCTAAGAATTATCAAACTCCCTGAAAGCCATGATCAAAAAAAGAGCTTGGACAATATCTTTCAAGAAATTATCAAGGAAAACTGCCTTGATATTCTAGAAACAGAGAGTAAAGTAGAAATTGAAAGAACCCACCAATCACCTCCTGAAAGAGATCCCCAAATGCAAACCCCAAGGAATATTATTGCTAAATTCCAGAATTCCCAGGTCAGAGAAAAGTATTGCAAACAGATAAAAAGAAACAATTAAAATATCACTGAGTCCCAGCCATGGTAACATGAGATTTAGTAGCTTCTACATTAAAGGGTCAGAGGGCCTGAAATATGATATCCAGAAGTCAAAGGAGCTAGGACTACCATCAAGCATCATCTACTCAGCAAAACTGACTTTAATTCTTCAGGAGAAAAAAAATGAACATTCAATGAAATATAAGGCTTTCAAGTATTGATGATGAAAAGACCAAAGTGGAATAAAAAATTTGACTCTCAAATACATGACACAAGAAAAGCATAAAAAGGTAGACGGGGGAGAGAAATCATAAAAGATTCAATAAAGTTAAACTGTTTCCATCACTTCATAGGAAAATGATACTTGTAACTCCTAAAAATTTTTATCATTATTAGGGCAGATAGTAGTAATATACATAGACAGAGGACAAGGGTATGAGTTGTCTATGATAGAATGATAAAAAATTAAATTAAATTAAAATTAAATTAAATTAAGGAGTGATAAAGAAGAATACATTGAGAGAAGAAGGAAAGGAGAGGTAGGATGGGGTAAATTATTTCACTTGAAAGAGCTTTCACAATGGAGGGGGAGATTGAGGAGGAGAGTGATTGAACCTTACTCTCATTAGAATTGGTTCAGAGAAAGAACACACACTCAGCTGGGTAAGGAAATCTATCTTACCTTACAGGAAAGTAAGAGGGGAAGGGGATAAAAAAAAAGGAGAGGGCAAGTTGGGAGAGGCAGTGGTAAGAAGAAAAATACTTTTCAGAATGGACAGGATGGACATTTTTCAAATGCATAGAGAAATGAGTCAAATGCAAGTCATTCTCCAACTGATAAATGGTCAAAAGATATGAATAGGTAGTTCTCAGACAAAGTAATTACAGCTATCTATAGTCATGTGAAAAAAATGTTCTAATCACTATTAATTAGAGAAGTGCAAAATAAAACAACTCTGAGATACTACCTCACATCTATCAGGTTGGTGATTATGATAGAAAAGGAAAATGACAGAAATTGGGAGGGAATATAGGGAAATTGAGACATTAATGCACTGTTGGGGGAGTTGTGAACTGATTCAACCATTCTGGAAAACAATTTGGATCTATGTCCAAAAGCTATAAAATTGTACATACTGTTTGACTAGAAATACCATTACTAGGTTTGTATTTCAAGGAGATAAAACAAAAAACAAGAAGGAAAAGACCTATATGTAAAAAATTAATAATTATAGCAGCTCTTTTTGTAATGACAATGAATTGGAAAGTGAGGAGATACCCACCATTTGGGGAATGACTAAGTTGTGGTATATGATTATAATGGAATACCGTTGTGCTATAAGAAATAACAAACAGAAGGATTTCAGAAAAAGATAAACAGAATTTTATGAACTGATCCAGATTGAAATAAACAGAACCAGGTGAACATTGTACATAATTAAGCAATATCATAAAATGAACAACTGAGAATAACAGCTATTCTCAACAATACAGTAATACAAGACAATCCCAAAAGTCTCACGAGGAAGAGCTGATAAAGTCTGAATCCAGACAAAAACATGCTATATTTCATTTTCTTAATTTTTCCTGTTTGAATTTTATTCCATAAAAGGACTAATATGGAAAACATGACTACACATGTAAAATCTATGTCAGATTGCTTAGTGTCTCAGCAAAGGGGGAGGGAACAGAGGAAAGCAAGAAGAAAATTCAGGATTCAAAATAAGAAAAAACCCAAATGTTTTTACATGTAAGTGATAAAAAAATAATTTTTTATAATTTTTTTAAAAAGGAAAGAAATAGAAATTTTGAATTGCATTAAAATTATAGATTTAGACCTGGAAGCATCCTTAGGGAACACTCTCAACTGTCTCATTCTTTATATATCTCATCTCCTAGGTAATGGAATCTTCAGCTCTGGCTCACTCTTACTTAGAAATCTCTCTGTTCCTGCCTCTTAAAGAGACAGAATTTAAGAAAATTCCTTTAACATATCCCCACTGAGATCCTTTGGGAGACCAGTCTCCCCAATGGAGAATTAAAGAGAGAAAGAAAGCAAAACAAATCTTGCAACATTCAAGTCTCAAATTATATACAATTACAAATACAGTTACAGAATAACACAATCCTGACTATACTCAACAGAAATAAGAACCTAAAGATACTAATCCAAATTTACCTTACAATTACTATGTGCAAACAATATATACAAGAATATTACATAAATATATATATATATGCCCCCCCAAGGCAGGTATAATTTCCCCCCTGAGGTGGGTATTGACCAACACATAACATTTTGTAACACCTTATCATTTATGTATCATTCAGTTATTTTGGCTTTTCCTATAATTCTATAAAAGTATGTCATACTTTTATAATATTAATACATAAATTATACACTTACCTATTGGGTAGAACTATTTTTATTTCAAAATCAAACTTTAAGTCACAAGAAAATCAAACATTTTATTAAAAAGCAAAATATAAATTCAGGAGTTCAACATCATTGAAAATAGTGTTCAGTTGTCTCTGTAGTCTTGGCCTTGATGCATGCAGTCAATCATTTTTGAAGGAAGGTATTCTTTTCACATGAGAGTAATGAATCCATGATGTCTTTTCTCCTATTTTGATCGCTGTTGGAGTTGTTAAAAGTACTTGAAATGAATCTTCCCAGGCTGGCTGAATTGCTGCAGTGCACTGGAAGTTCTTTACATACACTTTATCTCCTGGATTTAAATCATGTAAAGAAAAATCTATAAGTCCAGTTTGCAGCATGGCTCCTGATTCCTGAAGTTGTCTTATCTTGATTTGTAGATCTCATATATACGTGGCAATAGTAGTATCTCCTCCCAGCAATGATGTATATACAGGATTAAACAGTTTTGCATGAATTAGTGGATGACCAAACAGCATCTCAAATAGTGAGATGTGTAGATCTCCCCTTGACCCTGCTTCAAAGGTAAAATAATGCTAAAGGTAGAGAGTCAGGCCATTTCAAATAAGTCTCAGTACATAGTTTGCCAATCATGGTCTTCAATTCTCTGTTCATTCTTTCAACTTGCCCTGAGCTCTGGGAGCTGTTTTGGACATGAAATTTTGTTGTTATTCCTAAATATGAGTATATTTGTGATAAAACCAAATCAGTAAAATGCATTCTTCTGTCTGAATCAATCTTTGCTGGTAAACCAGAATGAGGTATGATTTCTTTTAGAAATATTTTGGGCAACAAACACTGCTGTAGCTCTACTTGTTCGAAATGCCTCTGGTTATCTGGTTAGCTGGTCTACTATAACTAAGCAAAATTAGTAATATCCAGATTTTGGCATTTTTATGAAATCAGTTTAGAGATGTTCAAAAGGTGTGTAGGCTAAAGAACATTCACCAAAAGATTTTCTGTGAAAGATATGCTTGTTATATGCTTGGCAGGTCTTAAAGGCTGCACATACTTTAGAGGTGATGTTGATTATGCCAGGAGTTATCCATACTTCCTTTACAGAATCTACAATGCCTTGGGTTCCAAAATGACTGTTTTTATGGATGGATTGACAGATTTGATGATTAAAAAGTTCTAGAAAGTATTGGTTTTCCTTTGGATGCTACCCATGCACCATTAACCTGTTTAGCCTTAAAGTTTTGTTTCCATTTTTTAACCTCTTTTTCATTATATGCAAGGGATAAATCTGATTCATTGATAATTGCCAAATTTAATATCAATGCAGAGCCTTCTATAGCAGTGAATTTGCAGCAGCATCTGCTCAGTGATTTCCTCTTAAAACAGGGTCATTTCCACCTGTATTAGCAGAGCAATGTACAACAGTCAGGGTTTCAGTTAGTTGGAGAGCTGAAAGAACCTTATTTATAATTTTAGCATTTGCAATAGTTTTGCCAGCTGATGTTAAAAATCCCCTTTGAAGCCAAAGGGTACCAACAGTGTAAAGTATTCCAAAGGCATATTTCAAATCAGTGTATAGTGTTGCTTTCTTGTCTCATGGGATTACACAGGCTTGTTTCAAGGCTATTAATTCTGCACCTTCTGCACTTATATTTGATGATAGTGAAGCTAACCACAGAGTTGCAAATTCTGTGACTATAGCTGCTCCTGTTAAACATATACCATTTTTCATAAAGGAAGAACCATCCATAAGCAAAACTAGACCTGCATTTTCTAAAGGAATGTCCAAGAGATTTTCACAAGGTTTTTCTGCCATAGACACTAATGATTCACAACTATGCAATGGTTCTCCAGAGACTGATAAATCTGGAAGCAAGATAGCAGGATTGAGCGTTGTGCAGAATTTTAAAGTGATGTTTTCATTGCCTAATAAAGTTATTTCATATCTCGTAAGTATTTGGTCAGAGAATGCCTATTTCTTTTAGCAGCAATGCTTCTACTTCATGAGGACCCATTATTATTAGTGGGCATCCCAATACTAAATCCACAGACTTTGTTACTAGCAAAGCTGTTGCAGCTAAGCCTCTAAGATATAGTGGTGCTCCAGAAGCTATTGGGTCTATTTGAGCTGAATAATATGCAATTGGACATTGAACAGGTCCGGAAGCTTGTGTTAAAATGTCTGAAGCTACTCCTCTTTGTCATGTACATGCAGAGTGAATTTTTTTGTAATCTGTGATGCCTAGAGCAGGGGCAGACAGGATAGCCTTTTTTAATTTAGTAAGTGCTACTAGGTGTTCTGCATCCAACTTCAGTGGTTCAGTGACTGCATCTTTTGTTAGTGCTATCAGGAGTTTAGTGATTTCCCCATAGCAAGGAAGCTATTTCCTGAAAATCATATTGTTCCCAAAATTGCTCTCAATTGTCTCTTAGTGGATGGGGCACTCAATTTTTTGATATCTTCAATATGTTTAGGGGAAATGAAATGGGCACCTTCAGCTAAAACAAATCCTAAATATTGTACTTTTGGGAGACACCACTAAACCTATGATTTTGATATCTTATGTCCTCTCTTATAGAATTTCAATAGGAAATGTAGACTATCTTCTTGGCATGCTGTGGCATTTGGTGAAGCCAAGAGCAAATCATCCACAAAAATGTATTGATTGGTTCTCCTTAAACTCTATATTTGCCAAATCTTGTGTCAAAATTTGGGAAAATAAAGTTGAATTTTCTATGTAACCTTGAAGCAGATGGCACCACATATATTGATAACCTTTCCAGGTGGATGCAAATATATTTTGGGAATCTTCATGGATGGGTGTTGAAAAAAAAGGCAGAACACAAATCTACTACTGTGAAATATTTAGCAGTGGTACTAGGAATAGGGGAAATAATAGTTGATGGACTTGTAACAACAACGTGTCTTTTTTAAAAAAACAAAAACCTTACTTTCCATTTTGGAGACAATATTGTGTATTGGCTCGAAGGCAGAAGAGTTATAACGGTAGGCAATGGGGGTCAAGTGACTTGCCCAGGGTCACACAACTAGGAAGTGTCTGAGGTGAGATTTGAACCTAGGACCTCCCATCTCTAGGCCTGGATCTCAATCCACTGAGCTACCCAGCTGCCCCCAACAGTGTGTCTTTTGATGACATGATTCTTTTTTTAATTTTTATTTTTAATATTTTCCCCTAGTTACATATCTCATGTTCTTTCACTCTCCCCCAAGCTCCCCTACCCCCCCTTAGCCAACGCACAATTCTACTGGGTTTTACATATATCATTGATCAAGGCCTAATTCCATATTATTGATAGTTGTACTAGAGTTATCATTTAGTGTCTACATCCCCAATAATATCCCCATCAGCCCATGTATTGAAGCAGTTGTTTTTCTTCTGTGTTTCTCCTCCCATGGTTCTTCCTCTGAATGTGGCTAGTTTTCTTTCTCATAAGTCCCTCAGCCTTGCTCTGGATCCTTATATTGTTGCTAGTAGAGAAGTCTGTTATGTTCAATTGTACCACAGTGTATCAATCTCTGTGTACAATGTTCTCCTGGATCTACTCCTTTCACTCTGCATCAGTTCCTGGAGGTCATTCCAGGTCACATGGAATTCCTCCAGTTCTTTATTCCTTTGAGCACAACAGTATTCCATCACAAACAGATACCACAATTTGTTCAGCCATTCCCCAATTGAAGGACATTCCCTCATTTTCCAATTTTTTGCCACCATAAAGAGCATGGCTATAAATATTTTTGTACAAGTCTTTTTCCATATTATCTCTTTGGGATATAATCCAAGCAGTGCTATGGCTGGATCAAAAGGCAGATAGTCTTTTAAAGCCCTTTGAGCATAGTTCCAAATTGCCATCCAGAATGGTTGGATCAGTTCATAATTCCATTAGCAATGCATTAATGTCCCAATTTTGCCACAACCCTTCCAACATTCATTACTCTCCCTTGTTGTCTCGATGACATGATTATTAATAGCCCTTAAATCTTGAACAAATAGATATACAGGCTTTCCATTTTCATCCAATTTTGGTTTGTTTTGTTTTGTTTTGTTTTGTTTTGTTTTTTAACCCTTGTACTTCGGTGTATTGTCTCATAGGTGGAAGAGTGGTAAGGGTGGGCAATGGGGGTCAAGTGACTTGCCCAGGATCACACAACTGGGAAGTGGCTGAGGCCAGGTTTGAACCTAGGACCTCCTGTCTCTAGGCCTGACTCTCACTCCACTGAGCTCCCCAGCTGCCCCCCAATTTTGGTTTTTTGATGGGCAAAACAGGTGTATTGTATTCCAATTTGCATGGGATTATTATTTTCTGTTGGATTAAAGACTTTCTTACTGGGGTAATTTCCTCAATTGCTTCTTTGGATAATGGATATTGTGGAATGGACGGAGGTGGGCCAACTCTTGTTCCAATTTGGACTGGAACAGCGGATTTAAGTAGGCCTACATTGGTAGAAGATGTAGCCCAGAGAGATTCAGGTATATCTATTGGTATTTTAAAGGTTGGAGTTTTATCCATCTCCTGACTATCTGGAAAGAGTACAGGGAACAAATTTAGAGATTTTTCAGGTAGTTCTAATATAATATCACCATCTTGAATACATATTATCATGGCTCTTAATTTACACAAAAGATCTCTCCCCAATAAATTCATAGGAGAGTTAGACATTAGAAGGAATGACTGTTCCACAGATAAAAGGTCCCATAGATACCATTTGTGGTGAAAGCTTTTGAATTTACAAATGTGTTACAGACACCCAACAACATTAATAGAGCCAACAGAATTACAGTTAGAATCAGGCATACTCATCAGCACAGATCTTGATGCCCCTGTATGTAGAAGACAATCATATAACATATTTCCTACTTTCAATGTTACATGTGGTTCATTGCTATCCAGCGGAGAGTGGATTGGGATGGCTGGTGTAATTATATTGGTGTCTGGAAAATCAAATGTTTCAATCTTTGATTCCAGAGTCCTTTCTCCCCTCTCTAACCTCCATAAAGGTCAGTATGCACCTCTCTGAGATTCCTCTTGTTGAGGAGGATTTGCATTTTGGCTATTATGTGGACATGTCCCATTTCAGATATATTGTAACATGTCATTTGCCTCGTTTTGGTTATTGGTTCTATCATTCCCATAATTTCCATAATCATTATTTATAAAATTGTTTCTATTGTTATTATTTCTAAAATAATTGTTGTTCCTAGAATAGTTATTCCTAAAGTTTCCACCATTAGTTCTAAAATTATTGAATATTTGATCCCAGCATCTGGAATTTATCATTAGGTGTCCCCTTTTTCTGCATAATTAACAAATTGGTCTTTAGTTTGTATATTCTCACATAGAAGCCATAGCTACATCCCAAATTTGTATCTCTTTTCCAAGTTTCCCTTTAATACTTTTATCTCCTTTCTTAATGCATCCACTAAATCACTATCATTGTCATCTTTACTTTCATGTCCATTATGTACATATACTGCCATTCTTCTTAATTCATCAAGATCCATATTCATATTCATCCAGTTAGGACTAGTTTTTAAAATAATCCTTGACCACCCTGCAACAATTTTTCACAAACTACCTTCTCAATTGTCTAATATCCCTTTCTCTGGTCAAATCAAGGTCTATATTTCTTCCTCCCATTTCTACAAGTTGGTCCATGAACTGTGAAGGATTTTTTCCAATCTCTTGCTTTAGTTTCTCAAATTTTGTCCAGGTATCCAGTCTGTCAGAATATGTTCTCATTGAGTTAATTAATGCTTCTGTAGTTTGACACAATCTCATGTAGTCTGTTTCATCGTTAAAATCCCATCACAGGTTATTCAGAGGCCAGTGAACTGTACCCCAAGCTTCATTAGCAAGCCTGATAACCTTATCCTTTTCTCTTTTTGTTAACAATTCCTCTAGCAAATGCTCAAAATCAGTCCAGGTTGGATCAAATTGTTGGCATATGGTTTCCAGCTTTTTGATAACAGCTATAGATTCCTCCTCAAAAGAAGGGGTGCTCTGCTTAAATCCCTCAATATCCTAAGGGGTAAATGGTCTTTGAAGTCTTATATTAACTAGCTCCTTTTTGGAATTAAAAGTTGGTACTTCTCTTAAGGGGAATAGGCTTGTACCTTCTTTCTTTGGGGTTTTTGCTTTAGCTTCCTTGGTGGAAGAAGTAAAAACAGTAGGAGAGGCAGATTGGATTAAGTGAGCGATAGTTTCATCCTGTTGAGAAATAGTGTTGGCCATTTGAGAAATGCAATCTCGAGGCATGCAACTCTAGAGATAGTTTCATTCTGTTGAGAAATAATTTTGGTCATTTGAGAGATGCAGTCTTCAAGGTATGCAACTCTAGTCTCCATTAAGCTATCTTTCAGTTGTTTCCTTTTCTTAGAGAAAATTAGGCCAAATATTTGATAAAGTTGATATCCCTGAAGTAATCCTGACAGAACAAAAACTTCCAGAAATGGTAATAACTGGAGACAATCTAAAATTGCAAGATGTAACATCTCAGTAAAGTTCCCCAGTAGTGGGAGCTGCTTGAGATAGATTGGAACCTCCTCCTTCACTACATATACCATGATATCTAGCACCATGGTTAAACTTCTACATTTTTTCTATTTTTTTAAAGTAGGTATAGTAAGAAGTGAGGAACAGAAGATTAACAGATTAACCAAATTCCTACCTGGAGTTTGGTTTTTTCCTCAGTCCCTAGAGAGACAAGGAGGTCAATCTAGGTCTCTCTGAGTCAAGAGCCACTACACTCTCAACTGTCTTTTTCTTTATATATCCCATCTCCTAAGTAATGAAATCTTCAGCTCTGGCTCACTCTTACTTAGAAATCTGTCTGTTCCTGCCTCTTAAAGAGACAGAAGGAGAGATTAAGAAAATTCCTTTAACACTACTGAGGCTCTTCATTTTACAGATGAGGAAACTGAGGCACAGAGAAGTTAAATGACATCCTAGAAAACAAATTTAGTAAGAGTCTGAAGCAGGATTTTATCCCAATTTGGCAGGTTGATCCTAAAATCCAACCTAGTTAGAGAAGGGAGATTTCCTAGGATGCATCAGCTTTGGGATTTGTATCATGGGTAATCCTAAATTCAAGAGAATTCATAAATGTGAGCATCTGGTATTGGTCCTTCTAGAGCTAGAGAAGGGAATTCTTTGATGCACCTTACTCCTGGGAGAAATTTCTTCACAGCATATTATTTAAAGAGTAGGGTCAATTGACTACTAGGATATCATAGGTCTGACAGGAAGAAGACTGCTTGTTTGGTTACCCCCCAAAGTAAATTTACCTTTCTGAGGGAGTCTAAAACACAGGAGTGCCATTATGAGCCTGGAAGGTGTTATATTTAAAAATAATAAAGGCTGATATTACTTCTCCTCATAGTATCAGCCTTTATTATTTTTAAATATAACAGTTCTCTTGGAAAGGAAAGATTACCCCAAAATGTGAGTCATTGTCATCCACTCTTGTTCAATTCTGTGATCCCATTTAGGATTTTCTTGGCAAAGATACTGGAGTGGTTTGCAACTTCCCTTCTCCAACTCATTTTATACTAGAGTGGAGTAGAGAAGAAACTGGGTCAAACAGGGTTACTTGACCAGGGTCACATTGCTAGTGTGTGAAGCTAGATTTAAATGGGAAGATGAGTCATTCTGATTCTATGCCCACTGCTCTATCCACTGTGCCACCTAGCTGTCCAATTTTGTTGTCAATTAGTTGCATCCAACTCTTCATGACCACACTTGGAGCTTTCTTGGCCAAGATACTCCAGTAGTTTGCCACTTCCTTCTCCAACTCATTTTATAGATGAGGAAACTAAAGCAAGGAAGGTTAAATGACTTGCCCAGGTAGTTATAGTGCTACAATAATATCCCAGCTATGTGACACAGTGAGAGAATACTAACCTTCGAGTCAGGAAGACCCAAGTTCAAATCCTGCCTCTGGCACTTAGTAGCTATGTGATCTTCAGCAAGTCACTTAACCTCTCTGTGTGCCTCAATTTTCTCATCTCGAAAACAGAGATAATACTAAATATTTCATAGGAATGTTTTAAGAAGCTAAATTGCTATAATATATGTAACACACTTTATAAACTTTAAAGCACTATACAAATTCTAGCTATTATTTTAATACTTATTATTATGCATTATTATAATTAATAGCAACAAGTTCAATTCCATTCTACAGGGAGGAATTGGACTATTTAAGTGCTTCATGTGTTTCTCTATTGTTCTTGGAATCCTTTGGACTTCCTGGATTTTGCATTTCTGTGGGGGGGGAGTAAAATGTGTCTTGTACCTAATGCCCATGTTGAACCTTTAGTGCAAATATTGTAGTGTTCCTTTTACCTACATTTGAAGAAACTTAGATGTGAGCTATACTGTGAGAGTAAAAAGAAGATTTTTCTGGAACAACTCTACATGAGGACAATGAGCCAGGAGGGTTGTGATGGCCACAGGTGCATTTGGGGGCAGTGAATAACTGTAAGGGGGCAGTGATAGTATGTTGACAGGGGGCACTAAGTAATATTTTTTCTGGAAAGGGGGTGGTAGGCCAAAAAACTTTGGGAACCACTGGCCTAAAATCTCAGCAGGCCCCTGGTCTATGGGTTACAAAGAAGGATCTATAATTCTCATGAATATGAGTAGGCTGTGGCCTATTATCGACAATAACTTGTGTCAGAGAGGAAACAGAAAAGATACATCCCAAGAGCGGTGAGTCTGGAAAAGGAAGTGTGAAAGAATTACTGACAGCAACAGGTAACAGATAGATAGACCGTATCCTTTACTTTACTAGACAAAGGCCCCAAACTCTGTAAATAAACTCAATCTGAAGGATTTTTTAATAATGATGAAAATAATAACAAATGTAACAATAACTGGTGCTTTTACATCTCTTTATAATTGGAGGTACTTTGCAAAAGTTATCTTATTTGAGCTTCAAAACCTGAGAAGGAAATGTTTCACCTCTTATCATCTTCACTTTAACCACTGAGAAAACTGAGCCTCTGAGAGTTTGAATTTTGCCTCTGATGATGGCATAACTAGCAAGTGTCAGTAGCAGGTTTTGAACTAATGTCTTTATGACTCCATATCCAGCCCTAGATCCTGAGTCCAAGAGGATGAGAAGACATAAATGGATCATGCTGGAAGCTAAGGTGGCAGAGTAAAAGATGCTCCATTCCCCTGAATTCAAGGGAGAGAAACAGAGACAGAGACAGACAGAGACCTATAGAGAGACAGAGACAGAGAGAAAGAATAAATTGCTTCAAGACAAAGGAAAGCAGGAGGAACATATCTCACCAGGATAAGAAGAAAGTAATCTAGGCACCTACAGCATCTGTGGAAACCTGCAGAACTCAGACCATCCCACCATGCTGATACTCTACCAGAGACAATGAAGCTGCAGAATGGGAATGAGCCCATCCCAAGCCACTTGACACAAGTATAGAAGACAGAGAAGGCAGCGAAGGGGATTGGCCCTAAACCCTAAGCAACTCATTCAGCATGGGTAGCAAAAGCTGAGAGGGAAGGAACCTACACACTTTCATGAAGCAGCAGAGCATCTGAGGCAGAAAAGCAAGAGAGTAGGGGATGAATCCAACATAAGCCACTCAGCATGGGTAGCAAAGTCAGAAAGGGCAGGAAACCAATGCACTCCCATGTGGCCTGCAGCAATGAAGCAAGAGAGTGCCTGAGGCAGTGGAGCCCAGAATGGGGACCTGCCTAGCCCAAGCCACTTAGCAGGAGCAGGGAAGCAGCAGAGTGGGGACCAGTCCAGCCCATGAAATGACAGTGAAACTGGTAATGTGGGGAGCTGAATCTAGATGGACAAAAGAGCTGCAAATTCCCTTAGAAGAACCCAACAGGGCCACCTCCTCAAGGGACACATCATGCCTACCCCAAGCACCAGAAAAGAGTACTCTGCAAGCTTGGAACAGTGCTCCCTCTTCCCCAGAAGCAGAGAAGAACCTCAACAGATAAATAAGGTAATGAGAGGGAAAATAACTAGTAAAGTGAGCAAAAGACAAAGAAAAAAATGGATCTTAGAAAGTTACTTTAGTGGCAGGGTAGATAAAATATGAACTCAGAAAAGGACAATAATACCAAAAATGAAACATGTGGAGCCCCAAAGGAAAGTGTGAAAGGATGTCAGGCCCCAAAATAACCCCTGAAAGAACTTGGAAAGAACTTAAAAAGTCAAATAATAAGAGAATTGATTCAACAGCTGGGGAGAAATTCAGTAAAGCAATTAACCCCATAAAAATTAGAATAGGCTAAAAGGAAACAAGGGCACAAAAATCCATGGAATAAAACAACTCCTTAAAGAATGGATCAAGTGGAAATAGAGTTTTTAAAAAACACTGAAGAAAGTAACTTTTTAAAGAGTAGGATTGGCCAAATGGAAAAAGAACACAAAAACTCAAGGAAGAGAATATTTCCATAAAATTAGAATTCATAAAGATGGGATTTTATGCAGAGGAGATGGAACCAAAGAGAGAAGGAGATAGTTGCTGACAGTTGAGACCAGCAGAGGATTCTGAGAATTTCTCCCAGGAGGAGGGAGAAGAGTGGGTCTTCAAGTTGGGTGCTGGGAGGAGTGAGGAGGCAGGAAACCCACCTCTGATTGGTCCAGAGGCTTTGCTGAGGATCTTCTTCTCTTGGAAATTGAAACCCTGATTCCCTGGTGACAACCATTTCAACACAAATCATCCTTCAAGGCTACAACCATCAGTTATCAACTAAGATTTTGGACTCCACTTGGGAGCAATCTCTTAGTCTCCCTCACTCATTACCCATCCTTGCTGAGAGACCCTTTTCAGTCAAAGCTTACAATTATAGGAGAGGATAGAAATAGAAAATAGAATTAGAAATAGAAAGGGGAGGGGGGAGAAACTTAGGAGTTGGAACTACTTAGGTTCCTGCCTAAGCGATGGACCCTGTAGGAATAGCAAAGAGGGCACCCCCCAAACCCCTCTGCCCTTCACCCCTTCCTCAATCCTTGGTTTGTGAATAATAAAAGCCATTTGACAATCAGATAGTGTTTCTGTGTGCCTGAGAGACAACAAGGGAGAGGGGAACCACAACTTGGTCTGGCAGCCTCCATCTTTGAGCCAGATCACCCGCTGTGAAATTAACTGACCTCGTGGGAGGCTTGAGTGAACCCCATCCTTATTCAGGATGAGATTGGGGTACCACATACCTCCTCTTGCAGGGAAGCCTTTTCCCCAGCTCTTGAGGAGCAGCATGACCATCTAGATCACACAGTTTTGGTCTTCCAGTGTATATTCGGCCCCAGGGGAGTGCTGGAGGAGAGAGTCACCACACAGACACTCCCCCCCCTCTCTCTTTGTCTCTCTCTGTCTCTGTCTCTGTCTCTCTCTCCCATCTACCAACATCAATTCCTGGGGCCCCCTTTTAATTATTACAAATTGCACAAATAGAAGCTAATGAGTCTATAAAATATCAGGAAACAATTAGATAAAATAAAAAGAATGAAAAAATAGAAGAAAATCTAAAATACCTCACTGGAAAACAACTGACCCAAAAAATAGATCCAGATGACATAATCCAATAATTATTGGAATACTAAAAGCCACATTCTAAGAAAAGAGTCTGGACACCATATTACAAAAAATCATTAGGGAAAACTATCCTGATATTCTCAAACAAGAGGGAAAAATAGAAATGGAAAGAATCCACCAATCAGCTCCTAAGAGAGACCCCAAAATAAAATACTCCAGGACTATTATAACCAAATTCCAGAAACCCCAGGTCAAGAAAAAAATACTTCAAGCATTGCTGGGGGGAATTTTCACATAGATGAGGTTATTAAAATAGGAAAACATACAAGATTCCTACTTAAGAGATTTATGTTTGTTATAGATATTATCAATCAACATTCAGTTATGATATCTTTGTTGCTTATTCACTGAAGTCAAGGCCCAATGGGAATACAGTTGAGATTTCAGTGACTTGTGAGCTATATCTTACTGGGCCTTCTCATTTGAAAGTCATATGAAATAGAAAAAAAATGACTGGACTAGCTTCCAGGGGAAAGACTTGGGCATAAATTCCAATTTAATCACTCATTAGGGGAGTTTTTGGAGGGGGGGATGAGTCATTTAACCTCTCTTAGTCTCAGTATAGTTACTTGTAAAGTAAGAAGAGTTGGAAGAGTTGAACTGGATTCAATTAAATTCATTTGAAGACATATTTAGAAGACACCTACTATATGCAGGGTACTGGGGATATGCAGACAAAAAAAAAGTCCCTACTCTTAGAGAGCTTATATTCTACTGGGGGATACAGCTGTATCTACATAAGTAAATAATAACAATAACAATAATAATATCAGAAGGGAGAAGGCATTAATGACTGGAAGGATAGGAAACTAACTCCTAACTGTAGGAGGTGACACTAGAGTTAAGCTGAGAGATAAGTAAAGCATTCTAAGAGGTAGAGGTAGATTGGGAGAACATTCCAGGCTTTGTGGAATTGTGGGAGTAAATGCACAACCAAGTTATGGAATCCTGATGGACCAAGTAGAAGTCTAATTTGGAATGAAGAGTGAGTAAAGCAAAGGACAGTAGAGTGAAATAAAGCTAGGAGACAGGAGATGATGATGGCATTCATGCAGAGGTAAAGGATTAGTTTTCAATTAGGTTTAGAACCCAGTTTTTCTACATATTACCCAGGTGACTTTGGATAAGGTTTATTGTTGTTCAGCTGTTTCAGTTGTGTCTGACTTCATGACCTCGTTTGGGTTATTTTTTGACAAAGATAATAAAGTGGTTTGCCATTTCTTTCTCCAGCTCATTTTATAGATGAGGGAACTGAGGCAAACAGGGTTAAGTGACTTGCTGAGGATCACAAACATAATACATGTCTGAGGTAGGATTTGAATTCATGAAGATAAGTCTTTCTGATTCTAAGGCCAGCACTCTGTCTACTAGGGTACCACTTAATTGTTCTTACTGGTAAGGTTTCTCATCACTAAAGTCATTCAGTCAAAAAATATTAAATACTAAGTGCTTACTATGTGTCAGGCATTATGCTAAGCACTTAGGATATAAAGAAAGACAAAAGACAGCCCTGTTCTCAAGCAGCTTCCAGTTTAATGGGAAAGACAACATGCAAATGTTAAAAGAAAATCTTTTTTTAGGCCTTTGTTTAGGCCTTGCCCTCAATAATGAAGCAAATCCAGGAAAAGACCAATAAAAATTTATTGTGGCACTCCAAAGCAAAAGCACATTGTGTTAGGCTTGACTAAAACTTCAAACTAACTGATCCTTTTTATAGACAACTTCCCTCACAAATACACAGATGGATACACTTTCTGAAAAGGGACAAGCTAGTGCTGAGTCTCAGCCCTAACTTTACCTATGAGCTAACTGGCAAGTACTCATTGGACAATCCCTTTGAGCTACCTAGAACATACAGAAAAGATGGGGAACAATGAGGTCAGTTGGACTAACATGGTTGTAGTGACTGATTCAACAAGTAACTATTTGCAAATAAGCTACATACAGGATAAATTAGAAATAAACAGTAGATGGAAGACACTAGCATAAAGAAGCATCAGGAAAGACTTCTCATAGAAAATGTGATTTTAGATGGAACTTAAAGGAAGTCAGAGAAGACAGGAGGTAAAGGTTAAGAGGCAGAGTCTAGGCATTGGGAACAGTCAATTGAAGTCAGAAGATGGAGTGTCTCGTGGAAGGAATGGCAAGGAGGTCATTTCAATGGATCAAAGAATAGATGTGTGGGGATGAAAGTGTAAGAAGCCTGGAAAGTTAAGAGAGGGCAAGGTTGTGAAAAGTTTTGAATGCCAAACAAAGCATTTTATTCTAGAGAAAATAGGTAGCCACTAGAGTTAAGGGGAATGATCTGGTCAGATTTGCTCCATAGAAAGATTGTTTTAACAGCTGAATAGAGGGTGAACTGGAGTGGAGAGAGTGGGAACAGGGAGAAAAATTAGCAGGTTATATAGTTTAGTTAATAGTCTATGAATGAGGAGATAAAGGCCTGCACAGGTTATGTCACAGGAGAAGAAGACACATGTTAGAACAATAAAATTGACAGAACTTAGCAACAGATTAATTTGGGAGAGGTATAGCAGGAGAATATGGTGAGGAGCTGTTAAAGACAATAATAAGCCCAGAATAACACTCAATTTGTGTGTCTGAGTGACTTGGAGGTCGTAATTCTGAAAGGGAAATTTGGTTCTCTGTGAGTTTACACCTTACTTGATGCTAGGTGAGAACAAGCCAGAAATTTAAGAGTTCACACACTCAGAAAGGTGTAGTTCCAAAGGTGAGAACTCAGACAATTTGGAAACTGTGATTGGCCCCCATGAAAAGGGGCAGGGACAGGAAACCACTATAAAAGCCATGAAAATCCCTGAGGAGGGAGGCTAGTGAAGGAATCTGGTGAAGGAGGCTAGTAGAGAGGGAACTCCAAGAAGAGAGTCACTCCAAGAAGAAAGTCAGCCTCAGGAGTCACCTGCAGCTCCAGTTATTGTTTTGGATGAGTGGATTGCTAGTTTTCCCTTCTTGTCTTCTGGAGATAGTTTAATTCTGATTGAAGTTTAACAAGCCCTGGCTGAGCCAAGCACTAGAACAATATTTAGTTAGATAAGTTAATGTCTTTTTCTATCCTTTTGTATTTCTCTACTTTCACCTCTTTTATAAATAAAAGATTTATAATTTTCATATATGTAGACAAACCATTAATTTTAACACTTACAGTAATACACTCAAAAGTAATAGAAAAGTTCAGAAGGGAAGAGGATTTGGGGAGAAAGGTCTTGAATTCAGTTTTGGGACATGTTGAATTTAAGATGTCTGTGAAACCCTCACACCTATCACATTGGCTAATATGACAGAAAGGGAAATGATAAATGTTGGAGGGGGTATGGGAAAACTGGAATATTAATACATTGTTATTAGAGAGTGGTGAACTGATGCAACCATTATGGAGAGCAATTTGGCTTCTTAAAAAAATAATTATTTATTACCAATTACATGTTATAACAAATTTCCACACAAGTTTTCCTAAGTTATATGATTGAACTTATCTCCCTCCCTTCTCTTCTCCCTCCCAGTGCTGGCAGGCAATTCTATCTGGGTTATACATGTATTGTCATGTAAAACATATTTCCATATTATTCATTTTGTGAGTAATCTTATAACACCAAAATCCTAAAACATAATCCCAAATTAGCAATTGAAAAATCATTTACTTTCATCTGTTTTACAACAGTTCTTTCTCTGGAGGTGGATAGCATTATTTGTCCTAAGTCCCTCAGAATTGTCCTGGATCATTGTATTGCCAACAATAGCTAAGTCTATCACAGTTGATCATTCCAGTGTTACTCTTACTACGTACAATGTTTTCCTGGTTCTGCTTATTTCACTCTGCATCAGTTCATGTAGGTTTTTCCAGTTTTTTCTGAAATCGTCCTGTTCATGATTCCTTATAGCACAATAGTATCCCATCACTATCATATACCATAATTCTTTTGGCCATTCCCCAATTAAAGGGCATGGCCTTAATTTCCAATTCTTTGCTACCACAAAAAGAGCAGCTGTAAATATTTTTTGCACCAGTAGGTCCTTTCCCCCTCTTTTTTATCTCATGGAGATCAAAACCATATCCAAAGGGCCATAAAACTATGCATACCCTTTGACCCAGAAATACCATTACTAGGTCAGAAAGGACAGGACCTATTAGTATAAAAATGTTTCCAGCAACTCTTCTTTTGGTGGCAAAGAACTGGAAACTGCGTAATTAGAATTTGTTCCCCAGGACTCTCTCCCAGCATCCCATTTACATATCTACATTATGTAACTAACATAGGGAAGATATAAATTTTGTGTAGTTCCACCCTCGCTCTCTGCTCCCAGAAACATGGCTGTGGCAGTTTTGTGAGAGCCAGGCAGGAGAAGTTTACTCAAGTGATCAAACTTGAGTTTTGTATTTTGTTCTTTTATTTTTTTCTACTTCAAGTGATTGTTAATAAACCTGATAAAATATAATACTTGGAGTTATTGGGTATTAATTTAAATCTTACAAAACTGAAGGGATGTCCATCATTTTGGGTATGGCTGAATAAGTTGTGGTATATGACTGTAATGGAATACTGTTGTGCCATAAGAAATGATAAACAAGATAATTTCAACTTGGAAAGATATATAGACTGATGCAAAGTGAAGTGATTAGAACCAGAAGAACAATGTACACAGTAATATTATTATATGATGACCAAGTATGAATGATATAACTCTTATTGGCAATGCAAAGATCCAAGACAACTCCAAGGGACCTATGCTGGAAAATGCTATCCACCATAGGAGGATATGCTATCCATATTCCATAGAAGGAACTGATAGAGTCTGAATACAGAACAGAGCATACCAGTTTTCACTTATTTCCTTTACAAGTTTCTTCTTTCACAACAGGATGCATAGAAATATGTAATATATATAAAATACATGATAGCATATGTATGACATATATAAAATTACTTGCCATCTCAGGGAAGTAGATGGGGAGGAAAAGGGAAGCTTTGGATCACAAAATGTCAGAAAAATAAATGTTAAAAAAACTTTCTATGTATAATCAGGATTAAAAATGTATATTTTTCTAAAAAGATGTCTCTGAGACACCTGGTTTGAAATGTCTAATAGGAAATTTTATTCTAGAGGACAAGAGAGAAGTGAGAGTTGGATCAGTAGATCTGAGAATCATCTGCATAGCAATGATTATTAAAATCACAAGAGCCAAAATAGTATCATACTATTTTATACAAAATATACATACATACACATATATAAAACATACATATATTTTATACAAAATTATGCAAAATGGTATCATACTATAAGAAGTCCTGGGACTTCTGGAACATTTGCCTTTTTCAGGCATGAACCAAACTAAGATCCAACAAACTATCTTTTGAATGTCTTAGAGTTCTGGCATTCCATAAGAAGAATCTATTTACAATTCCACAAACACGATTTACTAATCCACTCCTTTGTTCTTACCTAGGGAGGAATTTTCCTATTCTAACTCTTTCCCCAGTTTTTCTACAATCCTCTCCACTCTAGGCTGGTAGGTGGTAGAGTGAATAGAGCACCTGGCCTAAAGTCAGGAAGACTTGAGTTTAAATTTGGCCTCACACACTTGCTAGTTGTGTGCCTGGGCAAATCACTTAACTATTTTCCTTAGTTTCCTCATTTGTAAAATGATTTGAAGAAGGAAATGGCAAACTACCTCATTATCTTTGCCAAGAAAACCCCAAACGGGGTCATAAACAGTTGCACACAACTGAAATGACTGAACAACAAGAAGAAACCTCCCCCTGCACTTAAAATGCCCTTCCCTTCTTTCCTACCTACTTGAATCCTACCTCTGTCCTTCAAGGATCAGCTCAAGGCTCACTTCTTTCAGGAACATTTACGGAAATTCTGTTGATTCAGGAAAGGGAAATAGATTTCTTCTAATGAGTCATCAGTGAAAGTAACATCTTTTTGAAAGTTCATGACTTTTGCAGCAACCAGTCATGAAAAATGTACATTCTTTGTTCAGGAAATAGTCAGCCCCCCTCCCCATCCCTCCTTGTATCTTGTCTCCTTTCCAGCACTGACCTTCCAGCCTGAATTGTTCCTCTTGCAAATGGTTTCCTGCTTCTGGCTTAAACTCTTGGCTTTCAGGAAGCTCTTGAAGAAACCTTACTACTAGCTTGGCCTAGTCTTTCTGACTAATGCTTAGATTCTGATGAAGACCAGTGCTTCCCCCACCCAGGTATTGGTCTTCAGCACTTGAGTCCTTCCCTACTCTCTCTGTCTCTCTGTCTTTCTGTATCCATCTGTCTCCTGAATAGTCCTTATTTGTCTTAGCTCAACATAGAACATCCAGTTCTTGATAGTAATAGTCATGATTCTCTTAAAACAGCCTGTAATTTAGACTTCTCACTAATTTGCCCAGGCTTCTTGTTGCTGGTTGGTCCTACATTTCAAAAAAGAACAATGACATCACAGGGTGAGATGGTAACTTGCTAGTGGGTTTAAGTGAGGCAGAGTTGCCCAAAGCCATCAGCTTCACTCTCTTCCAGAGTTACTGAAGTCCAGTGGCAAGACAAAAGTCAGGATAACTGAAGATGGTCCCAGATGCCGTAGAAGACTTTGGTTTCTTTGATGTCTGATCAAGCTCTAAGCACTTCACAGTGCCTTCTTCAGCCACTTTTGTGGCTATTGGAATAAAATGTTCTCATCTGCTTATTCTACTAGGGGAAGTCTTCACCTGGTCTAGCCCATCTGCTGAGATGGTTTTACCAGAATGTGGCCACTGTATATGCTACAACTTTTTGGGGCCATAAATGAGAGTTGGGTGAAAAGTGAACACCAAAAGAGAATGAATAGCCCTGAGAAGGGCTCAGCAAGCTCTCACACTAGAGGAGCTAGTCTTTCCTGACCACCCCATACACCTCTAGACAGCTAAGAGGCACCACAGAGTCAAGAACATCTCTCTTCATGAGTTCAAATCTTGTTACATGACCCTGGTCAAGTAATTCAACCCTGTTGACCTCTGTTTCCTCATGTGTAAAATGAGCTGGAGAAGGAAATGACAAACCACTCCAGTACCTTTGCCAAGAAAACCTCAAATGGGGTCAAACTGAACAAGAACAAAGGCCACCTCTAACCAAATTATGGAGTTTGGCTCCTACTTATGCCTCTAATCTCTTCTTTTGACCCTTACTAATGTTATAGATCTGCATTAGCTCATAGTTCAGGCCCTGCTCTGGGCATAAATGATGCAAAGGATATCATTAAATGCTCAAGCTGGAAGGGATATTACAGAGGCAGTGGGATATAGAAGAAAAATATCAGATTTGCAGTCAAGGGACCTAGGGATTCCATACTAGTTCTGTCCTCTAATACTTGTGTGCGCCATGTGACAAAGGAGGGCTAAATCACCTCAACTCAAATTCAATGCTAGATACTAGAGAAGGATGGGAAGACAAATGAAAAATCCTTCCCCTCAACTAGCCTATATTCTGCTGTGGAGAAACAATAGGCAGACCGATAAATAAATATAAAGAATATACCAAGTAATTACAAAGTAACTTGGAGTGACTATACTAACAACCTTAGGGAGAAAAAAAGGAAAAAACAAAGAACCTGAGCCTCCAAAGCGGCCAGAGGTAAGAAGAAAAAGCATTCCAGGAAGGGGAGATAGTCTGAGCAAAGGCAGGAGTTAGGAAATCATATGTTTTTTAAGGGAAGCAGCAAATAGAATAGAATGATGAAGGAGAAAGCAATGATATACAGTTTTCACTTCCACTTAGCAACTTTTCCCATCACTGTTTCAATATATTGGGGGTTGACATAAGAAATTAAATTGAAATTTGGGGGGAGTTTCGCAGAAGCTGTAAACAACACAGAAAAATTTTAGAAACTTTTCTAAATTTAGAAATTCTAAATTTTTCCTAAATTTAGAAAAAAACATTGGAAATGAATACTTAATCCAAAGTTTACAACAAGGTAAAAAGAAAAAGAAAAAATTCAGACTTCTCCTTTGGTATAAAGGGAGGACACAAATTTTTTATGCAATTTCCAGATCCTGGGGTTGCCATGTGATGTAGAAGAAATAACTATATTTGAAAGTTGTCAAAAACCACCATCACACCCTCAGTACAAAGTATTTTCTTTTGAAAACTTCTATAGATGCTAAGGCCACCCCCAACTCGCTATTACTCCATAGTTCCAGCCTCCCTTGCAGCAAGGTACCAGTTTGAAAATACCAGATTGATGGAAAAGTAGAAGGGCCAGTAGAGGAAGAAAAATTTTCTCTTCATTTCTATAACCTAGAAGTCATTACCACTGCCATGGGCAATCTCTGTTATGTAACAAACAAAAAAACAAACAAACAAAAAAAAACCTCAGTTTCTTCATTTGGGAAAATCTTCTGTAATTGTTAAGTTGGTTACAGGAACCTGATTGGCTGTATGTCTCTGTTCTGGGATTGATCCATTTCAGTTTCTAATAATATGATTAGAGTTGAGATGCCCTTCACTCCACCTCACTTCAATAAAGGTTGTTGTTAAAGGAATTCCTACATCAAGTGGGAGTTGTTATTGGATGACTGCTAAGACTATTTCTAATTTTAAGATTTATCCTCTGTGCTCACTGGAAACTGCCCAAGCCCATAGCAACACATTCTTCCTTTATTGAGTACTTGTTCCCTACTTTTTCTATCACTCGTCATATTTAGATATTTCAGATATTCCATAATATTTATTTATTTAGATAAATGGTCACAAAACTTTTATGCCCTTATATAAAATTCTACTTTGGGCACATGGAATATGATATGTTCAAATGCCAGCTCCACCAGGGAATTTCCCATGATCCTCTGGTGTGGTAACAAGCATCTACTTTTCAATTTTTCAGGGCCTAGACTTTGTCGTAACAGGTTTAAACATATCCCATTTTCTTAGTCTGCCCCCCTCCTTTTTTCTATAATCTTTAGTCAATTGGATCCCTTCTTACAAAACTCTTGACCCTCTTTAGAATCATGGAGTTAGCCTGATTCATGGACCTGGAGTCCAACCTATCAAAACTGGGAGAAGAGGTGAGAACATGGTGTATTGATGTTCTGAATCTGGGAGTAGGAGTCGTAATCCTTCACAGGATCCTCAAGACCTTCCCTGCTGTGGCCGAAAGACCATTTCATACCATCTAAACCAAAGATCCAGATATCTTTTTGTTGTACCTCTTCTTTGCCTTTGTCTTTCCTTCTCTCTCTTTGGAAGGATTGGTTGCTCCCCTAATCTGAAGCAGAGATAGGCACTACCCTGTTGACTTCTTCCTTTGTTGTTCCTGCTTCCTCCTTCAGAGTGCCATCATGGATGCCTCAAGATACATTATATAGTCTTTCCTTCCACAAATTAAAACTCAAACAATAAAGACCTCTTACTTTGGATTAGTGATCAAACTAATTTTTTTTTACCAAGTCTCCTTTAAGTCTCAGAGTTATTGTAGTGGAATAGAATGCCCACAGATCACACATAGCACTTTTATTTACACCACTCTGATAAATGTATTCTATAAGTTTCTGTGTTCTAGTTTTCACTGTGTCTTATTCCCTTGCTCGACAGAAAGTTAAGGCATCAAATTGATAACATATTAGTATCTGTGGGTGTGTAAAAGTAGTTCAGAGAATCCTTATACCCCTGGTATGAGGACTTGCTAAGCTCTTACAGGGCTGCTTTCCTCTTTTGGTGTTCACCTACCACCCAGCTCTCACCTGTGGCTCCAAGAAGCTATAGTATGCAGAGTGGTCACACTAGTAAGCTAACTCAGCAAATGAACTAGGCCAGGAGGGTAACCAATAGGTCTCAAACCCATCAGTGAGTTATGTAAATGTCTACAATCAAGCATGTGAAAACTTCCCCTGGTAGAATGGGCAGATGAGAACAATTTGTTCTGATAGCCATGAAGGTGGCTGAAGCAGGCACTGTGGAGTACTTAGAGATTGGTTAGACATCAAAGAAGCCAAGTTCATCCATTACATCTAGGGCCATCTCCACTTATCCTGAATTTGCCTTGCCATTGGACTTCAATAACTCTGGAAGAGAGAGTGAGGCTGATGGGATAGCTTCTTTTTTTCCCCCAAACCTTGCCTTCTGTCTTATTATCAGTTCTAAGATAGAGAAGCAACAATTGGGGTTAAGTGACTTGCCCAGGGTCACACAGCTGGGAAGTATCTTCGGACAGGTTTGAACCCAGGTCCTTCCAAGTCCAGAGTTGGCATTCTATCCATTGTGCTACCCAGATGCCCTAAGACTAATGACTTTCTGAAAACTGCTTCAATTAAATACTATTTATACATAAGTCAAAAGGCATCATTAGTGATGTCATTTTGGTCCTCTTTGAGTATAAATGATTATAGTCCAACCAACCAGCACCTGTGTAAGGAAGATTGAACTTCTTGTTAGGAGACAAAGGTTCAATTTGTAGTTTTGACAATTAGTTGTTTGACTGTTAATAACTTACAACCTCTCTGAATGCCAGTCTCTTCATGTATGAAATGGGAAGAATAATGGATTACCTGCCTCACAGAGCTACAAAATCACAACATTTTAGAGCCTAATCCAGTCCAGCACATACCTGAACAAGAAGTTCTTCTATAATATCCTTAAAAGTACTGATTCCAAAGCCAGGTAGATCAAAAACAGAGAAAGAAAATTACAGACCAATCTCCCTAATGAACATAGATGCAAAAATCTTAAATAGAATACTAGCAAAGAGACTCTAGCAAGTAATCAAGAGCATCATCCACCATGATCAGGTGGGATTTATACCAGGATTGCAAGGATGGTTCAACATTAGAAAAACCATCCACATTATTGACCATATCAAACAAACAAAATCACATGATTATTTCAATAGATGCTGAAAAAGCCTTTGACAAAATACAGCACCCATTCCTATTGAAAACCCTGAAAAGTATAGGAATAGAAGGACCTTTTCTAAAAATAATAAACAATATATACCTAAATCCATCAACAAGCATCATATGCAATGGGGATAAACTAGAAGCCTTTCCAATAAGATCAGGAGTGAAACAAGGATGCCCATTGTCACCTCTATTATTTAACATTGTACTAGAAACACTAGCAGTAGCAATTAGAGAAGAAAAAGAAATTGAAGGTATCAAAATAGGCAAGGAGGAGACTAAGCTATCACTCTTTGCAGATGATATGATGGTATACTTAAAAAATCCTAGAGAATCAACTAAGAAGCTGGTAGAAATAATCAACAACTTTAGCAAAGTTGCAGGATACAAAATAAATGCACATAAATCATCACTATTTCTATATATTTCCAACACATTAGAGCAGCAAGAGGTAGAAAGAGAAACACCATTTAAAATCACCCTAGACAATATAAAATACTTGGGAATCTATCTACCAAAACAAACACAGCAATTATACGAAAACAACTACAAAACACTTTCCAAACAAATAAAACTAGATCTAAACAATTGGAAAAACATTGATTGCTCATGGGTAGGATGAGCTAACATAATAAAAATGACCATTCTACTCAAATTAATTTACTTATTTAGCACCATACCTATTAAACTACCAAAAAACTTTTTTACTGAATTAGGAAAAACTATAACAAAGTTCATTTGGAATAACAAAAGATCAAGAATATCAAGGGAAATAATGAAAAAAAATGTGAAGAAAGGGGGCCTAGCAGTACCAGATATTAAACTGTACTATAAAACAGCGGTCATCAAAGCAATATGGTACTGGCTAAGAGACAGAAGGGAGGATCAGTGGAATAGACTTGGGCTAAGTGATATCAGCAAGATAGTGTACGATAAACCCAAAGAGCCCAACTTTTGGGACATGAATCCACTATTTGACAAAAACTGCTGGGAAATTTGGAAAACAATATGGGAGAGATTAGGTTTAGATCAACATCTCACACCCTTCACCAAGATAAATTCAGAATGGGTGAATGACTTGAATATAAAGAGGGAAACTATAAATAAGTTAAGTGAACACAGAATAGTATACTTGTTAGATCTCTGGGAAAGGAAAGATTTTAAAACCAAGCAAGAGTTAGAGAAAATTACAAAATGTAAATTAAATGGTTTTGATTATATTAAACTAAAAAGCTTTTGTACAAACAAAAACAATGCAGCCAAAATCAGAAAGGAAACAACAAATTGGGAAAAAATCTTCATAACAAAAAACTCTGACAGGGGTCTAATTACTCAAATATACAAGGAGTTAAATCAATTGTATATAAAAATCAAGCCATTCCCCAATTGATAAATGGGCAAGACACATGAATAGGCAATTTTCAGATAAAGATATCAAAAGTATCAATAAGCACATGAGAAAGTGTTCTAAATCTCTAATAATTAGAGAAATGCAAATCAAAACAACACTGAAGTATCACCTCACACCTAGCAGATTGGCTAAAATGAAAGAAGGGGAGAGCAATGAATGCTAGAGGGGATGTGGCAAAACTGGGACATTAATGCATTGCTGGTGGAGTTGTGAACTGATCCAACCATTCTTGCTGGCAATTTGGAACTATGCTCAAAGGGCTATAAAAGAATGCCTGCCCTTTGATCCAGCCATACCTTTGTTGGGTTTGTACCCCAAAGAGATCATAGATAAACAGACTTGTACGAAAATATTTATAGCCGTGCTTTTTGTGGTGGCAAAAAACTGGAAAATGAGGGTACGTCCTTCAATTGGGGAATGGCCAAACAAATTGTGGTATATGCTGGTGATGGAATACTATTGTGCTAAAAGGAATAATAAACTGGAGGAATTCCATGTGAACTGGAAAGACCTCCAGGAATTGATGCAGAGCAAAAGGAGCAGAGCCAGAAGAACACTGTACACAGAGACCAATACACTGTGGTAAAATTGAATGTAATGGACTTCTGTACTAGCAGCAATGCAATGATCCAGGACAATTCTGAGGGATTTAGGGAAAAGAAAGCTACCCACATTCAGAGGAAGAACTGCAGGAGTGGAAACACAGAAGAAAAGCAGCTGCTTGAACACATGGGTTGAGGCAGACATGATTGGGGATTTTGATTCGAAAACTACTACACCAGTGCAATGATCAACAATTTGGACATAAGTCTTGATCAATGACACATGTTAAAACCAGTGGAAATGGGCATCGGCCAGGGGTGGGGGGAGGGCGAGGGGTGAGGGGGAAAGTAGGAGCATGAATCATGTAACCATGTTAACTTTTCTGAAAAATGAACATTAATCAATGTTAAAAAAAATAATATCCTTAAAAATGGCACCCTGGACTTTGTCTAAAGATTTCCAGGAATAGGGAACTCACTACTCCTGAAGGTATCATATTTCATTTATTAATTACTCTAATTACTAGGAAGTTTTTTGACACCTCTGAAAAGTTCTTAGATTCTCCCCTCCAAACCTAAGCCATTCAATATGTCCTTATATTGGACAGCACAATGCTGAAGCTCTTCATCATAGTGGCTGTTCTTTGGATTGTCTCTGACTAACTCATCAAAGTCTTACCTCAAATGTGGCGTTCAGAACTGAACATGACACTCTAGATGTGGTCTGATCAGACCAGGGTAGTTTTCAGTGTGCCAGGGGGTGAATTTTACATGAGTTGAACATGTAAAATTACTACTTGAAGAAAATTCTGGTGTTCTGTTGAAAAATTAGTAGGATTAAGGATTTAAATACTCCCAGTCCTTAAAAACCAACTATCCAGATGTCCCCCAAAACTGTAGAACACTAGATTAAAGATCACTACCCCACAACTAGACACCAGGTGCAATCTGTTCCTTAGAATAGCTATTAAATTCTTTCTGAAAGTTACTTGAAAGGGATAGGGAGAGTGGGACAGGACAGCTATGTGGCACAGTGAATGAATAGAGAGCCACGCCTGAAGTTGGGAAGACCTGGTTTCAAATCAGTACTTAGACACTTCCTTGCTGTGTTACCTTGAGCAAATCACTTAACTTGTTTGCCTAGCCTTTGTCCTTCTGTCTTAGAGTTGTTACTAAGACCGAAGGTAAGGGTTTATCAAAAATTGAATAAGGGTGGATTGTTGTAAGTAAAGGTATCATAAAAAATTAGGACTCCTCGATTTTATTATAAAGCAAAATTAGAGACGCTTCAAGGTGGACGAAAGTACCTTAATTGGGCTGATTACTGACTTGAATACTGGGACAACTACAACAAGCTTGTGTATACACATTGGAAAGGCTTATGTATCTATCTATATTAGATAATTTGAAGAGGCCTCTGTGATCACACACAAATCTCAATCTCTCTCTCTCTCTCTCTCTCTCTCTCTCTCTCTCTCTCTCTCTCTCTCTCTCTCTCTCATACACGCACGCGCACGCACGCATGCGATAAAAATGATGAATTTAATGTGGAAAAAAACAGAAGCAGAAGGCGGAGGCCGCCGTGCCCCTGAGGTCCCGGGATCATTTACCCAGTCAGCCCAGTCGCCCCGTTTCGAGCTTTATCTGCCCTGGTGCCTGCGGAGGGGAGGAGGGGGGTTAGGGTCGAGGGTGGGGGCTGGGAAGGGAGGAGGCCTGGTGGGCCGGCCCAGGAGCACGGGATTTCCGCCCAGGGCAAGGCCCCGAAGCTGAGTCCTGTGGCGAAGGCCAGGTGGAGACTCCGATCAGTGGCGATTGGATCGGAGGGCCCAGAGCGGGCTAAACTGGAGAGGGTGGGGTGAAGCTAAGCCTCGAGTTCCGCTTGGGGTGGGGGCGGGGACAGGGCCCGGGCAGCGTAGACAGAAGCGGAGGGAGGGCGGGGCCGAGCGTAGCCACTGCTTGAGGAAGTCCGCTGGGCGGTCCGAAGAGGGTGGACAGGACTGGGCCGGCCCAGGATGGGGACCCAGGCTGTGCTGTCACTGGACGGGCTTCTGCATGTCTTCTCTTTCCTGGAAGCGCCGGACCTGCTCCGCGCGGCCCAGGTGGACAAGGTATGGGCCGACATCCCCTGTTCATTCGCCCGCCGTCCGAGACCTCGATGGGTGCCCCACATCCTCTTGTCTGGTCCGGGCATCCCCAAGGCCCAGTGCGGATGGTACTGGAGTCCCCTCCCACAGCCATACCGATCTGGATGGGGGAGGGGGAAGGGCGGGGCGGGTCCGGGAGGGGGCCGCTGTCCAGGGGCTAATGTGGGGCCATCAGGGTTTGGGCGGAGGCACTGGACCTGAATCCCTTGGGCGCTCCAGCGCCAGAGGAGAGACCCGGCCGAGCCCATCCATCCCGTCAGGCCTTCTGGCCCACGGCAAGGCTATGGGTGACCTGACCTCTCCGGGTTCCTCTGGGATTCCCCAATTTCTTTATAATGCAGAGCAAAACTAAAAGGCTTTTCTTCCTGCTGTTGGGAGAGACATTAAACGAAGGCCACCGGGTCGTGATCCCGCCCCTCTCCTGCTCCCTTCCTTCCTCCAACCCCGACATGCATGCTTCCTGAATGTAAACTGAATGGAATAACCTTATACATAGGATCATAAGGTGGATTCAAAGAAAGATTCGCCTGGTTAGTTAGTGGCAGAGATGGAGCAGAGCCGCTGGGTTTTTTTCACCATCTACTCCCGAATTGTTTTGTTTGTTGGGGGAAGGATTTGAGGTCAGGGATAACTCGAAAATTTTATTCTCTGAATAAATAGATTTCTCCTCAAACCCATAGCTCAAGAAGAAAGAATAGGAGAAATTCTCATGGCTAGTTCTCTGGTTTGCTTTCTGTTTTGATTGGCATTTGTTGTGGGTAGACCTGGGGCGGGACCTAGGAGTTCAAATGATGCAATTTTTTTCGAAGGCTCAGTTACACTGAATAGTCCCTTTACTGCACCATCTTTAAAGACCAGGGACCTGTATTGGTACGTGGCCTGGTCTAAGAGACTGGACAGAGGCATGTGACTTGAGGATTGTTGGGGAGCATCGAATCAGGAGTTTGGATTTTTTAAAAAATAAAATAAATAAAAGTAACCTCAGTTGAGCCTCATAAAAACCTTTTAAGTTAAGGAAAGCCAGTTCTTAATCATCCTTATTTTAGAGTTGAGAAAACTTAAAGTTCAGAGAAGTTAAAATGATTTGGCATGATTGTAGAGAAAAGATTTGAACTTAGATTCTGACTCCTAATTCTTTCCATAAAAAGCTACTCTCCGTGTTCTTTAATAAAGAATAATATAGACAACATGGGTCCAAGATTGTTATTTTGGGTGGATGGTATACTGAGCTTGGATGCTGAGTTGCTAAGTTCTAGCTTTCTCTCTCTTTTTCCTTTCCTTCAGGGCTACTCCCTGGGAGGACATATTCCAAACACACCATCAAAGAACAAGTCAGGAGACCAAAGTAACTGATATTTCCCCCAAAATTTCTCTTTTTCTATTTCCCTTTCCAGGTCTGGAATGAAGCTGCTGAGTCTGCCTTCCTGTGGAGGTGAGTAAATGAAGGAAGAAAGAGGTTTGGAAGAAAGTGACCCCAGGTTCAGGAAAAGAAAATAATCAATCATTCTTTTACTGAGTGCCTCCTCTCTGTTCAGTCCTGTTTCTTGATAGGGAGACAAAAAAAGTAGAAGAGATTGATTGGAGACATGGGAAATTTTTTTCTTATTCCTCAGGAATGGTTTGCCCAGAACAATGCTCATCCATGGCTCCTTCAATTTTCCTGCCTTTCCAGTCATTTTACATTCCTCTTCCTCTTGCATTCTACCTTTCAGGCAAACTAGTTTACTGGCCATACTTTGTCCAGCAGGAAGTTGGTCAATGAACACTCTTTTCTTCATGGCAGGTATTCTGTGATTGCTTCTAGCCTCTCCAGGCCCCTGTTACATTCAAATTCTATCTCTCATTTTTGTGCCTTTGTTCAGGCTGGTCCCAAATACCTAGACTTCCTGGTGTTCCTTCACCCACTCTTTCAGAAAGATAATTCCATACTGGGGCTCAGTGTCAGAGGACCTGAGATCAAATCGCACCTCTGATGCTTATTTCCAGCATGACCTGGGACAAGTCACTCAACCTTCATTGGTCTCACTTTCTTCATCTGTAAAATGAATGTGTTGTACTAAATGTCATCTGAAGTACCATCTTTCTCTATATTTATGATTGATTCTTTGATCTGAGAATCCTTAGCTTCCTTTAAGGCACATAAGTGTTTATGTGAAAACTTTCTTGATTCCCTCCAGTTTTTGTTGTCTTTCCCCTCTTCATATTACCTTTGTACATGTGTACCTTCGTATGGAGGTACATATTAGCTCC
Organism: Gracilinanus agilis; assembly: GCF_016433145.1. Classification (NCBI taxonomy): domain Eukaryota; kingdom Metazoa; phylum Chordata; class Mammalia; order Didelphimorphia; family Didelphidae; genus Gracilinanus; species Gracilinanus agilis. The sequence goes on from NC_058130.1 coordinate 67,252,155, forward strand.
ATATAGGGGTATTTGCCTTATGATTTATTATAAGGGATTTTTACTTTAATGTACAATAGTAATAATATGTGTATATCAGTTACTATTTGGACCATTACAGACTAATCCGTTTGTATAGCAGACCCATTTCTTGAAAGGAGGGGCATTTCCTGAAGAGGAACCATATTTCCTGCCCAATTTGACATTCCATTACCCCTGGAATTATATTACATGGCACCCTTCTCCCAAGACCCTCTGTTTTTCCAACTCCTCCCAGGGTTCTAGTTAGACTATATGAATAAGAATAATAATAGCTAGCATTTATATGACATGTTGAGATTTATAAAATGCTTTACAAAATGCTTTAAAACATCTAATTTTATCCTCAACAGTCCTGGAAAATAGGTACAATTATTGTCTCTGTTTTATAGATGAGGAAACAGAGGCAGATTGATTAAGTAACTTGCAGAGGATCACACAGCTAGTGTCTGAGGTCAGATCTCAACCTTTGTCTTCCTGACTTAAGGCTCTGTCTACTTCTACCTCTAGTTACCTTCAAAGAGCTTACAATTTAACTTGGAGGAAAAATGACATATATGGATACATACAAAATAGATACAAGGTAATTTGGGAGGAAAGGCTCTAGGAGTTTGGAGGCATTAGAAAGGCTGCATATAGAATGTAACATTTTAGCTAAGCCTGAATGGAAACTAGGGATTCTAATAGATGGAGTGGAAAAATGGAATACATTCCCAAGTACAAATATGGAATGATGGAGTGCCATATATAAGGAATGGCAAAAAGGCCACTTTGACTAGCCCGTAGTGTTTATAAAGGAGAGAAATAAAATGTAAAAAATGTAATAAGGCTGAAAATGTTATAGAGAGACTTTAAATGCCAGAAGAGTTTATATTTGATCTTAGAGCTAGAAGTAAAAGGGAACCACCAGAGTTCTTTTGAGTAAGAGAATGATGTTTTCAGAAATGTGCTTTAGGAAAATATCTTCAACACTTCCGTAGTAGATGAATTGGACTATAGAAAGGATGGATACAGAAAAACTAATTAGGAGGCAGTTGTAATAGTCCAGAAGAAAGGCAATAGAGTGGTGGCTATGAGTAGAGAGAAGTAGTTAGAGCTGGATTTATAAATCTAAGACTGATCACCATTAAGATAATTAAACTAATTTGAGCTCCTGAGATCACCAATAGAGATAGTATGGAGGGGAAGAGAAAGGAGTCCAAGAGAGGGCTTAACCCAAAATTAGGGAATATTCTAGAAATTATGGTCCGGCAGAGGAGCCTGAGAAGGAATGATTAAGTGGAGAACTAAGAGAGTAGTTTCACGAAAACCCAAAGAATAGAGTGAATTCAAGAGGGAAAGGTAGTGACATCATCTTTTTCAGGGAAGTAGAGAAGGATGAAGATAAAGAAGAGGCCATTCATTAAATCTGACAAATAAAAGGTCATTGGTAACTTTGGAGAGAGAAGTTTCAGCTGAGTAATCAGATTGGGAGCTAGAATACAGTTGAGAAGAAATGAAGTAGATGAAGATTGTAATGAGTATAGGCAGCTTTTTCCAAGAGTTTGGTTGAGAAAGAGAAGAGTAAGATACGAAAAACATTTAGGGAGATGGTAGGGTCTAGTGAAGACTTTTTAATGAGAGAGGACACTTGAATGTGCTTGTAGTCAAGTAAGAAAGAACTAGTAGTTAGGGAGAGGGATGTCAGTATAGATGACGAGGTTGATGCACACATTGCCAGAGCTACCACAGTGTTTGTTAGGCTTGGAAGGAAAGTATGGGAGAAGAGAAATATTAGGTTGCCTACCATACTGAAGGTCTACAGAGCCTTTGTGCTGACCTCATTATTATATGCCTTGGGAAACTTGGACAGTCTACCAGCATCTTGCCAGGAAACTCAATCACTTCCATTTGAATTGTCTTAGGAAGATTCTGAAGATTCTCTGGCAAGATAAGGTAGCAGACACTGAGGTCCTTTCTTGAGCTGAACTGCCAAGCATTTAGACTCTACTGCAGGGAGCAAAACTAATGGGCTGACCATGTTGTTCAAATGTTTTTCTTAAAAGATTATTTTATGGAGAACTCACACAAAGCAAGCACTCACATGGAAGTCAGAAGAAGTGATACAAGAACACTCTCAAGGTCTTTCTGAAGAATTTTAGTATTGATTATGAGACATGGGAGGCACTGGCACAGGACCATCCTGCATGGCATGCCCCCATCAAAGATGGCAAAGCAAAATTGCAGGAACTCAAAAGAGATGTGAGCTGCACAAATTTAGAGACATTTCTACTCCAAATGTTTATACAGCTCTTTGGGCCTGACCTTCCAAGTTCATACTGATCTAATCATCCAGTCAGATACTTGGTAGATATATTGACCCCACCACAGCGATGTCATTTTGGTACCCTTCAAGTATGAAGGACAGCAACCAACCAGTTAGGGAGAGAAAAAAAATGAGAAAGAGCAGACCATGTGGTACGGTGGAAGAAACATTGGTTCTGAAGCCGGAGGATTTGGTTTCAAATGCTCTCTCTGATACTTGCTTCCTGTGTGAATGTGGTCTCAGTTTCCCTCCTTGTATAATGAAAGATTGGACTAGATGCCCTGTAAGGCCTCTTCCAACTCCAGATCTATAATCCTCTGATCCTATGAGCAGGGGCAATTTGCTAAAGAAGATTGAGGATAGAAATTCCTAGGGCATCTAGGCAGCACAGCAAAAAGAGCACTAGGCTAGAATCAGAAAGATCTGAGTTCAAATCTAGCTCTGTAAAATGAACTGGAGAAGGAAATGGCAAACCACTTCAGTGTCTTTGCCCAGAAAACCCCATTAAAGGTCACTGTCATGAAGAGTCAGAGAAGACTGAAAAATGATTGGACATCAACCACAAAGGTGCTTAATAAAAGTGTATTTGGAAAACAATGGGAGTATACAAGATCAGGTGCAAGAGGGTTTGATATTGCAAGTACTTGTAACCTATCTACAAATGGTATGAAAGGTTGTGCCTTAAGACTAAGAAAGTAAGAAGTATGAACAATTAAAAGACTAGGGGGATCGGGGCAGCTGGGTAGCTCAGTGGAGTGAGAGTCAGGCCTAGAGACAGGAGGTCCTGGGTTCAAACCTGGCCTCAGCCACTTCCCAGCTGTGTGACCCTGGGCAAGTCACTTGACCCCCATTGCCCACCCTTACCAATCTTCCACCTATGAGACAATACACCGAAGTACAAGGGTTTAAAAAAAAAAAAAGACTAGGGGGAAAAAAGAAGTCTCCCTCAAGGTAGTTCAAATAGAAACTTGATAAATAGCAGAGCCAAGGACAGTGGATAGAGAGGCAAACTTGAAGATGGGTCATTTCCTATCTTTGTGATCCTGGGTAAGTCATTTAATCCCAATTGCCTAGTTCTAACTGCTCTTCAGCCTTGGAACTAATACTTAGTATCGATTTTAAGACAGAAGGTAAACGTTATTATTATTTTTTTTAATAGTAGGGCCATACTATTACTTCCTAACTATCTGTTTTGCTTGACCCCTCAGCCCTTGCCCCTACCACACCATGTAGCTGTCTGGGGTCAGGCAAGTGAGCAGAACCCATGAGTCTGAGAGTAACAGCAGGTGGGCTAGTCAACTACCAAAAACCTTCAAACAGTTTGCCACTGCTCTTAGACTCCCACTATTTTTGCACTTTGTTCATTCCCACCCACCCCTCTCAGAGCCTGACATTAAAGTTTCCATGTGGTAGCAGCTCCACAAGCTGCAAAGCAGGAGAATTTGGGAGTGTATTTTCAGAAGGGGACTTTACTAGTCACTCCCCACCCTCATTGAAATCTAGAAGAACCTGCAGATTCTACTCCTAAGCAGATTGGAGAGGAAAAGAAACTCATGCACATACTCTTTCTTCTCTAGAGTTGAATTCTGGGAATTAATATGGGAATTCTGGGAATGAACATGTGTGTATGTGTTTATATAAATATGTATATGTAGAGATCAGAAAAACTGACAAAGGGATTAAAACAGTGAAAACTGAGATCAGAGATTCCTGGGATTCAACTACAGAGAAGAAAGTACTTAATAGCTAGAACCAGAACCCCAGAAAAGAGAATGGAATACTCACAAGAACTCCAAGAATGGTTTGCAAGTCTTAATAGACTAAGAGATAAAGAGCTTAGAACAGAATTTTGGGGGATAGCAGTGGATACCCTTAAAAATAAAATAATTTTAGAATTCAATAACAGCAAAAAAAATTAGAGTAAAGTTAAAAGAGCAAAATTGAGAGGGATCTACTATCAAAAACAACAGAACTGGAAAATAAGGCAAGGCAATTGAAGCAATGGTCTTGATACCCAACTTAGTAAAGAGAGAGAGATTGTAAAGGAAAACTCTAGCTTAGTGTCACTTAGGGATATGAAAATATCGATGCACAAATATTAAATAATATGTTTGTAAAGTGGCTTCAGTGATATGTTTGTGGAATTAGTTCTTATGGATATATTCAAGGAATTCAAGAATTGTTTTACAGTAGGAAAAATTTAAATGCAATCATATTAATAAAAAAGCAATATAACACATGATTATAACAATAGTCATAGAAAAAAACCTTTGCAAAATACAGCATACATTAATGTTCACATTGTTTTTACATCTTATAATGTAGTTTTGGAGAATTTCATTTTCTCTTAAATGGCTTTCTTTCACTAAAGTATAATATATTTACTACTTTTATGCAATATAACTCAGAGAATTTCACTTTTTCTCAAAAAAAAAAGCATAAAAATAAGATCTTTCCTTTATGTGAACTAAATAGTATTTAAAATTAAGACCAGGCATTATTTGTTGGAGAGAAACATTCAAAGCTTTTCCAGCTGTTAGCACTAATATGTAATTATAGTGCTAACTATAGTATTAAAATAAGAAAAAAATAAAAAGAATGAACATGAGCAAAGGAGACTCAACATCTGGCTTTTTACATGATTATAGGACTGTAGTTCTAGAACTGGAAGGAACTCCCAGGGGGCCCCCCCAGACCACTTTAAGAGTACATGCTCTACATATCTTGCATTCATCCTCTTCTCTCCATTTATAGGTCCACCACTCTGGTTTAGACTCTTATCACCTCTTACCTGGATAGTTACAGTTGTTTCCTATTTGAGCTCCTTGCCTTCAGTGCCTCCCCACTTCAATCCGTCCTCTTATTCAACAGCCCCTGTTCTGACTGTATAACTGTCCTACTGAGGAAACTCCCTTGGCTCCCAGTTGCCTCTGGAAGTAAATACAAACTGCTCTGTTTGACATTTAAAGCTTTTCACAATCTAGTCCCAGCCTCTTTTTTCAGAATTATTACTCGTCACTTTCACCTACACTATGGTCAAGACCGCTGCCCTTTTTGCTCATCTTTGACTTTCCAGCTGTCATCATTGTGCTTCTGCATTTGGGCTGGCTGTTTACCTTTTGTTCCTTATTCCACCTCCCAATTTAGGCATTACAAGGCCTTTCCTGTACCACCTTGCTGTTGGTACTTATCCCCCATCCTTTGAATTGGCTGCTATGTGTGTCTACACATAAACACACACACACATACGTTTTGTCTCTCCTAATTAAACAAACCATACATAAGCTTGATGAAGGTATGGCTTGTTTTCCTTTTGTCTATATTTCCGGCACCTCACACAATATTTGGCATATAATAGACAACTATATAAATTGCTTATGAATTGATTGTCATTCCATAATAACTCCAAATGGAAACAGTTATCCTAAATATAAAAATGGCATGTTGTGAAAAAAGAGAGAGAAAATGGAATGAGGTTCCTGTCAGATCTATGATTAAGGGGGAAGTTAATAACTAGGGGCAGAGAAGATTCCACAAAAGTGACATTTTTGATCATTTTGGAAAGGGAGGTCCAAAGATGCTTTGAGGTATAGCATTGCAGTAGACATGCGTCTATGGCCTCCCTTATGACCACTCTGAAAGACAGTACTTTTGTTTGTAAACAAGTTCTGGCATGTGTGTTAAGTCAGCTGCATTATTTTATAGTCACACCTGGTAGATTTTAATTAACTTTGGCATTGCCTCCCAGGTATCTTTGGAAGAGTTACTCTTCTTTAGGGAATGGTTGGTGAGAAGTTGACTTTGTTCCTTGTGGCCATGGCTCAAGACCAAAATCTTCATCAATGCCTAATATGTTTTGACAACAAATTTGTTCTCCTTTAGTGTTAAAATATGAAGATGATAATATGTAAGTAGAGAAGACAATCAAGCATCACTTTAAAATAATGTGCAAATTTTAAAAATATATTGTAAGTAAGCAAGATTGTTAAAGAAATCTTGAGTTTTCCATTGAATATTAGTAGAGGCATTTCCTAGCAAAGGAATGTTCTTCTGACCCTAACTCTGTACTTTCCTGGAAACAGGTTTTTGAGATAGGTAGTAAAAATATTATAATCCATATTTTATAGATAAAAAACTGAAGCTAGAGAAGACACTCCAGTATGTCTTCCTTTTTTTAATGTTGAATTTAATGACTTCTAAAATAACTTCTAGATCTAAAGCTCTAAATCTGCTATGATATCCTTAGATTCCTGGGATTCAGGTCACCTCCTGATCCCTTCTGAAAGCCTTTATCACTTGAGTTCCTTTCTCCAAATTACTTCGTGTCTATATTTGTATAGTTTTTCTATTGCTTCCCCCCAATTGAATGTGAGTTCCTTTGAAGGCACTTTAAGGTTTGTTTTCTCTTGTTTTTGTTTCTATCTCTAGCACTTGGTATACAGTGTTATATATACAGGTGTTCAATTTAACAATGAATGGATTTTATCCTTCTTCCTCCAGTACAGTTCATCTAACCAAGCCCCAAATTCTTCACTTCAACTTTATCTTTGTGGTAGTTTTCTTAATAATTAAAATATATTTTAGATAGTTAAAAAAAAACCTTACTTTCCATTTTAGAATCAATACCAAGTATTGGTTCCAAAGTAGAACAAAGGTAAGGGATAAGCAATGGGGGTTAAGTGACTTGTCCAGGGTCACACAGCTAGGAAGTATCTGGGGCCAGATTTGAACCTAGGACTCCTATCTGTAAGCCTTGGCTTTCAATCCACCAAGCCATCTAGCTGCCCCTTTCTAGATGTTTTAATGGAATCCTATACAGCCTGTCAAATTAAACTTCCTCAAAGGAAGATCTGACCAAATCACTCCCCCTACTCTATAATCACTGGCTATCTACCCCTTACAGGGTCAGATAAAAAATCATGTTTGGCATTCAAATTCCTCCCCCTCCTACCTTTCCAGGCATCTTACCTTCTCTACCACTATGAATTCTGTGACTCAGGGACACTGGCCTCCTTGTCATACATTCCATCTCCAGGTTCCAGTCATGTTCCCTGGATCCCTGAGATTCTCACTCTTCATCTCTGCCTCCTGACCTCCTTGGCTTTCTTCCAGTCTCAGCTAAAAAATATCATCATCTTCAAGAAGCTTTTTTTGATGCCTTTTTATGATAGTTCCTTCTCTCTGTTGATTATCTCCAATTTATCCATTCTATAGCTTGCATATAGCATAGCTGTGGTGCCTCCCTTGTTCAACAGTGAGTTCCTAGAGGGCAAGGACTGTCCTTTGCTTTTTCTTAGTATCCTCCAGGCTAAGCACATAGTAGGCACTTAAATGCTTATTGACTCACTGCCCTCCCTTACTTCTGAGAGGCAGGAGAAACCACTTGAACCCCAAGTGACACTTTCTTTTAGGAGGCTAAGCCTGAGCCGATGGACTTTCTGCAATGTATCTCGAGTAAGTGAAGGAGTACAGACATGGAAGCAATACTACCTCCATCGTTCTCAACTGGAGCACCAGATGGCACGTGGACGAGCGCAAGATTTTACTTGCAAAGCCATTTCAGGGCATGAAGGTAATAAATAATAAGAGTACCAGCAGCAACTGACATATACATAGTTCTTGAAAGTCTGTAGAATGGCTTACATCATTATTCTATTTAAGGCTTATAGCAACCTTGTGAGGGAAGGAGTGTATTCTTCCCATTTTTTTGCAGAAGAGAATACTGAGGGTCAGCAAGGTGATGTGACTTGCCCTAGGTCATACATCACAGGAGTGTTAAAGGTAGGATTTGGACCCAAGTGTTTCTGACTCATCAGCCCAAGACCCAGAGAAATATTCTGGCCCCTACTTCTCCTTCCCATTCCTTTTATTGTGGTGACTGTGAGTTAGAAGAAGACCATGAGAGTGAAGGTTACAAACAGATTCACATATATTCTGATATCAGGAGAGACTATGACAGATAGATAGTAGATAGATTCTGAACTCTTATCTCAAGGGAGGAATTCTTTCCATCTGGAATTCTCTCCTAAATGAGTTCATTCAGAATCATAGAATCCCAGACTCAAAAATTTTGATTTTCTGCCTCTAATAAGCTATGTGACCCTAACTGAGATATTGAATCTCCTGGAGCTCAGTTTCCTCATCTGTAGAATAGGAGAAATGATCTCAACCCTGCCTACCTTATAAAGTTGTTCTAAAGAGCAAATGAGCAATACTTGTGAGCACATTTTGAGAAAGTATCATATCATACAAAAAGTGTTTATAAACATGTATTGCCAGGGACAAAAGTGGGCAATATAGAGAAATATGGTTGGGACTAATTTTGTGGCCTAGTGACTTGGGAAGTCATTTGTCCTAGTAGTGCTTTCATTCAGATAACTTTTTTTAGCTTAAATACATTTTCCTGAGCAGGTTTCCATGGATTCTTCCACTTGCTTAAATTCTCAGGGGATAAATTCTATATGGAATTCTTCCCAAATGATGTTTCATTTAGAATCATAGAATGTTAGAGCTGGAAGGGATCTTTGGAGATAGAATGTTAGAGACTTTGGAATAGAATGCTAGTGCTGGAGGGGACCTTCAACTATAGAATGTTTAGACATTGTATGTGACTCTAAGATCTCAAAGGGACTTAACAATATAGAATGATAGAACTAGAAGGGACTTTAGGTATTATCTAGTCTAACTTTACTTTGCAGGTGAAGAAATTGAGGTCCAGGCATAGGAAAATGCTAGGATTCATCGCATTTTCCTTAAGCAAGTTAAACCCACTTTTCCAAATGTTCTACAACCAAATTAATTTGTTTAAAGAGGGGCAAACAAAGAGTTTCTGAGATGCCTTTTATCATAGTTATAAGAGAAACCCAGCTGTTTGCATCCTTTGATCAAAGGGTCATTTGCTTTTCATTTCAGGAAAAATAAATGGAGTGGCTTACCTTTCTGCCAATGAACACACATTTGATGGGCAGGAGAAGTCAGTGGTGTGCACTGTGTCAACTGACTGTACTCTTTGTGCCTGGAACGTACAAGAGGTGAGTCCAGCAACAGGGCTGGAGCTATAGTATGCCTCATTGTAGTCATTCAATATTTTTAGAAACACCCCTTCAAAGAAACAGATCAGGGGTAATTCTTGGAGTTCTAATGCTTCCTCAGTAGAGTCTTCATGCAGCCCATTTTCAGTTCTTCTCTTCTTGTATTAATGAAAAATATACAAAGAATCTTTGGTTTTTGTCAATGAAGAAGCACTTCATTTGGGAATTCCTGCCATTAACATGGATCAAAGCCTCTCAGCGGATTGCCTAAGAAACACAGATGATAAGTAACTTTCTCAGAGTCACAGAGTTAGAAAATGCCAGAGGCCAACATTTGAACTGTTTTTCTTGATTCTAGGATCAGCATTTTCTCCTTTGTGCCAAATTAGCTTTAATATTAATTAATAAGAATTACACTTATGTACATGACAAAGTGACATCTTGATATGCTCTCTAGGGCTCAGTTTCCTTGTTTTGAAAGTGAGAGGAATGAACAAATGACCTCAAAGATCTCTTCTAGTTCTACTTTTATTATCCTATGATCCCTTCATAATAGCTTTCCCCAGCAATGTAGGGGTACCTCACTTGGGTAAAATTGTTACTAAATGGTATGTCCTTTTTTTTTTAAAAACCCTTAACTTCTGTGTATTGGCTCTTGGTGGAAGAGAGGTAAGGGTGGGCAATGGGGGTCAAGTGACTTGCCCAGGGTCACACAGCTGGGAAGTGTCTGAGGCCGGATTTGAACCTAGGACCTCCCGTCTCTAGGCCTGACTCTCAATCCACTGAGCTACCCAGCTGCCCCCTAAGTGGTATGTTCTTGATAGACCTCTAAGGTGTCTGTAAAATTGTTGTTATTTTAATATCAACTTAAATATACTGGGGAGCCCAACTTTTTAATTGAATGTTGTGGTGACATGCCTTGTAAACCAGATAATCCCTTGGTAATGAAAATAATGACCTCTAGCATAGGTAATAGATCTTTGCTCAAATAAGCATTCTTTCAGTGCTGAGACAGTGTGCCAGGCATCAGACTAGGTTCAGGGGACAAAAAGACCCAAATCAAATATCCCTACCTTTAGGGTGCTGAGAGTCTATTGTGTAGAGGAAGAAGGGGAGAAAAATTACATTGAAATAATTACATTCATTCAAAATATGTACAGAATAATTTGAGGAAGAGATAAGAATGGCAATGAGTCGGGGAGTAGATCAGGAGAGGCCTTGACATTTTAATTGAGTCTTGAAATAAACTAGGGATTATGAGCTAGAGAGAAGGGGAGAGCAGTCTAGGAAGGAGGAAGTCTAGATGCAAAGAGGAGCGATTCATTGTTGTATAGAAGTAGCTAAGTGGCACAGTGGGTAGAGCCCTAGGCACCCACATCCTTGTTGCTATCAGGGGTTGGGGTTGGAAAATGGTGGGGAGATTGAAGAAGGGAGAGGGAGGAGAAGGACCAAGGGCACCACTCACCGTTTGTCACATCATTCCAAAATATCCACTCCTTTTAGTACTGGGTCACAAGACCTATCTGGAAGCTGCTAAGAAGTTTGTCATCTCTGATGCATCCAAATGGTTTAATTCAACATGTATTCAGCCAGAATCTGAGAATATCTATGCAGCTCTGCATAACCCACATAACATGTAAAATTTGGAGATTAGACCAGATCCCTTCCAACCCTCAATCTATGACCTTATGAATCTCTGACAGACCAGAATTTAAGAATAAACTTGAAGGACCCAGCATCATCTGATGCTTCTGATGCTTCTTGTGGTAAACCTACTTGGCAAGTTCATGTTTTTAATGCAATTCTGTGGTGACTCTAGAGATAAAGCAAAGCCCTTTAATAATGTGAATCACAGCCTTCTTCTTTTTACCCTCCTTCTAGTTCTTTTGTAAGTCTGGTTACTATTGATCTCACTGCTAGGGCAGATTATGACCCATTCCACTTAATTCATGAAATAGGCAAGTCTGACTGACCTGAGAGGTGAAAACAGAAGCCCAAAGGGACTTTAAAATGGGTCCATTTGTTTTCTGGTCTGTATCATGAGGCGATACTGAGAAGGTCCATTAAGACCTAAAGCAAACCATGTTAATTTCTACACTGTCCAAGCCACAAACCTATTTCCTTGTCTTAAAATCATAGAATCATAGAATAGCAAGGCTGAAAAGGACCATATAGATCATCTGGTCTGATACTCCTTTTATTGATGAAGGAACTAAGGCTTAGGAAGAGCAAGAGCTTGCCATGGTCATGCTTCTAGTTAAGAACCTGGCCTCAAACCAAGGTCTCAGGACCAGTGCCTTTTTTATGCTCTCTCTCTCTTTTTTAAACCCTTTCCTTCCATCTTAGAATCAATACTGTGTATTGGTTCCAAGACAGAAGAGAGGCAAGGGCCAATAATTGGAGGTTAAGTAACTTGCCCAAAGTTAGGAAATGTCTGAGGTCAGATTTGAACCCAAGACTTTTCTCTGGGCCTGGCTTTCACTCACCCACCTGGCTATCCCCTCTACTACCTCTTAATCCTTAAGGTGAGTAGGTATAGAAAAAAGTGAAGGCCACTGAATGCAGGTGACGCTGAGAACACTTCTGCTAGTTTTATTATATGACATAATCTCCAGAAAGGTTCATCTGGCTCCAGAAGTCAAGATTTCCAAGACACTATGAGGTTGACTAAATCATCACAGTGATACAATTAAGGAGAAATTTAGGGAATAGTATCAGCTTTGTTGCTAATTTTCTAGGTAACTTTGGGTTAATTCCTTTTCCTCTTTTATGGTTGGGCCATCAGGGCCTTTTGGGGGCCTCACATTTTTTTCCCCACTGTAAAGCAATAAAGTTACGCTATATGACTTTTAAGGTTTCTTCCAAATGGTTCAATAATTCAAAAATAACTAGAGAAGTGTTTGAAGGAAAGAGAATTTTTATTAAGCTAGGATCCCCAGAAGGCATTCTACCAGAGCTCTTCAATTTGGTGAGCACTTAATAAGCACCAACTATGGGTAAGACCCTGTCAAACACAGGAGTTACAAGATTAAATTTGACATAGACTCTGCTTTTAAGGAATCTACAAATTAATTGGGAAAGAAAAGTACACAGATAAGTGGCTGTCTCATCTCCTCCAACTGCTGACCTTACTGGCTTTAAGTCCCAACTAACATCCCACTTTCTACAGGAAGCCTTCCCCAAATCCTCTTAATTTCAGCACTTCCCTCTATTAATTATTTCCTATTATGTTTTGCATGGTAATACATGTATAACCCAGATTGAATTGCTTGTCAGTTCCCGGAGTGAGTAGAGAAGAAGGGAGGGAGACAATATAGATTATATAACTTCAGAAAACTTAAGTGGAAATTTTTCATTAAAATGAAATAAAGATAAAACATGAAAAAATTATTTCCTATTTATCCTGTGTTTAATTTGCTTTATACATATTTATTTTCATGTTGTCTCCCTGCACTAGATTGTGAGCCCCTTGAAGGCAAGGACAGTTTTTTGCTTCTTTTTTGTAGCCCCAATGCTTAGCATAGTGTTTGGCATATAATAGGAGCTTAATCTATACTGACTGACTAATATGAGGGCAAATGAAATAAGTCCAAGAGAGAGTAAAGGATTGTAACAAATTTGAGGAGAAAATCACTGATTGTTTTTTAGAGGGTATAAAATGGGAATGACATTTTTAGGAAAGATTTTGTGGAAGAGATAGCTTCTGCATTGGACTTTAAAGACTGTACTTCAGTAGACAGAGGTGGGAAGGGAATATTTCAGGAATGGGGGACTGCATAGGTAGGGCTAGAAAGCAGGGCAGGTGGAAGATCATTTGGTTCTGGAGTCAGAGGATCTGGGATCCAAATTAACCTCTTATATTCACTACCCATGTGCCTTTGGGGAAGTAACTGTTCCCTTCAGAGGCTTCAGTTTCCTTCTCTTTAAGATGATGGTGTTGGATTAGAAAGCCTTGTAGATCGATTCCAACTGTAAATCCGGTTTTTTGAATTCTGAATTCTGAAATTCTATGATGGAGTAGATGAGGGGACAGGAAGCACAAAGCAGTGTAGGGCTGTTGAATGCAACATATGACTATGAGCTGATCCCGCCCTGCTCTCTGAGCCATGAATTGCCTGAGGGTGATCAATCCTACTACTACTCCTCAGCTCCTAACTGGTGCTGCTTCTCCCAGGCTATGGACTTTCTGTTGTTAGATGACATCTCTAGGCTTTGCCTCCCACCTTCTAACCTTTGTGGGTACCCCTACACCCTGGTGCTATGTGGGTGACACCAGGATGCAATCTCTTCACCTCAGTTAAAGACCCTTTATTATTACTACTTTGGTAGTTCTCTTTAATTGAGATTGACAGGCAAAGCTAGAGAGGTAGGTTGGAATCAGAGCAGGGAGGGCCTTGAATGCTAGTGGTCAGTGGGAAGTCCTGGAGGTTGTTAAAGTAGAGGAGCAATATCAATGTAACGTGTCCCTAGGTATTGCTGCAACGGTTCTTGAAAATGATAAACATTTACTTTCCCCAGGGCACTGAGATCTGGTCCAGCTCTCTTCAGCCGGCATCACTGATGAACCTGTTGACTATCCCTGAACATCAGCTGATCATCACCACGGATGAGCATGGGACTGTCAAAGTGTGGGATGGACAGACTGGAAAGGAGCAGTTCACCTTCACCACATCCTCTACCTGGTGTAATATGGTGCTCTGTGGAACGCCGGATAAGCCCTTCTTGGTAGTAAGTAGACTTGGGAGATATTTGACTTTGAACAAGTTATTTTCTCTGTATGTACTTGCTTCTTTATTTATAAAATGATAGAGTTGAACCAGCTTGTAGGTTCTTAACCTTTTTTGTGTCCTGGACTCCACTGTGGGTAGTCTAGTGACTCCTATAGACCTCTTCTCAGAAAAATGTTTTTAAATGCATAAAATAATATCCACAGAAGCTGGATAAATAAAAATTGGAAAAAACAAAAGAAATCAAAGGCTAGGGGAAAAAAGACATATTTTTCCCCACTTAAGTTCTCAGTGTACCCCTTCCACCTAGCTGTAACCACAGATTCTGTGGGGGTCTGAAGAGCCCAGGTAAGAATCCTGGAATTAGAGCATCTCTAACATTCCTTTCAACTCCTACAATGTACTCTAAGATCATTTCACACCCCAGAATTCTGTGCTCTAAAGTCCCTTCTAGTTCTGGCATCTTGTGTTATGAAGCCCCTTCTAATTCTGGACTCTAATACCCTTTTTAGTTCTGACAGTCTATATTCTAAAGCATGTTCTAGCATTAACATTCTAACTTCTAAGGTCCTTTCTAGTTCTCATATTCTGTGTTCAAGTTCTAACATTCTGTATTCTAAGACCTCGTCTAGTTCTAACATTCTACATTCTAAGGTTCTTTCTGATGCTGGCATTGCATGTTCTACGATCCTTCCAGTTGTGATATTCTATTTTTGTTTTTAAAAGATTGCTCTCTTGAAAAAATGAATAATATGGAAATAGGTATCAAGTGATAATATTTGTATAAGCCAGTGGAATTGCTTATAGGCTCTGGGAGGGGGGAGGGAAGAGGAGAAGGAAAGAAAATGAATGATATAAACATGGGAAAATATTAACTACATTTAAAAAATAAATAAATAATAAACTAAAAAAACTAACATGCCCTGATACACAAAGGTTTCCATGCAAAAATGGGTACAGGGAAAAGCAATGAAAAAAAAAGTTCATTATTAAGAAATGAGAGAGACCAAAGGTTTGTCAAGTACTTGGAAGCCTCATATGTATGCATAAATATTCCATTACATTCATGTATACCACAGTTCAGCCATTGCCCATATGATGGTCACTCACTTTTCCCCTCCTTTCTTTTATATGAAAAAAAATGTCGATATGAATTATTTTGGGCATATATGGCACCCTTCTGCTTTTGTACTTCTTAGAGCAGATGCCCAACTATCAGATATTTGAGTGAAAGACTGAATATTTTGGACATCAGAATAGTTCTATGACAGTATATAGACATACACACAGTCTATCTTTCCAAAGCTTTTCCAATATTGAGTTTAGATCTTTTGTCATTTTTGTCAAATTGATGGGTGTGAAGTAAAGTCACAGAATTATTTTAATTTGCATTTCTGTTATTACTTGTGATTTGTAGTAGTCTTTTATATGGTTATATTTTTAAACTCTTTCCTTCTATCTTAGAATCAATACTAAGTATCAGTTCCAACGCAGAAGGATTGTATGGGATAGGCAATTAGAGTTAAATTACTTGCCCAGGGTCACACAGATAGGAGGTATCTTAGGTCAGATTTAAACCTGAGTCCTACTGACTATAGGTCTGGTGCTTAATTCAATGTGTAACCTAGCTGCTCCTATGTGCTCTTTGAATAACTTTCTTCAATTTTTTTAAATTTAAATTTTTAGACATGTAAATTTTCCTCTTAGAACTACTTTAACTTGTATAATATATGTTTTCAGTTTACAGCTTCCATAACTATAATGGGTGTTTTCTCATTGTTATCATTAATGTAATTATTGTTTCTATGACTCATAGGGACCCACTTATTACTTAGAATGTCATTACTAAATCTCTACTTATATCTGTCTTTTGCTCACATTTCCTTTACTATTCATTACTATTGGTCAGGTCTGTATTTATTCATAATTCCTTAATAGCCCAGTACACGACCACTTTTTCAAATAAAAGTACCCAGGCTCCTCAAATAGATGTATTTTCTTTAATCATATACAGAAGTTGCCACAGGTCAAACAAATCTTATTTTTCCAATAATCCTTACAGCTTTATATTGTCCCCTCTTATTTTTTTTCCTGTTGGATTTATCCATTTGAGAGAGGAATATGAGTTTCCTACTCATATTGTATTACTATTAATGTACTTCTATACTTCATCCAACATTTCTTTTAAGTACATAGACACAATGGCATTTGGTGCATTTGGATTAAACTATGACATTTTTCTCTGTCTGGTATTTTTAAGCATAATATTCTTCTGCATTTCTCTTGATAGCACTCATTTTTGTTGCTGCCTTATCTGAAATCATGATTGCAGCTGCTGAAATAGAATTGTCTGAAGAATAATAAATTTGTTGTATCCACTCATTTTCATCCTGTATGTTTTAAATGGCTCTACTTAAGTGTAGTTTCTCTGTATTATTCTACTACTACAAAATGGATTTGTTAATAAGGGACTATATTTTCTATGAAATATTAATTTACTTCTTCCTCTATTCTTCTTATTTTTCTGCTGTCTTTTTGCTCTTTAGTATCTTTGTCCCATTGATGCTTTCTTTGCCTTCTCAATTTATAGAATGCATGAGGTTTAAATGTTTTTTGGAATTACGGTAGTCTTTTTCCTACTTGTTATTTTTAAAATACATTCTTATTGCTATCTTTCATTCTTACATCATCTCTATGTCCTTTGTTTTATGGTTCTGCTTATTTCACTTTGTACCAGTTCATCAGAAGCCTTTTCTTGCTTCTCTGTATTCGAAATATTCATTTTTTCTAATACCACATTAGTATTCTATTATGTTTAAATGCTGCAATTTGTTTAGTCATTTCCAAACAAATGGATATCTACTTTTTTTTCCAGTTCTTTGCTGCTATGAAATATGCTATTATAAATACTTTGTTATAAATAGGGTTTTTCTTTTTATCAGTGGTCTCCCTAGGGTACATGCCTAGCAGTGAGATCTCTGGCCCAAAGGCTATAAACATTATCATCGCTTTCTTTATCTAGTTCCAAATCACTTTCTGGGATAGTGGCACCAGTTCAAAGCTCCACTAACAATGTATTTGTTTTTGTATGACAATCCGTTCATAGTACCCTTAAGATTTTATTTTTATCTTTTGTCATCTTTGCTTGTTTGGGCATGAAGGGAAACATCAAAGGTGGCTCAATGAGCACAGAAGTACTGAGTATGGAGTCAGAAAGACTTGAGTTCAAATTTAGGCTCAGGCACTTACTAGATGTGTGACTACGGGCAAGTAAATTAACCCTGTTTGCTTTAGTTTCTTCATCTGTAAAATAAGGATAATAATGGTAGCCAGCTCTCAGAATCTCTGTAATAATTTCTGAGATAATAATTGTGAAGTGCTTAGCACAGTGCCTGGCACATAGTGCTATATAAATGTTAGCTATTATCATTATTTCTCATATTCTTTTATTATATAGCATTTTTCATATGATTGTTAATAGTTTCTTCTTCTTTTAGAAGTTTTTTATCACTGACCATTTCTCTATTGGAAAATGACTCTTTTTTGTCTTAACTTTTGTTTTGGTTATCTACACATATCAGACTTTTATCAGAAATATCCATGACTATTTGCCTTCTTATCCTTGAAGCATTAAGTTTATTCATTAAAAGTCCTCAATTTCATGTAGGGGGCAGCTGGATGGATCAGTGGATTGAGAGCCAGGCCTAGAGACAGGAGGTCCTAGGTTCAAATCTGGCCTCAGACACTTCCTAGCTGTGTGACCCTGGGCAAGTCACTTAATCCCCATTGCCTAGCCCTGTAACAAATAAAATTAATATAGAAGGATATATATATGTATATATATAAAGATATTAGGGTTTTTAAAAAATGAATTAAAAAAAGTCCTCAATTTCATGTAACCAAACTTATCTCTCTCTCTCTTTTTTTTTTTTTTTGTAGTTGCCTCTATCCTTTGGTTAAGAATTAGCCACCTCCACACAGCTAGGAAAAGCATCTGATCTTATTATCTTCTAATTTTTAACAATGTGATCTTTAATATTTAAATTGCATATTCATTTTGTTTATTATGATAGATGGCATAAGATGTTGATCTAACCTAATTTTTTTATCAGTGTTTTTTCTAGTTTTCCTAACAATTCTTGTTAAATACAAAGTTCTTCCCTAGTTAATGTATATTTGGATATTTTAACTCTGGATCATTAGACTTAATTGTTTCAGATTCTTCCTTATCTAATCTGTTCCATTGATCTATTTTTAACCAATAATTTTTGTTTAAATTTTTTGATAATCATTTCTGAATATTTTTTATTATAATATAATTTGAGGTCTGAAGGTGCTATTATCTCGCCATTTCTGCCTTTTCTCATTATTTTCCTTGATATTCCCCATCTTTTGTTTCCCCAAATGAAGTTTATTATTATTTTCCCTAGCCCTGCAAAATATCCCTTTACTAGTTTGATAGGCAAACCATTGAAATATGTAAATTAATCTTGGTAGTATTGTCATTTTTTTATATTGGCATAGCCTTAGCATTATCACTTAATATACATTCAGTTATTTGAGTCATTCTTTATTTCTTTAAGGAGCATTTGGCAATTGTAAGTACACAGAAACTGAGAGGATGTTTACAAATTCATTTCCTAATTTTTATGCTTTTTGTAGTTATTTTAAATCAGTCTTTCTGGATTTTGCTCTTGCCTTTTCTTGTTGCTATATAGAAATGTTGTTGCTTTTGTGAGTTTATTTTGTAATCTGTTACTTTGTTGAAGCTATTAAATAATATCAATTACTTTCATTACTGACACCCTAAGATTTTCTAAGTAAAACTTCATATATCACCAGTTTTTCCCTCTTTACCTATCTTTATGCCTTTAATTTCTTTCACTTGTTTTATTGCTATTGCTTGTATTTCTGGATGATGCCAAAATTAGTGGAGAAATGGATCGCCCTTGCTTTGTTGGATATTAATCAAGGAAGCTTCCAATATTTCCCCCTTACAAATTGTTAGTTGTTTTACATCCTTCTCTGGTAATCTGGCATCTCCATATTTTAAGCCGTGGTCCATAAATCCAAATCCCATCCTCAGGAACCATTTTCTTAACTAGCTATTCATTAAGGGTTTTGTTATTTTGTTTTGGTTTAGGACAAAGCTGACAGTAGCCAGTAAGCATAAACTAGCATATTATGGTATGTGATCTCAGATGCACAAACATAGTTCTACTATAAGATTAGGTTCCTACTTGACTGCCTTGTGAGTTCTGTTTATTCCCACCACTTTATAGATCTATTTTTTCTCTTTTTAGGTAGCCCTTAGAGAAGGTGTGATTTTTACCTTAACAATTCCATGCTTGACAGAGGTGTCCCGAATTACTGCATTCCAAGATTGTAATATGGATTTGCTTCAGTGCTCACCTGACAAGAACTGGATTTTAGTTGGCTCCTCAGACACTCCAGATATTTCGGCAAAGGTAAAGCTTTCTCTGAGAAATGTCTCCCCTGGATTGTAAAGCCTAAAATACTGATGACATGCTAAGGGAATAGGTTCCAGCCTTCATTTCACTTCAATCCAGCACACTATTATTGGAACCTACTTTGTCCAAAGCCCACTGTTTTATGATGGGGACGAGGAGCTTGCACTCGAACAGGAGAAAGAAAACAGAAGTACGATACTTGTTAGAAAATAAGTGCAACAGAGAAGTCTGACAGAGAGACAGATCTGGTCTGGCCTAGAATTGTTCCTAAGGGTCTGCTGGCCTCCAAGCTGTCTCTTCCCAAGGGAAAATGAGTCCTTTATTGTGAGTTACTGGAGAGTTACTGAGAGGCAGTGTGAGGAGGGAATAAGACTTTGAGCCTTGAAGACCTGGTTTCAAGTTCTGTCTCTGACAAGTACTGGGCAGGATGACTCAGGGCATAATCCTTAACCTTTCAGTGTTTTAGGCATCTCTCTAAGTCTTTAGGTCTCAGCAATATTGCTGACATGCATCTGTAAGAGGGGGCGTTTCCACAGCTGAGAGGTCTTAATTCCAATGAAATCTATTTTTCTGGCCTATTCCCTATTCCTATGGTGAGTTAAAATGGGAACATTTGCCTTGGTGAGAGGGCAGTTTCTGTGGTAGGGTCAGAACCCAGCCTTCGGGAATCAGGTAAGTCAAAAGGGAAGAAGGGGGTGATGGGGAAATCGAAGCTTTCCTTCTAAATCTCATTCTAATCTATCCCATCCTTTTTACCACACTCCAGACATCCATCACCCAAGCTAAGACTGTGATTGCTTCATGCCTCAGTTGTGGCCTTCCTATTGTCTAGTACAGAAGTTCTTTCCTCCTTTCTGGTTATTCTTCTTAAGCTACCAGATTGGTCTTCATACTACTTGTTTAACACTCAAACCCTTCAGAGACTTCCCACTGCCTACCAGATAAAATAAAAAATCCTTAGCTTGTTTTTCAATGCTTCCCTTATCCTGACTCCATTGTACTCAGCCAGCTTTATCACTCCCACATAAACCATGCTTTCTACTGAAACTGGGGAAAGAATAGCATGTACAGGGAATAGCAAGCAAGGAACAAATTACCAGCTTGGCTAAAATGTAAAATGTGGGATTGGGGAATAATATGTAATTAATATAGAAAGGTAGATTGGAACCACTGGTTTTCCAAGTGGAGAAATTTTATCGCAGAGGCAATAGGGAGCCACTGTGGCTTTTTGAGCAGAGGAGAGACATAAGAAGACAGATGCTTGAGGAATAGTCATTTGTTAGTTGTGTGAAAGATGGGCTGCGAAAGGGCAGGGCTAGATAAATTGACTCCAATTATGAGGTCATTTCAGTAGTTGAGAAGTGATCAAGTGATCAGGAGGGCTATGGAGAGGAGGAGGATCCGAGAGAGACAATTTGGAAGAATCTACAAGACTTAGAAACTGATTGGTTATGGGGGAAGGATGAGAAAATACCATTGGATACGACAGTAAAGAAACCATTGGTGACCTTAGGAGAGTAGTTTCAATAAAACAATGGTGTTCAAAAGTGAATGAGGGGGCAGCTGGGTAGTTCAGTGGATTGAGAGTCAGGCCTAGAGACAGGAGGTCCTGGGTTCAAATCCGGCCTCAGACACTTCCCAGCTGTGTGACCCTGGGCAAGTCACTTGACCCCCATTGCCTACCCTTACCACTCTTCCACCTATAGGGCAATACACAGAAGTTAAGGGTTTAAAAAATTAAAAAAAAAAATTAAAAAAAAAAGTGAATGAGAAGCAAAAAAGCAAACAACATATATAGATAACCTTTCCCAGGAATTTGGCTATGAAAGGAAAGCAAGGTAGACAAGATAATTTGATAAGAAGCAATTTTTTTTTTTTTAAAGATGGAGGAACTTGGGTACATTTGTAGGCAGCAGAGAAGGAATGATGGTTGAAAATGAGGAAGAGGGGAGATAATCAAAAGGGCAAGCTCTCAGAGGAAACAGATGGAAACAGAATGAAAGATACCAGTAGAAGTTCTGGAGTTAGCAAGGAGAAAGGCAACAGCATTCCCTTGTCAGTGGAGCAAAAAAGGAGAGAAATGGGTACTGAGAGTTGGGGGGAGCCTGTGATGCTGAAGTGACTTGACATGTTGAATTGGATAGGAAGACAAGCTTATCTCAGATAGCCTCAGTGTTTTCAGTGTGCTTTGCTGAGAGGTAGGAGGGATTGTTTCAGTGACTTCAAAGAATGAATGAATGAATGAATGAAGTGAAAAAGTATTTATTAAGCACCCACTATGTGTCTAGGTGTTCTTTGCTGGAGATTCAAATACCAAGTGGACATATGGCAGTCCTTACTCTTAGAGAGCTTAGTCTAGGAGAAGAATTTTGGTTGGTCATTTTATTGATCATAGTTCTTACAGCTTTCAATGTTGTTTTTACAGTGTTGTATAAATTGTTCTTTTGGTTTTGCTCATTTCTTTCATCATTGGTTTATAAAAGTCCTCAAAATTGTTCATTTTCATAGTATTAATGCTATAGTACAAATTAATCTGCTTCTTCTCCCTTCACATATAGATTCATATTAGTCTTTTCATGTCTTTTTTTTAAAGCCCTTACCTTCTGTCCTTGAATCAGTTTTAAGACAGAAGAATGGCAAGGGCTAGGCAATTGGAGTTAAGTGACTTGCCCAAGGTCACACAACTAGGAAGTATCTGAGGTCAATTTTGAACCCAAGTCCTCCTGACTCCAGGCCTGGCACTCTCTCCACTGTGCTACCTAGCTGCCATTTTCTACGTCTTTTTGAAATCGTTAGTTTTCCTCATTTCTTATAACACAGTAATATTACGTCTTATTCACATACTACAGCTTATTCAACAGTTTCTCAGGTGATGGATTTTCTCTTAGTTTCCAATTTTTTACTACCACAAAAATGAGCTGCTGTAAACATTTTTGTATCTGTAAGACATTTTCCTCTTTCCTTTATCTCTTTTGAATATAGACTTGGCAATGATATAGCTGGGACAAAGCCACTCTTTAGTAACTCTTTGTGTATAATTACAAATTGCTTTCCAGAATGGTTGTACCCATCACCCAAGTCCACCAACCACCATCAGTGGGCCTGTTTTCACACAGCCTCTTCTGTATTTATTTTCCTTTTTTGTCATCTTTACTACTCTGATGTGCATAATATGGAATCTCAAAATTGTTTTAATTTGCATTTCTCTAACTAGTGGTGTTTTGGAGCATGTTTTCCCCTATAGCTATAAAAAAAGACTGAGTTTCATCCCTTGGGAATTGCTTGTTCATATCCTGAGACCATTTTTTCAATTGGTAAGAGGCTCTTTTTCATAGATTTGACACAGCTTCTTTTATAGCTTGGAAATGAGATTTTTTTCCCGAGATACTTGCTATGCTGATATTATTAGTTAATTGTTTCCCTTTTAATCTTCATTAGATTTATTTTGAAAAAAAGTTTTTATGTAATTAAAATTATCCATTTTATTCTTCTCTGATTTTTTTTTATTTCTTATTTGGGCATGAACTTTTCTTCTATCCACATATCTGATAGGTAGTTTTTTTCTGTACTTCTCTAATTTGTTTATGATGTGACTTTTTTTATATTTAGATCCTCTTATCCATTTGTATAAAATGTGAAATGTTGACATAAATCTAATTTTTTTCCATATTGCTGTCCAGTTTTCATCAGATACTCAGTCTTTACCCCAGCATCTGGGGAATTTGTGTTTATTTTAATACTAGGATATTAGATTCATTTGTTTCTGTATGTTGTATATCTAATCTGATTCCTGAGGACTGATGATGACACAGGCTATCCATTACAAAGTGAGGAGGGATATAGAGTGCAGAATGAGGCATATGTGGGTCTGTTTTTCAGAAAGAGAGAGAGAGAGAGAGAGACAGAGAGACAGACAGACAGACAGACAGAGAGAGAGAGAGACAGAGAGAGAGACACAGAGAGAGACAGAGAGAGAGAGACAGAGAGAGAGAGAGAGAGAGAGAGACAGAGAGAGAGAGAGAGAGAGAGAGAGAGAGAGAGAGAGAGAGATATTAATGGATATTGGGAGAATTTGTTTTGCTTGACCATGCATATTTCTTTAGAAGAATTTCACTTTTTTTCCCAATGAGGTGAGGGATGGAAGGAGGAAGGAAAGAAAGAAG
>NC_058130.1:67276116-67305842 GCF_016433145.1 Gracilinanus agilis
AGGAAGGAAGGAAGGAAGGAAGGGAGGGAGGGAGGAAGGAAGGAAGGAAGGAAGGAAGGAAGGAAGGAAGGAAGGGAAAGAAAGAAAAACAGATTTCTGTTAATCATTTTAAATTAGTGAGGTGCGGGGATTGTATTCCAGATGTAAAATGTTGTATGGACTTTCAGGTGAGATCACTGTATTATTAGTTTTAATTAACTGTTTTCCTTTGTTAAATGAAACTCTTCCTAAAGTGGGAGTGATTTGTAGGTGCCATAGAAAAACAACACATATCAATAAACTAAAAGTATAAAAATGGTGGGGAAAGGCCTCCTAATTTGGGAAGGCAGCACTGTGATAAGTGGATAACGTGGCTAATAATAGGGAGCTGGTGGTACAAGTGAGTCATACAGTGGGTCTAGGAGGAGGCTGGCACATATTATGTGGCATGCTTTGGAAATGGCCGGGAAGTGATGTGGATGCCTCTTTCTGAGTAACATCAGCTAAAGGCTTTCCTAACAGAGCTCAGAGTCCCACAGGCAGAGTATATGTTTCCGAGAGAGAGAAATGAAGAAGGTCAGAACATCTGTGGCATGGTTTAGAAAAAATTCAGCCAATAAACATTAATTAAGTTCCTACTATGTGCCAGGCACTGTGCTAAGCACTGGGAGAAGAAAAAGAGACAAAAGATATTTCTTGCCCTCAAGGAGCTCATAAAATGGGTGACAAAAAATTTGGAACAGCCATTGTGGGTAGTATCATGGAGTCCATCAGAAAAAGATGCTAGTCTTGAAGCAGTATGGGCCCAAATTGAGAATGGAAAACATTAATTTGTAATGAATCCTGTCAGCCCAGATATATGCTTTTTTTTTTCTTCTAGTAGTTTTTCACAGCTGAGTAGGAATGTAGATCATAAGCAATAGAAGGAATCTAGAGTTGAAGACTGGAAAAATGAGTGGTAATAGGAAAATGAGACAAGGCATTGAAGGGTTGAGGGCAGTGTAAAGTGGAATTGATTAACTACAGAGTGGAGATTTCTATGGGAGGAAAGTGAGGCCAGAGGAGAGTGACTAACAGGGGGAAACATAGGGGTAGAATGACTAGACCTTGCTGTGAGGTTGAAGACTGGTTTTAGAAAGAACAAGGTACAGGGCGAACTGGAAGGAAAGGAGGTTATGGTCAGATACTGTAAGTGTGGATTTAGGGTAAATCAAGGATCACTAAACACTCATCTTGGAAGGAGACTGGAAGCCAACCCCATGGAACTCTGAGAGAATTCTGTTTGGGAGGAGCCAACAGCAAGAGGAGTTTGGAGAATTCTGAAGGTCCTCAACTATCACTTCTCTCCTGATCAGATGAGGAACTGGGGGTGGGGTTCTTTAGTTGGGAGGTTTGGATGGTGGGGTATATCCTAAGTAAATTGGGTTCCTCTGTACTTTTATGTATGTCTATTGGGACATCACAAATACCAACAAAGAAGACATTGAGGGGCAGCTGGGTAGCTCAGTGGAGTGAGAACCAGGCCTAGAGACAGGAGGTCCTAGGTTCAAACCCGGCCTCAGCCACTTCCCAGCTGTGTGACCTTGGGCAAGTCACTTGACCCCCATTGCCCACCCTTACCAATCTTCCACCTATGAGACAATACACCGAAGTACAAGGGTTTAAAAAAAAAAAAAGAAGAAGAAGACATTGAACAGCCATTCTCCAATTTGGCTGGAGAGGCCGAACTTCTCTGGGAGCGGGCTTTGAATGAGGGGGAATCCCTTCCCTGATCCTGCCTGAATCCATTGATCCTGTTACTCCCCTTTGATATTAGTTTAGAAATATTTGATAGGAGACTGTAGAGGGAAGAGAGAGTTAGCTACTGTGACCAAGTCACAGAAGTCCAGAGCTGCTCTCTTGGGGAGAAAGCATAGAGTAGTTCATCCTTTCCCTTCTTCCTTGATTTTCCTATACCTTTTCTCCTTGTACCCTGAATTTAATTTATCCTTTAATAAACCCCTGATAGCTTGATACTTAGAGTCTGGAGCAGTTACACTGAGGTGGGAGGTGACTGAGGGGAAGACCATTACCTAACTCCATCTTGAGGGGTAAAGCTACTTATACTTGGGAGTTGGAGGAGGCTTGTGTCAACATGGCTGGCTCTGGGGTGAGATCCCATCCATTAAGGTCACAACTGAACCCCAACACCTTCCTTCAACATCCCCATTATAGTTTTGCCAGTTTGGGAAGCTCATTGAGTACATTCCCTCATAGGTCTTCCCTGGGGTGTGGGTGAGTGAATAGCTGATCTGGCCCATTGAAAGGTAACAAGGGGGGAGTCTAGATACTCACCCCATACAATACAGAAGTTCTGGATTGTTAAAGTGGAACACTGTGGTTGATGATGGGAATCAGTGGTCTTATTTTCTCTGTGTGTGGCTAAGTCAGGGTGGCAGGGCAGATCATAGAAATTGTTATGGAAATGGATAGTCTGCAAGGGTATTTTAGTCTAGACCCTCAAGGGTAAGGGCAAGATTTGAAGTAGAAAGGAAGATCATGAGAGAGGTAAACCTGAGAAAGGAGGCAGAGTGACTGGGAAGACAGCAGTCCCCTGGATCCTTTACACTTATGTGGAGTGAACTTTAGAGGAGGAGAGGTTACTGAGCGAAGGGAGGTAGAGGGAAAGTGTGGAAGTGAGGAAAAAGAAACTTGCCTATAAAGTGGGGAGTGGCTGGATAACCTCTAAGGTTCCCAACAGCTCCTAAATTCTTGTAATTTGGCTTTTTCCCCTGGACAAGGCATAACTAAGCCATTGCCATAATAGTAAAATCAGTCAGTACAACTCTTATTCTTGATCAGAACTTGAAATTTGGTGGTAGCACTGGTACAGGATGATGTCCTATGGCCAGTGGAACAAAGATGGAACTAACTTTGGAAAAGTTACTTGATTTCTCAGCAGTAAAACCATTTAATACCATGTTTGTTCCCCAGATATGTCTAGTCAGACTCAGAGCTTTAACTAGCAATGGAATATATGGGGCTTTGTCCCAGGCTACAGAAATCAAAGTTGGTCCATACTACATACAAGGTAAATGCTGTCTTCTGGACCTGCTATCTCCCTCAATGCCATGCAGCACCCAGTTGCACACCTGAGTCACTGCCACCATTAGGGTTCAAAGGTTCTTCCTCTCCAACCCTTGTGGGAGCAAAGACCAGCAAAAATCACCTTCAGATGAATTTGGCCCAGGCCCAGGCCCAGGTATAACGAGGATAGTTCCAGTTATACCTTCAATGGTGTTTGTGATGTTTCTGCAGGTATTTCACATAGACTCCTTGACCAACTCATCTGAAGATAAGCCTCTTTTTATTTCCCTGCCTATTGGGGAATGTCAGGATGTCAGTTGGGCACCCAAAGAGGCAGCCAGGTTAATAGTGCTGCATGAAGATAGAAGAACCAGACAATTGTCTATCACCACTTTTGATATGTCATTGAAACCATGCAGGAATAAAGTGGAAATTCTGGGTAAGCCTCACCCTTTCCTCAAACTGTATGCTTTACCCCTGATCACAAGTAAAAGATTTATACTTTTCTTTCACTAATGAAAAAATACATACTATGTACTAGAGAGAAAAGAACCCTGCCTTAGGAAGCAGGGACTTGGATTCTAGTATGGAATGTGCCAGGAATTAGCTGCCTAACCCTTGGCACATCACTATTTCTCTGAGCCTCAATTTCTCCTTGGGTAAAATGGAAAGTTTTAATTAAATGAACTTGCATCCCTCCTAGCTCTATGATTCTATAAGTTGATTTAGTAGACTGCCTGAAAAAAAATGGGGCAGTTAGGTGGTTCAGCGGATAGAGAGCCAAGCCTGGAGATGAGAGGTCCTGGGTTCAGATTTGGTCTTGGGCATTTCCTGGGCGGGGCAGCTGGGTGACTCAGTGGATTGAGAGCCAGGCCTAGAGACTGGAGGTCCTAGGTTCAAGTCCGGCCTCGGACACTTCCAGCTGTGTGACCTTGGGCAAGTCACTTGACCCCTATTGCCCACCCTTACCACTCCTGGGCCAAGGACGGTCCCTAGCCAGGATGAAAAAGGAGGAGGGTTGGGCGTGGGGCTAGCAACCCCACCCTGTAAAAACTACATCTGCTAAAGAAACTGCAACCTAAAAGTAGGGGCAGCTGGGCTAGCTCAGTGGATTGAGAGCCAGGCCTAGAGACGAAAGGTCCTAGGTTCAAATCCGGGCTCAGACACTTCCCAGCTGGGTGACCCTGAGCGACTGCGTGACCCATTGCCTACTGGTTGTGGCCCTATGCTCCTAGAATGGAGTCCCAGGATAAAAAAAAAATTTCCTGGGCAAGTCACTTAATCCCACTGCCTAGCCCTTACCACTCTTCTGCCCTGAAACTGATATTTATTATCAATTCTAAGGCAAAAGGTAAGGGTTTACAAAAAAAAAAAAAAAAAAAAAAAAAAGATTTTGTTGCAATTAGCCAAAAAATCTGCATTCGCATCCTTCTATTGCAACCATACATGCTCAACTAAGAATCTCCCCAAACCAAAATCCATTACAAACATATATATTGAATCAAAAGAAATGTCTACATTAGCCATGTTTATTAGTTGTTCTAGGACTGACAATTTTTAAATGCCCAAAGCTTTAGCTACAATAGTGAGATATTTGTCATTTTTGTGTTTTGCTTTTGTTTTTGTTTTTTATGAGAAAAGCACAACAGGTGGCAAATTTCATAGTGCCAGAGTTCAGTAGGAGGCCTCATATCCTGGAAAGCCATGGTGCCGACATCATTCTTCTAGGATGTGGATCAGAGCTAATCATCTTTTCACTGACTGGCAGCCTGTTGGCATCCTTTCAAGACCATCACCAGTCAATCACATCTATATGGGTGGTATGATTATTCAGGTACTCAACTATCATTCTCCCTTTTCTTTTTTAATCTTGGGTAAAGTCACTCTTCCTCTCTTCTCGTTTTAAGGACCGTTTCCGTGTTATCACCTCCTCCTGGGACATCTCTCTACGAGTATACACATGGAAAAGGGAAAAGAACACCGTTGTTCTGAAGAGCTGCTATCACTTACTGGGGGGATCTCACATGTGGTCCTGGTAATTTTTCACTGTCTATTTCCCCATCTAGAAAATGGGTGCTAACTTTAAAAACTACCTATCAAAATTGATGTGAAGATAAGATGATAAGAGCTTTGAAAAATTTTAAATGTGGGCACCTAGATGGTTTAGGGCAAACTATAGCCCGAGGGCCAGATGAGGCCGCTGAAATGTTCTATCTAGCTGAGACATTATTCTTAATCTGACAAATACGAGTAGGATGCAATACAATGAAACTTCAAAAGAGTTGCCTTAGAAACAGACTGACAGAGGAGCATTTCCTTTCCTTTGACCCCCTCTTTAAAAAGTTTGCCCATCACTGGCTTAGGGGATTGAGAGCCAGACCCAGAGACAGGAAGTCCTAGAGTGAAATCTGGCCTCAGACACTTCCCAACTGGGTGACCCTGGGCAAGTCCCTTAGCCCCAGTTGCTTAGCCCTTACAGCTCGTCTGCTTGGAACCAATATACAGTATTGATTATAAGACAGAAGGTAAGAGTTAGAAAAAATTTAAATGTCCTAGAAATGTAAATGTATTACTAATAACCATTTCCAAAGCACTCTAGGGTTTCCTTGGTGTCTATTCTTGTGGGTTCAGCTTGGATAGCAAGGTCAGTATTTGCCAAAAAAACACACAAAAAAAAAACAAAAAAAGGATTCAATTATGCAAGGTGATGCAGACCTCAGGGCAGACACCCTAGGAGACCTAATGGCTTTGAGGGGGATAATTAAAATTCACTGTTTCCTACCTTTATTCCCACATTTATTGAGATGTAACCTGGGGCACTTTTGTGTTTGGTTCAGGTGCCCTTTACAGCAACTTCAAGGAAATGCTTTCAAT
Organism: Gracilinanus agilis; assembly: GCF_016433145.1. Lineage (NCBI taxonomy): Eukaryota > Metazoa > Chordata > Mammalia > Didelphimorphia > Didelphidae > Gracilinanus > Gracilinanus agilis. The sequence goes on from NC_058130.1 coordinate 67,282,036, forward strand.
TATTTGGAGGCTTTGGAATTTTGTTGCATTGAATTTTGCTTAAAGTAGGGATCCCCTAGGAAAAGGAACAAGATCTTGTAAGAGGGCTTGGGATCACTTCATGGGTTTTCATATAAACCTTGAAATTTCAGTTCTTTGGAACTCTTCATTTTGATACTCTGAAGCATTGTGGAATGCTGTTTTTCATTTGAATGAATGCCACCTTAGTTTCTGAACCAGTGAACCTTACAAATTCAATAGAAAGCAGGCCTTTGTTTGGCAAAGATCCAGTGAGTGAGTGCTCCTTGGCATTTTAGTGCCTAAGATTGGATGTAGAAAGTATAAAAGGGTTTGATTGCCACTTAGTCTGAAACATCCCAATAATGCTTTCTTATTCCCCATAGCCTCTTGGATTCTCAAAAATCTCACATTTAGTGGCCCAGGTAGCCACCAAGGGCCAAGAATTCTTTGGAAAGATGAAATTGTCTTTAGAGACGTGACTCACTCCAAAGGGTCATTAGTAACACTAAACTCTTGTTCCCTGGTTTTCATTTACGAACATTTTCTCTTTTCTTCCTGTAGTGGACTCGGAGAAGTGGCATGTGACAACATAAGCATCGTGGCTGTGGAGTCCAAAAAAAACGGCAAAAGTCTTTTAAGGACATATTCCTTTAATCTCTAACATATGTAAGATGATAATGGTTATAAATAATGTTGTCTCTCCGTTCTGCCTTTAGAAAAGAACATTAAAAATTATAAAACTTTTGACCAATAATTGGAAGGCAAGTAGTGATGACATTCACTTAACAAATATTTGCTTTCGTAGTATATCTAAGGCTCTAAAACTTTCTAATAGAGAATGTAAAGAGTTACATAGTTATAACTCCATAGCTTGTGTAGACAAGAGTTACTTAAGCATGTACCTATGTGGTTGATCTTGGGCATTTTTTTTCTTCATTTTAATCTGAATCTATACAAATTGGACATTTAAAAGTATGTAACATGATAAATGCCTTCCATTTTAAGGGCTAGATCTAGTATTCATTGAGATCCGTATGCAAACTCAGCATTCCCTTCTTCTATCAGGCAATGGATATTTCAATTACTGGAGGTTCTTTTTGTTAAGGGAAAGAACAACTGGCCATTACCCACTTTAAAAGAGTTTACTAAGCATGTTAATGTGACTGTTCCAACTGCCTCACTCCAGTACATTTACCAAACACTTGACCCACAAAGTTGCCTAGGTATTGTAAGTGATGCATTTTCGCTGCCAAGTTCTCTTTAAAGTGCCTGGGAATGGAGCCTGTCTTCTGATTTCTCCTTGCAAGTATTTTCCTAATCCCATTTAATATGAAAGCAGCCCAGGAATGGAAGAGTTTGAATGTGAGCAGCAATGATGTTTATATGTAAAGGTAGGCTTCCTCTTGGCCAAGAAGAGCCTGATGCTTTTTCTCTTCTTTAGGTTAAATTTAACTCCTAAAGCTCTCTGTCACTACTTTCCTCCCTCTCCACCCTCCCTCCCCCCCCCCCAAGATATTTCTTTAGTATATTGCATAAAACAGCATTATTCCATTCTCAGTAAGACATAGTGTGAGTAGCTTTTCTAGGCCGAGGGATTGGCTTACATGTATATATATTTACACAGTTCTTCTGTAGGACAGCAAGTTAAACTGTAAGGTTTACCATTGCTGGTTTTCTCAGCACTGGAATAATGTTCATTTTGGTTGTCACATAGGTCTCCTTCAGTTGTCTTTACTTAATTATTCTCATCTCCTATCTGTGGCTCTGTCCTGGCCCTTCTTTTCTGTCTTGCTTGACGAGCTCATCTCCATACAGATTATATACCGTCTTATTCAGATCTGTATATCTGGTCCTAAGATCTCACCTGAGTTACATACAGATCCAAATCACCAACTGCTTCTTAGATGTTCAAAGTGAATTCCCCAAAGCAGCTCAAGCACTTGTAAACTTTCTTTCCCTCTCAGACCTTCCTATCTCCCCTGCTTTCCCTTTACCTATGAGAGTGCCCCCATATTCCTGTTCCCCAGGTATCAAATCTGTTCAGTGGTTTTTAACTTTTACTTCTCATCTCTTTTCCACTCATGCAACTACCACCCCTTGGAGAGACCTCTCATCTTTACTAAATACAGGGGTTGGTAAACTACAACCTGCTTGGCCCTCTGTTTTTGTAGGGTCTATGTGAAGTTAGAAAAGGTCTAACATTTTAAAATAAAGTTATTGCATTTAAGAATGTAAAAACCCATTCTTAGTTTGCAGGCTATACAAAAATGAACTATTGGGGGAAAGGGAGTTTGCTAATTCCCATAAACTGGTCTTCCTGCCATGCTTCTCCCCATTCCAACCTCTCTTCCACACAAGTCATCATCACCTCATTCACAAACTGCAGTGGTTCCCTATTGCTTTTCAGGATCAAATAATATAAACTTCCCGAGTCAGCATTTAAAGAGCTTATAACCTTAGACTCTTAGCTTCCCTGACTTCAACAAATCCCTGACTGCAAGAGACTATTCAGTTCTCCCAGCCCCCCAGTTGCTTTATCTAATTTTATCTTCCATGTATATAGTTATTTACAAGTCTCCATTAGAACTGCCTGAGCAGACTATTCTTGCCTCACTTTGTATCACCAGTGTTTAGTACTGTCCCTAAAATGCAGTAAGTACTTAATAAATGACTGACATTTTGAAAACACTGGAGGGGCTGTAACTCCAAAAAAAAAATCAATATGTTAACTCTTATGAGCGAGTGGGCCCTGGAAAGCTTCTCAGTCCAAATTATTCGACAATAAAGACCTTACATATATTAGTGACAATGGATTTATGTACTTCTAGGACTGAGGTAGTCAACACAATGTTGGGCATCATCAGGAAAGGAAGCAGAAACTAAGGATCATCCTGTTGTGTGAAATAGTGCTCTCTTAACTCAAAAACTCTGAAGATGTAAAAAAACTGGGAAAAGGCAGTCAGAGATGAACACTTCTTGAAAGACCTAAAAAGACAACTCTAGATTTAATAGGGGTAGAGTACATGAGAAAAAAAGCAGTCATATCAAGAGAGAGCAAGCCTGGATTTGTCAATCAAATTCTAGTAGGTACAAAGAATAGGAATTCCTCAATATTTAAAGTAAGGCAGAGATGTGCTTTGGGGAAACAGAACTACCATTTCACTTTGTAGGTAAAGTACCGGTACTTACACAGAAATAAAAACAAATGCCTGTGATGAAAATGTTTAGCTGACATCAGGAATATTTACATAGGGCTCAGCAGTCAGATCATTGTGCTGGCATTTTTCTTTTCCTTTTTAAGAAAGCTACATTGATTATGGTACTGAAGTACAGTGGATGGAATATTATAATGGGGAGTTAGAAAGACCTGGGTTTAAATTCTAATGGTAGCTGAAACCATGAGCAAATCACAACCTAGCCAAATCTCACTTTCCGAAATTTTAAAATCCAGATTAATGTATGGTTTCTAATTCAGGATTATAACAGAGCTTAAAAGGAAAAAAAGTACTATGCCACTTTCTTTTCTAATTGTGTATTCCCAATTCATTGATCTGATCTATATTTTGCTATAAGCATTTAGATTCAAATTTTCCTCTAATTATCGTATCTTACAGGTTTTGGTATGTTGTCTTATCATTCTCCTTAATAAAATTATCCATTCTTTGTTAGTCTCCAATTAATTTTTACTCTATTCTATGGTCCCTTGTTTTTATTGCATTGTGGTCCAAAAAAGGCATATTTAATATTTCTGCTTTTCTGCAAAGGTTTTTGTACTCTATGTGGTCAATTTTTTAGAAAGACCCTTACCTTCTGTCTTAGAATCAATACCAAGTATTGGTTCCAAGGCAGAATGGTAAAGGCTAGGCAATTGGGATTAAGTACACCAAGTGCCTTGGCCCAGAGTCAGACAGTTAAGAAGTTTGTCATAGGCCAGATTTGAACCCAGCAGCATTGATCACTAGGCCTGGGCCTCTACCATCTGAACCTGCTAGCCACCCTCATGGTCAATTTTTGTAAAGGTATGTACCACTGAGAAAAAGGTATATTCCTTTCTATTCCCATTCAGTTCTCTCTAGATAGCTATCAAATTTAGCTTACCTAAGATTCTGTTCATCTTTGACTTCCATTTTTTGGTTAGTTTTATCTAATTCTGAGGGATAGGTTGAAGTTCCCCATTATTAGTTTTGCTACTTAGACCTGTAACTCATTTAGCTTTTCCTTTAAAATCTGGATGCTGTTACTTAGTGCATATAGCTCTAGATTGCTAATGTTTCACTATCTGTGGTACCATAACATTTCCGTTTATCTCTTAATGAAATGTTTTATAACTGAGATCATGGTCGCCTTTTTTTTTTTTTTTTTTTTTTTGGCACTTGCATCAGCTGAAGCAGTATATTCTGCTCCAGCAGTCTTTATTTTTACTCTCATTTTAAAATGTTCGTGTAAACAACGTATTGTTGGGTTTTGGCTTTGAATACATTTGGTTGTTTTATGGGCGAGTTCATCCCATTCAGTTACAATTACATTATGCATCCTCTTTATTCTATTTTCCTTGTTTGTCCTTCTCTGCCTTTTTATCCTATTCTTCCTCAGAAGTCTTAATTTCTTCTTACCACTAGCTCCCTCATCTGTACTCGAGTCCCTCTCTGGCCCTTCTGGTGGTCCTTTCCCCTCCTATTTTATAATGCAGGTCTATACACCCTTCTTAGAGGGCCCCGCCCCACCCCACCCCCATCCTCTCATTTGTGTTGCTCTTTGACCCAGACCTGAATGGTAGTTCTAGCACTACCTGTCCTCTACCCACCCCTCTCCACTGTAACAGCTCTTTCCATTCAGTTTATACAAATTGTTCCATACTACCTTTCTACTATATTTTAACATCAGTTGGTCTTCTCTATATATGCTCTTTCAAACTATCCAAGAATTTTTATCACTCTTAAATGTTACAGATAACATTTTCCCATATAAGTAAACTGTTAGACTTTATTGAATCCCTTAAAGTTGGATCTTTCATGTTACCTTGTTTTATTCTTATAGATCAAATTTTCTACTCAGTTCCGATTTCTTTCTCAATAGCTGAAAGTTCTTTAATTCATCATTCTTCCCCCGCCATGAAGAGTTATATTCAGCTTTTTAACTTTTAATGCTATATCATTATCCAATCTTTTTCAAGGTGGAAATGGAACTCCAGTTGTTGACATAAGATTTTAGTACTACTTAAGGAAAAACATTACACTTAATATTGGACAAGTTGAAAACAGGTAATCTCAGCAACCCCTATTTTATTTGATACGTTAATGGCTAACCCCTATCATCCTGTGATCAATTCCATCACATTAGGTACATTTTAAAGAGAAACATGCTTTCTGGATTCTCTAATTTCCTTTACCAGCTCATCTAACTTGTCACAAGAAATGCTATTACTATCAAAAATGAGCTTTTTGGGATCTTTAAATAGTACTTTCTATCTATAATTTAGTGTCTCAAAACAACATAATATTGGGAAGAGTGGCATTAATCCCAAACAATATATTTGTTTCACATAAGACATATTACTAAATAGCTGGGTAAATCACTCTAATGTCCCAGGAATTCTCCCGTTTCCTGTTTACCCACCTGTAAACTCAGGAGCTGGATGTGAAATTTCCTGTGTTAGGAAAATCCTCAGACAGCATCCCATACCACTGAAATCATTAATCTAATTTCATTGAGCCCCCTCCCCACCCCTGCAAAAGTCACCAAACATGATACACCTGAATTAGTTTATGCATTTCTGTAAATCTTGAAGTAGAGCTCTTGTGGATGAAGCACACAAAAAAGCAGATTTGGAACAGATTTTTATTTGCTGTTAGCTCATTCTTCCCTACATATAAGCATAAGTTCATAGTAAGCAAACTAATAAAATAGCAGTTAACATGAAATCTTGTTGGGAAGAAACTAAATTAAATCAAACATCCCTGATCTTTTTTATAAATCTTATAAAACTCAACAGATATTTAAAAGCCCAACAAATTAGAAAATTGTAGTTATATCTACTCTAAGGAAGTAAAAATAGGGAAAGCTGACTCTAAGAACATCTATTCCAATCTATATCACTGAAAAGGGTTCTAAGCAGTCTATCATTAAAAAATTTTCTAAATGTCTTAAAAACATAATTTTTAGCATTAATTTCCCCTCTACTAGTAAAATAATCATTTATAGAATTATCTTGAGTAATGAAGTTCAACATTCTGATAGTCTGAGGAAAACCTCAATATTTCAAAGAGGCAATTTATAGGTCCAACATAAAAAAACCAGAATTAAACAGTATTATTATGAAACATCCAGGCATAACATTAAAAACCCAGATTACGTGAACATATATACCCCACTAATGATAAACACACTGGCCTTCAAAGCAAGTAAGTTTTTATTACAACTAAACAGATTTTTGGTTTAAATCCATCTTGTGACATCAAATGCCATTTTTATATAGTTGTGCTCATACTTATAGTATCTAAATAAATTCAGTAATGATTTTTAAGGAATCATAATAATTGCAGCTTTTGTAACCAAAACTTTGTTACTTTTAAAACATATCACTAATTATATACGTGTGCTCATTGTATATAGCTCCATTTTCTCCCCTTACCCCCATTTAACATGTAGACATCTACTTAAATTGAGCCAACAGGTTCCGTTGTAATAATAGAGCCCTAAGAAAGGCAGCAGGTTGTATAGTTAACTCCTTGTGGGCAAAATCCCTGCCCTAAAACTATGCAACCTACTACCTCTTCCTAGGAGCCCATTCATTCTTCTGTAGTTCTTCTATTTGGCAGCTGCACTGTGAACCAACCCGTTAGCTTAGGCCACATTTGTAATATTTAGTTCCTGAAATTAGCAATTATTCCTTCCATTCATACTGTTCTTAAGACTACAAACATTTACACTTATTAAATTTATGTAATTATTTTAAACCAAATGCTCAAGAATGTTAAAAAGCAAATAATTCAAGCACACTAGGCAATATTGTAAACATATATAGCACCACCTAATATATCTAGTTCAGAGAACATGCCCCATGTAAGCCTTTTAAAAGAAATTAAGATTGGAGCAATGAAGCAAAAATTAGTACCTCAAACACACCAATTTTCCTGCATAACTCAATGTTGCTACATTTTGTAGACAATTCTAAAACTTAAACTGCATTGTATTCTTTAGCATATTGGCCCATGATAAACTTTCAATAGCCAATTATGCTAATGGTATCTAGGTGATCAGTTTGAAAACCTAACTCCTAACATCTTAACTCATCAAATAAAATTATTTGTAGGACAAAGTGTCTGCAGAATCATAGAAATTTAAACAAGCATTACTAAGATTTTCCTAGTCTTCATTGGAAAATAAAATACCAGAGAAGGTGCTCTGTTTTCTTTATATTGATCTTTATAGATCTGGACAAGGAAACATAACAAATTCTCATTTCAAATTTGTACCAATGTGCTTGGAATTCTGAGCTTTCCTCCTAAAGTAAGAAACAGCAAATGTTCTGTCGTCCCAGGCACATGAAGATTTGGGGAAGACTGGAGAACAGGGTGATCTTTATGACTTCAGTACATATCAAATGAAAGAGCAAGATGTATTTCTGCCATGAGAGGCCACAGCCATTTTTCACAAGATTCAGTACCTCCTCTTTGACTGGGAGCATGCCATCTCTTTCAGAAGTTGTAAGGTTAGTTCTCAAACAAATGGAAATGGAATCAAAAAAGCATTAGCATCCATTTATACTTCAAGAGATTAGAAACAAGGAACTTGTGTTGTGCTTGGTCAGAAGAATGAATATAAGTATCTATACTTTGGAGCTGAAAGTTGCAATGGCTCCTCTTGGAATTCACTTCTAAGGTTTTATAAAGTTCACAAAAACAAACATCCAACAAATATAAATATTTATGCCAAAGCCTTTAAAGGTTAAATGGTTGGACAAAATAATTATGTGCAAGAATATACCAATACAATAATATAATCAATAAGCATAAAGTAAATATAATGTACATATTTGCACATACAGAGAGTAAAAAATTGACCAGAGCTCTTTAAAATGCAATATTCTTCCAGAACATCACTGCCAATACAAGAAAATGCAATAGTAGTAAGTTTTTACATTACCACCAGAGCACTACAAAATGGACATTTTCTGAGAGCCCACATATGAACTGGTAATGGAATCTATGCAAAGAATCAATGAGGCTTCCTAAGTATTCATAGATAAATGGATAAATTTGCCTGTAGAAGGAATCAAACTTTGTAGTTATACCTCAACTGGTTTTTAAAAAATAGAAATGGAATAGGAAATAAGTCCAACTGAAACATATTAGGCTCAAGTATGTAGTTCTATAGTAAATAAGAAATAGTAAAATATTTACTTTGCTAGTAATACAAATAACATAATAGCACAAGAAATCATAGTGGATTATATCTATGTAGCCATTCATGACTATAATAGCTTGTGTAATTCATGACCTAATGTCAATCTTTAAAATGATTTAACACTCCAAGAGTTATAAAATATATAAAAGAGACTAATACAGTACACTTTGAGTATAAAAATCAATTTTTAGAGCTGGAAGGGATCTCAGGCACGTCCTAAGTCTAATTCTATTTTCCTAATGAAAACGAAATGTACATAATTAGGAGAACTGGGTTGAGGAACCCAGGTCTCCTTTACAATCTCTTACTTATAAATTTGAGAGTATAAAATATGAATACAAAGGATATGAAGTTTCTAAATAAGAAAGGTATAAATGACCACATGAAAATATGGTTGAAGTCATTGATAAGAGAAACGAGGTAAAATAAGTTTCAAACAACTTATACCTAGCAAAATGGCAAAGATAGTAGATAAGTATACTGATACACTCCAAAGTATAAAGTGTATTTCAATTTGGAATTATTTAAGAAAAGTGATTATAATCAGAGAGAAATAAATGCCCAATATATTACTGAATATTCATAGTGACACTGTTAGCAAAAACTACAAACAAGGTGAGTTTGGGTTGAGGAATGTTCAGAAAACTATAGCATATCTATGGCATGTAATAGATATTTTATGTAACTTTTTTTTTATGTTATGAAATTATGAATGTAAGAAATTCAGAGGAATATGGGAAAGTCTACAAATTGATACAGGTAGAAATAGGAAAACCCAAGAGAATATACACAACTAAAACAATTTAAACAAAAATAACTACTATTACACATAACATTTCAGTTTTTCACAAAACACTTTAAATATGGGAAGTTAATTCTTGATTAATGAAAAAACTAATGAAGATCCAGAAAACAAATAACACAACACCTTTCTTTGTGGGAGATAGGCACAGTGATACTACTAGAGATGATTGTAGTATATAGCATTAGATATATATTGGATCCTATTGTTTATTTGGTTTTTCTTTGTCACAAGCAAGAGTTCAATAGAGGTGGTAGTGGTGATGGTATGTACATGTGTGTGTAGGGATTGAAATGATTGAATGTAAATTAAGGCATCACAAAGTGAAGTAAAACCAGAAGAACACTGTATACAGTAACAGAAATATTATACAATGAACTGTTAAAGACTAAACTATTACCAGCAAAGTAAGGTTCCAAGATAACCTCAAGGGACTCATGATGAAATATGCTATCCAATCAAAAGAGCAACTGCTGGAGTCTAATTGCAGATCAAAACATGCCATCTTTATTTCCTTCATGGATTTTTTAATGTATATGTGATATGTGTCTTCTTTCATAGCATGAGGAATATAGAATTATGTATTGCATGAAAGCACTGTTATAATGTAAATTAGACTATTTACCACCTGGGAGAGGGGAAGGAGGGAGAATCTGAATCACAAAATGTCAGAAAACAATTGTCAAAAATTGTTTCTACATGTAATTGAAAAAAAATTAAAAATAAAAGAGACATCAATAAAATATATTGAGAGTAAAATCACCATTATAAATGCTTATAAAAGCTCAAAGGGAAAAATAGTCTTGTCCTTTGAAAGTACCAAGAAAGCAAAAAACTTTAACAAACAGCAATAGAAACAACTTTCTAGAGGTATAAAGAACACTTTTTGTAAATTACCTTTCAGGTTAAGCTACAGAGTTTGCATGGAGTCTATTGTCAACTTCTTTAGAAATAATATACTTGGAAATCTGTAACAAAAAGGTTTAAGAACCCAAATAGTTTAATTTATGAAAACAAGTAATAAGGAAAAACTTCAAGAAACAAAGAAAAAGCTAGTTCATTGTGCTAAATAAAAGCTCAGATTCAGGATTCAAATATGGCAAAGTCTTGCTATCCCTGCTACATTTGGTAAGATTACAAAGCATGTAGGATGTGTAGTGGGAGCAAGTACTTTCGAAGACTACTGAATGCAGAATAACTTTAGGTGCATGTCCTGGATGCAGACTGAGATTGTAACACAAACATACATCTCCTTGCTCCTGTGAAGGCCTATAATTTTATATCTTTATTAATTCCTTTTGTTTGTATCAAGCTTCTTAATTTTTTGAAATGTAGCCAGATTGCTCAATATTTAGAAATGTACCATAAATGAAGAAAAACTGAATGGGTTGCATGCTTGTTTAAATCCTGGCAAACCTGTAGGTTTGAAAAGATTTATGATGAAAATGATGCAAAAAATGCTGACAATCAGAAAAGGATACTGATAAGTTAAATGTGGCAAATCTTTCAGATGAGTTTGGTTTCTTTATGTTCTTGACACTATGGAAGAATACCAAGTTCCAAAAAATGTAACTTTGCAACAATATAAATTTGTCTATTTTTCTGTTCAAGCTTTTATAGCTTAACAAAACTAGAAAAAACTAAGTAGATTCCTTAAGTTTAGCAGCTTATATACACAATTATAACAAAGTTTAATATTTAAGAATTCAAGAATTTACAACGTTGCAAAATGTACACTGAAACTTAAAATTCTACAATCTTATGAGCAAATCAAGTCATACATAATGTTTTAATGCAAACGGGAAAATATTGTGTATTTTTATTCTCCTTAGCTTTTTGAGAGGAAGAATTGAGATGAAGAAATTTTTTTTTGTTATAAAAATTGAGTATTTTACATCTTTAGGTGGTTCTTGCTTGTATACAACTTTTTCAAATAAAAAAATTGTGCTAATCTTCCAATTAAACAGATATTTTCCCAACTCTAAAAAAAAATTTTCAATTTCAAAAATATTATTGCTCAAGTATTTAGATATTACCTTCACAGAATCACTCTCAGAGCTGGAACTTTGGGGGTCATTTAGTATAAACAAACCATACTTAGACATAGATTCCTTCTAATACATATATGGAAAGTGGTCATCTAGTCTAAGTATGAAGAACTTGAGTCAACCTTTTTTTAAAAATCTCCAGTCTAAATTTACTTTGCAATTTCTACCTACTATTTCTAGTTCTGCTGAAACTAAAGAGAGCAAGTCTAGTCCCCACCTTCCATGTAGAGCTCTTCAAATCCTTGGGAAAAAACTATAGTTTTCCTCTAGTCTTTTCAGTTGGCTAAATGGATCCTAATATAGCACCAATTCACCATTCTGTCTACCCTCTTCTGAAGGCTTTCCAGTTTATCAATGTCCTTTCTAAAATGTAGTGTCCATGACTAAACCCAATATACCAGGTGAATATAGCCTTCATTCAATGTAACTAGTGGAAAGTATGCTCTTGGTATGGATTACACCGGTAAAATTAGCATTTTAATAAAATTCATCTCTATAAAATTGAAAATACAGTAACAATATTTAATATTTAATTTAAATGTTCCCAACTATGAAAAAACTGTGAGCAGATGCAAACCACAGCAAAGAACAGTAGAATGTCTACTCCTCAGGGAAGGCAATAGATTGTATAGTTATCTCCTGAACAGGGTAAAATCACTACCCCACAACTATACAATCTACTACCTCACTCTGATAGAGCAATATTAATGGTGATCAAAATCTTTCAGGAACATGCCAAGTATGAACCCATTTATTAACACAGTACATACTTATAATTTTACACATTAAAAATGTTTTTGATGTAACACAACATAAAAGAATCTTTTTACTTACTACAGAATTTCAAATGTATAGTTACAAAAAATTATTTAGAAAAGGAAATACAAAACCAAAAAGTCATATTCACTGTTATCAAATTGCTTTACATGGTATCTTGGGCACTTGACCTATCTAAATCTTAGTTAATAATCAGAGTTGAAATAATACAGTTTTCAAATCAATAGACATACAAGAAAATATGCAAGATATAGTTTTTACCCAAGCAGGTAAACTTAGTCTATCTTAGTAAATGCTTTATGTATTCATGACTTATCCAAATCTGTTTATGTCACAGAAAGCCTAATGACATGAGATATACTTAGGGAGGAAAACAACAAAGCCATGAATTTTTAAGGCATAAAAGTAGCAAATTAGATTTTCCCCTTAGCCCAATTGCCAAAAAAAATGGTTTTTTAAAAAAATCTAAAAACAAATGAAACCTGCACATTCATATATAATGTATATAATGCATATTACAATGGGATATGATCAAGCTATTCTATGCCATTTTGTTATTATTTTCAAATAAAAAAATTACTCCTGAAGATTTCCTCCCACTTTAAGAAAGACAGTAGATTGTATAGTTATCTCCCAGTGGTGGGTGTGACCCTAAAACTATACAACCTACTACCTCATCCCACAGTGGAGATTGTTTTAGTCGAAGATGTTGAGAAGGAATTTCAGTTCAGGAAAAAAAGCAAAACAATGGTATTCCACTTCTGATGTGATCCTGTTGTTTTCCTATATGTGATTTTAAACAAATTAAGGAAGTTAAACAAATTAGATGTTACAGAAGTTTCAGAAGTTAACTTGAAATGAAAAATGCAGAGTATTATTGAATAAACAAACCACCAATCTTATATATAGACAAAACAAAAACTCCAAAATTGTCCATACTTTAACTTTTTATATCTTAATACCAAATTAAATTTTAACAAACCTTTCTTAACACTGTTGGAACTTGGCTTGGAGGCAAAGCAAGACAGTGGAGACAGGAACTCACCTGAACTCTCCCAAATTCCTTTCCAAAAAAACTTTAAAATAATATCTCAAATCAATTTCTGGAGTAGGAAAGCCAACAAAAAGTTGGAGTTCAGACCAAGACAATTTATGAGGTCAGCAGAAAAAGTGTCTCACTGGGGTTGTAATCACAGGTCAGCTAAGGCAACACCACTAGCGAGCCTTGGAAATGGCTGCATCTGAGGCAGCAGCAGCTTTGGGAACACTCATCCCAGACCCTAAGGGGATTGGATACCTGCTAAGAAGGAGATTATTATAGGGTACTATTTGTTGGCATTGAGTTCAGGACCGTAGATTTTAACAAAATTTCAATTACAGGATTTCAATTCAAAAACAGGACACTGCTGCATTGCCTACATGCAGTTCTAGGTCATTTTTCTAGGGTGAAGAACACTAGCATTTGTAGCAGCAGGGGGCCCTGGACACACTTATAAGGCAGAGATGAGTTGCTTGTGGTCTCTCAAAAGGGAGCAGGGACCCTGGTTTCAGTTTCAAGGCAGGAACAGGGTAACTGGTCACAGTTCCAGGGTTAAAAGGAGCAGAAGCACCTGTGGCTATAGGGGAACAAAGTCCTTTCTTGGGTAAAGACCAAAGGATAGGCTAGGAGATCAGTGACCATACCTCTCCTTAGATCTTACCACGTTGGAAGCACCCCAAACCTACAGATCCATAGAACTAGCTCTGAAAACAGCAACATAGGAAACTTGGGGATAGTACCTTCTCCCCATGGGAGCAGAGCCAAACTTTAATATAAAGTTCAAAGAAATAAGTTAGGAAAAAATGAGCAAAAAACAAAGAAAAATGTGAAAGGACCTATTTATACAAAAATATAGCTGTGCTTTTTGTGGTGGCAAAGAATGGGAAATTAAAGGGATATCCCTCAATTGGGGGATGGCTGAACAAATTGGAATATGATGGTGATGGAAAACTGTTGTGTTATAAGGAATGATGAACAGGATGATTTCAGAAAGAACGGATGCAGAGTGAAATAAGCAGAATCAGGAAAACATTATACAGTAACTGAAATATTGTGGAACAATCAAATGTGACAGACTTTGCTACGAACAGCAATTCGATGATCCAGGACAATTTTGAGTGACTTCTGAAAAAGAATGCTATCCACCTCCAGAGAAAGAACTATTGGCAGTAGAAATGCAGGTGAAGACATATGATTTATCACCTGTTGGGTATATATATGATTTGGGGTTTTGGTATTCTAATTATCTGCTCTGATAGCCTAGAATCAGAGGGGAAAAACAGAAATTGAAACACCAATCACCTCCTGAAAGAGATCCTAACATGAACACTCCCAGGAATATTATAGCCAAATTCCAGAACTCACAGGACAAGGAAAAACATATTGCAAGCAACTGGAAAGAGACAATTCAAATACCATGGAACCACAGTTAGGATCATATAAGATTTAGTGCCTTCCACTTTAAAGGAGCAGAGGGGTGGAAAACAATATTCTGTAAAGCAAAGGAGCTAAGATTAGAGCCAAAATAACCTACCCAGGAAAGCTGAGTATAATCCTTCAGGGAAAAAAGAAAGGATATTTAATGAAATAGAAGACTTTCAAACATTTCTTATGAAAAAGCCAGAATTGAATAGAGGATCTGATTTTCAACTATAAGACTCGAGAGAAGCATAAAAAAGGTAAACATGAACAAGAAATTCTAGGAGATTCAATAAGGTTAAGTTGTTTACATTCCTATATGGGCAGAGGATACTTGTAACTCCTAAGAATTTTATCATTATTAGAGTTAGAAGAATACATAAAGAGGGCACAGTATATGTTGATAAAAAATGATATTAAGGAGTGAGAAAGAGGTATGCACTGGGAGAAGGGAGAGGAAGAATGGGGAAAATTATCTCAGTAAGCAGCATGAAAGTATAAGCTTTTATAGTGGACGGGAAAATGGGGAAAGGTGGTAGTGGGCAATGCTAGAACTTGACATAATCCCCAAATCTGTACTTGAACAAACCCTCCCAATTACCTTGGAAAGTCTATTTTTAAAAATACCTATTTATTTATACATTCCAAGAATATTAATGAAAAAACAAAGCTCATCTAACTAGCTTGGTCAACTGAATCAGTTTCATAGCTTTACTGCAGTAAGAAACTTACAATAGAGATCTCTGATTAGGGACAAGAGTCTGATCCTAGAAACTTCCTTACTTTTAAAATAATGATATCTGTATTCCACATATAGCAAAAACTAAGTGTACAATTATAGAATGGAGTACTGTTATCTAATAAATGTTGAATGTGATGAAGATTTTATAATGTGGCATTACTACTATCAGTAGTTACCAAATTATAAATTAAATAAATACAAAATAGTTGTACCCACTATTGTTAATAATAATAATAATTTATTGGTTTAAGGGAGACTCTTCAACCTTAAGTGTTAATGGCCAAAACCATGGCAAGACATCATTAGCTTAAACAAAATGATTGGCTTTGATAAATGATGTTTAATAATCACCTTAATGCAAATAGTAATAAGATGGAAATAGGTCTTGATCAATAACACATGTAAAACACAGTGGAACTGCTTGTTGGCTATGGGAAGGGGGTGGGAGAAGGGAAGAGAAAGAACATGAATCATGTAACCATGGAAAAATATTCTAAATTAATTAAATAAAAATAAATTAACAAAAAGATGTTTAAATACTAAAACCCTACTACTTTACAATTATCCCTGTGATAAAGGCTAAACTTTGTACTTGAGCAGATAACCCAGATATTTAAGAGTAATTTATAAAAATACAAAAAATTATAACCTCCATATGTAGATATCTTGAGTCTGTTAATAAAGACTTAGCAATATTTTTTTCATAATATAATTTAAAAGGAGCACAGTAAGTCCAAGGTGTGGTTACCTTAAATTCTAAACCAATTTTCCAGACACTGGGATGGGAACTCAAATCACCTTTAAAGAAAAACTGAAAAATTAATTACATTTACCTTAAATTAATCATGAAATATTTTCATTGACAAGAGCTTTGCTAAAATATCTAAGGAACAACTCTAGCATCAAAAATGAACAGCTATTTAATAATTTTATATCTCTCCTAAGATCTACAATTGCCTGCTAACTTTCAATACAAATGACTAGTTAAATCAGATAGTTATTTCCTTAATATTACTTAACTTAAAGCTCTTTAAAGAACTATATGAATATAGTGAAGTTAAGGAAACAAAATTTTAATTTCAAAGGGTTTGTGATCAAACTATAAAAGCTCCAGAGGGATGCATCGCATGTTTATAACTATAAAGCTGGAAGGAAAAACCATATCTAAAAATTGCAACACACTCTATCTCAATTTTGCAACTCTTCTGGGCACTGAATACACACTTACTGTTTGTTATAAATCAGAGGATTCAATAATTGATAGCAATCCCTCTTATACTGAATGTGACTCATATAAACCTTGTGGTATAGAAAACTATATAGCAGAGTACAGATGCCTTGAATTAAGAAATTGTTTCTTCTGTTATTTCCTCCCATGCTTAGAAATTAAATTTTCAAAGAGATTAATTACATTTCACAAATATTTAATAAAGAATTCTAGTATAAAAGTATAGCTCACATACTTTTTTAATTATATTGAACCATCTATGCAGTTATCACTGTGTAACGAAAGACAGACTGCAAAAGCAGAAAAAAGACTTTTGGAAAGTCAAAGGACCTGGTAGAATTCAGTTATGGCTGTGTTACTAGCTACATGACCAGGTAAGTCAATATCTTTGTAAGCCTTAGCACTATCCATAAAATGAGTATATTAACATTATGTGATTCATAGCTTTTTGCTAGGGAAACTATAAAAAGGTTTTGGCACATATATCTCAACAGTTTCAACACATGCATACATAGGTGCCCCCCCCCATTTCCCTAAAAAGTATGCTAAAAATTACAAAATGTGCACAAGATTACTTTTGCCACTGCTACCAAAAGTAATTCAAATCTTATAGCTCAAGTCTTATTTAATATATCCCTATAAATCTCATGAAGGAAAGACTATGGGAGAAAAACCATGAACAATGGGACTCATTCCATTCACACAGGCCAATATTTTGCAGTTATCTATTTCTATGACTGTCCCCTATACAAATCTTTTCCATGACTCCAAGTGTTGACCCCTTTTTTGAGTTCTGTCTTTATTCTAAATTTTAAAAATATTTACCATATTTTTAAATATGCTTTTCTGCCAAAGCTCCATTAAAAAAAAAAGATATAACAATCTTACTTGTGTCTGCTGATGATTTAATAATCGGAAATCCTGTTTCCAACATCATGATAGGCTGCTGTGGAAATAATAGAGGATTAAGTTTTGAAGCAAGGAAACAAAGTTGTGTTAAGAGTTTAAAGAACAAAAGACAGATTCTAACCATGCCTTACTTTAGAAACTACCTTATTTATATTTATTAATGTACAATCTAAAATTAACTCTTCAATGTATGTTAAATTAATCAGAAAACTTCATAATAAAGAACTTCATTCTTTCTCATTATTTTTACTTATCCATAAAGGTCTTCATTCTTTCTCATTATTTTAACTTATCCATAAAGGTGGGAAACAACAAAGAAACTGTCACTTTAAAATGAATATGGCAGTGGGGGTGGGGTGGCATTCTTTGGAAAAGCTCTAAAACAAATTAAATTACTGTTGGAACATAACTGTTATTTAACTTCTTTCAAATCTAATTTAAAATTAGGATAGAGAATCAATACCATCTTATACAAGTTAGAGAGCCATAAGTTTTTATAAAGGCAAAAATATGATTTCTCAAATTTCATGCCTCGGTAGTTGTATAATAAAACTTTTCTGCTTTGAAGAGTGAATATTTATATTCTAATTACAAAATTCTAGCGGACATTTTGCCAATTTTATTTTGGACCCCAAAATTGATCCTCAAGAAGAGGAATGTAAATTGAAGAATTCATTACATTATATTACTGCCTATTATAAAACCAGATGCAAACTTGATGAATCAAAAGATGCAAGAAGTTCTGAATTAGGAGTGAAAAAGAATTTGGTTACAAAACTTGGTTCAACCATTAGATGGCCTTGGGCATGCCAAATGACTTTATTGGACCTGTTTCCATCTGTAAAATGTAGGGGTTGGAGAGGCCTCAAAGTTTCCTTTCAGTTTTAAGTCTGAGAATCTAAGATTTAAATTATAATTAATGGATAATGACATAGATAGCATAATATAATAGAAAGATCATCAGAGATCTGAGTTATTTCTGATTTTATGAACTAGCTATGTTATCTTTTAAGTAATATTTTAGATCTAAGTTCTTCAGTAAAGTAGGTTGGCCTAGATCATCTTCATAAATTGGTATTACATCTTAAGCCATTCTGTATCTGAGGTCAAGAACAAAATAAAGCACATAAATAAAACAAAATTAATAGAATTCTACACACTCAAATCAATAACAGTATGTATTTAGATTTATTTAAAAAAAAAAAAACAACTTTCAGGATATCTTGAATTCCACAGAGAGATTACCTACATACAAAGCAATTTAAAATTTAGAATGATGACCCTCAATAACAATGCAATCTCGAATAAACAAAAGAATAATGTTCCTAACAGGCTAGGACAAAAGATTAGTACATTAATACTAATTTAACATTTCCAACAAAGTTAAAATGAAAGGGGTTAACCAGGAAACACTGCTCCCTGAGCATTCAAGATTTTATTGAACTATTTTAAAATTCTTAGTGGAAGGGAAAAAGTTCAGGGAAGGTCTATCAACTAACTTCATTTGGATTTAATGATGTACATGAAGGTATATAAAAAATTATGTTGCAGATATAAAATGAATGTATTTGTTACTTGTTTTTATTCTTTATAAAATTATGAATATCAGCATCGAAGAGTTCCTTAATTATAGGAAATTTGTAACTTGCCCTAAATGGGCAATCTGGTTAGTTATACAAACTTATTTCTGCACAGTATATATATCTAATTTATACAGACAAGCCCATTAACATTTAAAAATACCTTCATGAACATTAAAAAGTGTATACATAAGCAGAAAATTCTGTGAATAACTCATCAAAGTATAGGTTAAATGACTTTTAGAGACTTAAAGCTTTTTAAAGATACCTGTTAGAGACCCTAAGACTCACGTACAGAGTACTAAAACAAAAGTATAGATTCCAGCTATACAAGTAAATTCTCCTGAGGTACAATGTGTATTCAAATAGTTAAACCACAGAATTATTGATCTAGGGCTTAGATACCTTGTACTCCCTTACCTGTAAAACAGGTATGATATTAAACCTACCTCCCAGGGAGTTAAGTTTTAAAATTATCTACATACACTGGTTTGAAATTCTTAGGAAAAAAGTTAAAACAGTAACGAAAGTACAATTTCTGATCTTTCACATCAATTTTGTTTATTCCTCCATCAGACAACAAACAGTCCATCATTATTTAATTCCAAAATACTGCACTTTAGTGATCAGATTTCCAGTTCAGTTAAAGTAAAATCTTTATTGGTTAAATTAAATCTTTAACAAGAATTAAAATATTTAAATGGAGCTTTCTTTAAAAAAAAAAAAAAAACCAACAACAAAAAACAGGGCTTCTTAGTTTCACTTACTCATAAATCAGAGGCACTACTAAAGAAAATAAACTTAAATATATATATATATACACACTAGGTATTCAAGATTTCTAAGACAGAGTCCAACAACCAACTAGATAATTAATTTCATTATAATATCCTATAAATAATCAAGTCTCAATAAGCAAACTTTCCCACAGGAATCAGTCTACTTCCTTTCTTTAAAAATTCATACCTTCAATGTTCTTTTTAAGCAACAGATTACAGACATTAATAGTCTCACCTAAAATTCCCAAAACAAAAGGTCTTTAACTTTCTCAATAAACGTTACACAAATGGAAATAGGGTAAGTTGGACTAGTCTTTAACCCTTAATGTGCAAGTATCTTCTCCAATATTATAAGTATTATTCTTTAGGTCTTCAAAGCTAATCATATCTTCGGGTCACAATACAGAGTACACCTGAATTGATATATCCTGATTTCAAACTTGAAACGGTGTAACAATTATATATTCCCTAACTCTCCATAAGGATTAAAGTGCTTGAAAGATCTAGAATAATACATATTTAAATACTTCTGAACTAAACCTAACTTAATAATTCAAAAAGATTATTATGAGTATCAATAATCATAGGAACACAGGATTTAGACTCGAGTCTAGAGATTATCTACCCCCACCACTCTTCCCTCCTCCAATTTTATAGATGAAACTATAGTTTCAAAAGGCTGCAACTTGTTCAAGACCATAGAACCAATTGGGAAAGTCAAGATTTGAAACCAAATCATCTGACTAAATCTAGTGCCTTTTCAAGTCGTCCTCCCCACCCCTTTTCTGGGTACAGTAGAAAATTTTTCAACTATCTGGCTTTTTCCAGTTTAGTTTCCAGAAAAACAATTTACTGAAACTAGCTTAATCACAATTCATTTTCTAAATTCTGCTTGGCTACTGGGAAGCTAGTCAGGATGCCCTCAAAAGTAATTAATTAAAAATTTATTAACTTAGAAATTGAAGCAGTATTGAATATGTGAATGCTTACTAGCTAGTATATTTAGTGGAAACCTACAACAAAATGAAGCCTAAGATTAACATGTTAATAAAAGCAATAAAATTATTTCCACTATAGATGAAAACATGCATACTAAAATATTTAAAATACAAAATATTAATACTAAAATAACTACAAATGCTATTCATCATTGCTATTCATTATTTCAATATCATTTAAAGTTCTTAAAATATTTCCTAAAAAAGAAAACATAATATCTTTTTTTATAGGGAAAAAAATTCAACCCATAAAACACGGGGAAAGAAACGAAAATACTTTGCAAAGGCTAACTTTGTAAAAGCTGCTAATCATAGCATTTAATGACATAATTTGAGTTTGTTTCAAGAGACTTTGAGAGATTATCTCATTTATAACCTCTTAATTTTTTTTATAGATGAGCAAAGGGTGAAAAAAATCAGTGCATGATTCTGGCCCACAATTTAAATTCACAAATAAAGATTGCTTTTTGAAAGGCAACTAAGTAACAAATCAGAACTTCCACTTATTTTTGGCACAATAATTCTGCAGCATATAGAATATATTTCTGAAGTAAAAGTACATTATAATCTACATTAGTAATTTTAATAACTTGTGAAGCAAAGGAAGTTGCAAATAAAGATAAGAATTCCAAGCAAGGAGACTATATTATTTTAGTTCACTCTTACAATGTCAAAACAATGTAAAAAAACAACAACTAGTATATTAATGACCAAGATTTCAGGAAAGTCTAATTAATGCTAGTCATGTCATTTTGATAGTCATTCAATAAGAATACTAGATTCTTTTATGAAGCCATTATACTAAAATAAAATGGCTCATTCCAGGATGGAAAAATCTTTTAGCATCCAAATAAAACAAATCATTCTTATAAATGTTAAATGTCTAAAACATGGTTATCAGAACAAGCCAGGGAAGGAGTTTTAAGTACTATACCTTCCTCTCCCAGGCTTTAAGATTAAATGACTAGGCCAGGATCAATCAATGGAAGCCAGATCTAGAACTTAGGTCTTCCAAAATAAGATTAAGAGTTCTTTCCATTACACATATATGTTTGTCATTAATAAAAAACTTACTTCTCCAAATGTCAAAGCACGTTTTGCCAACTGAAACACAATGTTTTAAAAACTGGACAAACAAGGACTATAAACTGGAAATAGGAAAATTTTCAGAACCACTCTCCTGAACTCACAAAATGGTGAAACATCTAGAAAGTACTGAATAAACAAGATAAGATATTAAATATCTGACTATGTGGCAGATATCCCATTAAGCAGAACCAGGGTTAAGAAATCCCACTAATGCTATGAACAATTATATAAATACTATTTAAAAAAAGAAAAAAGGATTGGGGAGGGGAAGGGTGAGAGTAAAAGCACTGCTCTAAAAGTTAGGACTCTATGGTTCTAGTTTCAGTACTGCCACTAACTAGTTCTATGTGACCATAGGTAAAATTACTTCATTGTTTCAGGCCTCAATTACTTCATGTGTAAAATGAAGTGGACTAGATTAATTCCTGAGATATCGATTCTTCATGCTTTAAAATTTCCCAACAAATTTAAGATAACCAAAAGAATTTCATTAACGTTGCCTTGATTTTATGGCCAATAAATGCTAAACATTCTAATTTTTGGACAATTTGTTTTAAGATAAAAAAAAGCATTTCCCTAAAATGGTTCATTGGAAGAATATGAGCCACCCGCACCCCCATCAGCTAAAAAGTTGTAAATTTCCTTTTTTGTCTTCTACCAATTTTCTGTGGAGCACTGTGATTTCTAAATGATTATTATCTTATGATGCAGAACAACTTAGTTCTTGTACAATTTGGCCATTCAATCAGAAATCACTGCACATACCAACACTTTCAGAAAACAAAAATTCACTCCAATCCTGATGGTGACAGTCCTGGGCAGTTTTAATTGCATATGGAATCATCAGCAAAATCCAAAAAATTTCCAAGAATTTTCCCAACTTCAACCTTTAATGACTTAAATTACCACGAAATTAATTTTCTAATTCCCTTTAATTCTTAACCAAAATCTTTTCAACTATGCCAATCCCTTTTTCACAGAACATATACACTAAAACCCAGACCAACCTGTGGCATATGAATTGGAGTATTAACTCAATGATGGGGAAACTGATTTTTAAAGATTCCAAAAAATGTATTTGGAAAAAAGTCTTTCAAATCCATTTCAAATCTAAAAGGTTATCTTGCAAACTTAACATAGCTTTAAACAAACAAGCAAGCAAAAGAATAATATCCACGGCCATCGTGAATGCACAGTGAGTTAGTTCCTACACAAGTTCTCAATATTTGTATTTTTAAGGAAGCGCATTAAATAGGTGTAACAAAAATTGAAGAAAAAAATCCTATCATGCTTCTAAATATTCCACCAAGAACTAAACATTTACGGGTAAGTGGAATTCACAATTCTATACCTGCTCCATTTATTTGTTCATAAGATTTTTCTTTAAAAGATCAGTTCAAACTTAAGATTGTTTAAAAAAAAAATCCCCCCCCCAATAAAAACAATCTGCTAACTTTAAAGCATAAGGTATGTGCCCAAAGGGGGAAAATGTTAAGCAAAAAAATTTCTAGCCAAGGACATAGAGGTTAACACATTATTCATAGCGGAGCATCCCACAATAAGTTTATTAGCTAACTATCAGGAAGGGCCTCCGTTGCAAGATCTCACAGAAAAGGCTTAAAATAAATATTAATTATCTAGCTTTAAAAAGCTTGAAGAGGCAAACCTCTAGGGCTGGTACTGAAAGCTGTTTCCGGTGACTCAACGAAGCAAACCTGCTGCTCAAACCAGCAAGCCCCAGCCCACGAACATAATTTCCTCCTTCCTTTCCGACAGAACATCCTCCTCCTCCTCCTGCCCCCTCCTCCTCCCCAAGGGCGGCTGCTGCAGCAGACCTTCAGCTTCAGCAGCAGCAGCAGCTGCTGCTCCAGGGATTGGAGGATGCAAATAGCCCGAGAGATAAAGGAGGGTCAAAAGGAATCCAGCAGCCCCCTCGCAACCCTCCCCCGCCCCGCCACCACTGGCCCACCCCCTTCCCTTCAAGTTTTCCC